>NC_064918.1:34846029-35195343 GCF_929443795.1 Astur gentilis
CTGGTTTTAGTGGCTTATGTCTCCTGTGCACCCCAGCTTCTACCATAAGTAGTGCAAAGTTCAGGCATGCTTGCAGCCTACATTTGGCATCTATATTATCCTTGTTGGTAGCCCTCTAAGAAGGACTTTAGGGCTCTATTCTGCCCAGATTCAGTCATATGATGTCACTGCAACTGGACTAAGATAGATGGATATGTCTGGACTACACATCAAGTGTCAAAGCCCATTCACACACCAGGTAAGTGTGCCCTCAAGTGAGCTCTTTAACTGTTGAGTACATCTGGGGTCTGATGTATATCCCTAGGGGAACACCCTGTACTGTCCCAAGCCAAGACAGGGCTCCTGCAGGCAAGCAGCGTGTCCAGTGATCATGCAACAAATGGCCTTGATGGCATCACTTAGGGCTCTCTTACAAAACAGAGTGCATGCCACCACTGGAACTTCTCACACTGGCAAAACTAAGCAGAATCAGGATCTAGTACTAATCAGAAACTGAACTTTTTTTCTTTTAGAATTTGCTGCTATCTGCAATAGTTTAGCTTATAGGCACCTGTTAAGGAAAAAAAATCTGATCATTAAATTAAAAATGGGCAAATAAGAGCACAGAATATAATATGCCCTTTAAAATGGAACTGCCAACACATACTGAATAGTATTATCAAAATATGTTATCCTAATTTAACTACAAGAGCATAACATCCTTTCAGTCACAATTTTTCTTCAGTAATTCTTTTGAACTCCCTTCTACATAATTTTTCTAACTGCCAGCATATCTTTGTTTCCCCTTTCCAAAATATTTATATTAAATTTAACATCATTGCATTGATCTTACAGCATTAATCGCAGTATATACGCTGATGGCTTCAAAAAGAATAGGATTGAGCCCTGCTTCTTGTAGGCTAGCATTCTATGCCCTGATATAGCAAGTTGCTAAGTATGCCCAGCACTTTTCATACCTAGGTAGCCCCACAGACTGGTGGGATAAAATATGTGTAAGCTTGCAAAATTTTAGTTTCGGGACATCTGCTTGAATATTCAGTGCATATCTTATTATTAGAATTTTTATCAGATATAAGTAAGCCTAATTACCTTGCTTTTTGTAGGGAATGAACCTATGCTTACATACATGAGTGACGTTATTTACATGTACATTGGTAAGATCAGGCGATTATAACTATACATAGGTTCTGCAGCTGAACCATAGAAAACAATTTTATGTGTTAAATATTCCACTTACTACGAGCAAACCCTTTGGATTTTTAATTCACATAGAGCTTTTTGTTTTCATTTGTTCTCTTTCTTTTGCTTATAAATCCTGTAGGTTTTTCATTGTATATAGGAGTATTACTATGGAAAGAAAGATTATTTCTAAGCAGTGATATTTTTGCTTACATTTCTAATGCACTAGATATCAACACATAATTTAACTGCTGTTTATTTCTGTCTTTATGCAACAACATTATTGATAATGTCAGAATTTATCCAGCTCTGTGAGGAATATTAATTTAAGTGGTACAGGATAATTTTTCCACACTGGGTTTTTAAATAGATTTCTTTCTTTAATGTAGAAATAAATAGATCATGATTCTGTAAATGGATCTTTTATGCAAGGTTAAAATAAGGCTTTTTAAAACAGAAGTGATGAAATATTAGAATAGCAGAAATAGCATAATAATGGCGCTCTCTTACTGTAAGAATTCTGGCAAAAATTCTGGCCTTGTAGAAATCAGCTGAAGTTGTGATTTGCTACAATGAATCCAGTATTTTACTTACTGCATAAGCCCACAAAAAGGAGTATTGATAGTGAGATTTTATTTCCATATGTAAGTTTTGTATAGACAAGAACAGGGCAAAGAAGCAGCTGTATGAATCACAAGTAAAACATGTGGCCCGACGTGCATTTAAAAAATACATAGATATTTGTATGTATAGGTTGTATTATTTTATTAATAGCCTGAGTATGAGGAAGAACTGCAATTGAACTCATTGTTCTCCCCCCTTTATCGCAGACTGAATTTGGTGCATGTGAAAAACATGGCAATAACCTCGAGTCTAGTCTTTGACACCTTACGCTGCCCAGGAATGTGCCGCAACCTTGACTAGGAGTGACTGGCTTTTCAAAGTGACAGAACAGGTCAGTTCCCAGATCAGTAAGTTGTCATGCAGTCTGCTTGTGGCTACATTTGCCAATTTTTATTTGGAAGCCTTCTGATTGGAGACTAGGCCACCAATGTGTTATGTAATCAAATACTGCAACATCTTTCAGACTTAGCAGCCTGTTCTCCATATCCCATGACCAGTTCTCTGAAGACACCCAGCCATCACTTTCCCTTTAAAACACAATGGGAAATATGTAGACTAATTATTTATTTTAAATACTTCAAATTAGGAAGAAGTGAATAGAAGCTTGTTTCTTTATGGATATCAATTTAAAATCTCTGCATCAGAAGGATAGCTTCTTGATCTGGCTAAAAATCATTTGAATTTTCCCCTGTTCTGTAGCTAGCAAATGAAATAATGTATGTTAAGAAGATTTGGAATTAGATTGGTAATTTAATGAGGGACCAGCTGTTACAATATTTAGCACTGTACATTTTATTCTTTTTTTTCCCCCTTTACTAGTTAAAATGAATTTTCAGCTGATAAATGTTGCACTGATTTCTATTTCTCAGATCAGTTAATTATTTTTAAGTATTATCTCCTGTTCCTAGATATCTCTAGATGTTGTTGTTGCTAAATATGGGCTAAATTCTTCAAGATATGACCGTACACATTTGCATTTGAAGAATATCATAAAATAGACTTTAGTGATGAAAAAAGATCTGTATAGGTAAATTTTTTTTTCTTTAATTCACTGTAAGTGATGGTATAACCACAGTTCCCATTCCAAATAGGCATGGGTTTCATTGGGCCCTAAGGAAAGAAGCATGTCTTGCAAATAAAAAACCCAAAAAACTCTTACCACAGTGACAGCTCATTTCTCTTCAAACTGATCACACTAAGGACCTGAGTCAGCATTTAATGGTATGAAACAACTATAAAAATTCAGTACGCTCAAGTATATATGAGTTAGATTTAAACTTTTAGTGTGTGCAGCTTCCTCTACTTTCCAGACGTTATTGGCTTAATCCTATAAGCTGCTGTTCATTCCAGTTGTCTACTGAAACTTTGATGAAACTACTAGCATAAGGTCATTTTTTTGCAAGATTTCACCCTGAACTGAACAAAATATATAGTTTGAGGTGTGACATTATTTGGCAGATGTATACAGTACAGAGCAAAATGCAAAAGGTGTGCAAAAATGAACAAAATTATGTTTCAACCTGAAAAAGAGGCAAAAAGTCCTTATCTAAAATATTGCTTTGAGTGCATGCATGTAAGTTGTCTGCTAGTGCTGTGACATTGGAAATATTACATTATGGTAACAAATTTAGAGCACATAAATGAATGATCTACTCAGCACATTAAAACTCTGATCCTGCAAACACATTCACATTCATTTGAAATAAAGCTTATACATGCTTAATTTTAAACATATTTTAAGAATACAAGTACTTTCTTTCAGAACAGCGGGACTTCTAATAGGCTTAAACCATGTTTGAGCATGGACAGTCTAGAAGCTCAAGTCTTCCCTGAACAGATATTTTATTTTATTTTTTTTATTTTTAAGATTTTGCCAATGCAGGAGTATGATTATGTATTGAAAGTATTGATATGTGGAACAGATTTGGCTTTCTTCTCGTTCTTATTTTATTAGAGCATTGTTCACTACTACATGAACTATTTCTGTGAACTTGTTGTTTCATATTGTTTTAAATTGTATAGTCATAGTTTCCCTCAATATAGCTAACATTTGCAATTTTAGTCCAAACTTCTGTTTAGTCATTCTTCATTTAAGCTTGAAATATGTAAGGAAGCCTCTCATGTAATGGGAAAACCTGCCATAAAAGTGTATAAAGGTTTTCTTGAACATGTTTTCACATTTAATAAAAATACAGTTTTCATTTATAATTTGAAATGGTCACTTCTAGCCACTATTTAATTTCTATGTGCATAAGAAATTAAGAAAACAAATTACCTTTTTTACATTTGAATTCAGCATCATAAATACTTGCTGAAAGACATGGGGTTTGGGAAATCAGATCAAAACAAGATTTACTACATATCTTCTATGAATAACAAAAGTGGACTTTATGTTGAAAGCTCCTTCCACATCCCCAAAATTGGATTTCCTAACATCTGATATGTATGACTTCATAAGAGCTCAATTCACAAAAAGTCAAGTTTCATTTGTTTACTCTGTTTTTTCATTGTATTTAATGGATGATTCAGTGTGCCCCTCAGCTGTGTAAGTTTCTGTGTTTGTATCTCTCAGAAAAGTAATTGAATGGTCAAGCAGGCTTGTTCAGAGTCTGGTAATTAAGCACTGGATAATATATCTGCAAAGTGTACCCAATTGTTCATTCAGTAACAAGGTATTCTTACACTACCTCACTATTCTCTTAAGAACCTCTTCAGTAGTGCAATTAGGTCTAGGGGCTCCCATAAGGTTTTACAATGACAAAACAAGAGGCTTAATTTTTCTAACAGAAAATTCTGGTAGTTTAGCACTAGTTTTCATAGGGAATCATCTGAAAATGTGTTTTTTGAAAGGCTGCACATTTTCTCAATACCCTGGTGTACTAGTGTACTGGGTCTGGCTGGGATGGAGTTAACTTTCTTCATAGCAACCCGTATGGTGCTGGTTTGGATTTGTGGCTAAACCAGTGTTGATAACACACCAATGTTTTGGCTATTGCTGAACAGTACTTGCACAGCAGCAAGGCTTTCTCTTCTTCTTCCCACTCTGCCCCCCAGTGAGTAGTCTGGGATTGGGCAAAGAAGTTGGAATGGGGCACAGCCAGGATAGCTGATATGAATTGGCCAAAGGGATATTCCATGCCATGTAATTTCATGCTCAGCAATAAAAAATGAGGGCAGAGGAAGAAGGAAGGGTTGGGGTTTTTTGCCTTCCAAGGTGTCTGTTGCTCAGAGACTGGCTGGGCATCAGTCTGCTTGTGGGAGGTGGTAAGTGATTGCCTTTACATCACTTCTTTTTTTCCTCTTTCCTTCACTTATTAAACTGTCTTTATCTCAACCCATGAGTTTTCTCCCTTTTGTTCTTCCTATTCTCTCTCCCATCCTGCTGGCAGGTTGGGGGAGAGTCAGCAAGGGGCTGTGTGGGTGCTTAGCTGCTAGCCAGGGTCAACCTACCACAACTCAAAAATAGACCATACAATTTAAACATTTGGTGTGTTACAGAGATATTTACAGTTCCTCAGAACAGGAAAGAATTATAACAATAACCATGACCAAAACTATGTTTGTCCCTATAGAATGAAATCATCAGTAATTACTTTTGATATGAAGAATTATTGCTATGGAATCCTGTTCCAATCAGTGAGGAGCCAAATTATCAACTGCATGAACCGAATATTTGCAGGCTTTATTTCTGTTGTTTAATCTTCATGTTTTCTTCTCTCTCATTTAGATTTTCCCATTAATTATACCATGCCAAACATATGGAAAGTTCTTCAGATCTGTAAATAGAGTCCTACTACAGATAGTTTATTTCATTAGAGATATTGTGCATAACAGCAAATAAGGACTGACTGTGCAATATCCTGAGAACCCTCAGTGTCAGATATTAGGAAAGTTAGCATCACACAGGCTTATGCATTAGTCAAGATGATTTCTAACAATAACATAAAATGACTTGAAACAAATGCTGATATTTGGCACGTAGAATGGAAGAAAATAAAATCCACATAAAGCATATTTAATTGAATTAGAAATTTACCAAAGATATAATTTACCAAGAGTATTTGAAAAGTATGTTATTCAATATAAGCTTGTTAGCAGCAGACAGCAACAAAACTGAGAGCTACGATTCAGTAGTTCCTCTATTTTTTAATGTGGAGGTGCAGCCTGCAGAGTCTGTACATCCCAGCTAAGAGACTGCATGAGGGTTAGGATTCTTGATCTAGACAGAAGGTTATGGACAAAGGGCTGCAATATCCACAGACCACACCTTTTGTTACAGATGATCAAAGTACAAGTACCCTTTCAGCAGATGTCAAAGTCCATCTCTAACAAGAACACATAGAATGTTGAAAAGTTTAGCAAAAAGAAATAGCAGTTTGTTAAATTGTTGTCTAGAAACATGACATTCAAAAGTGGTTGTAACCTGTTCCCAGATGTATTCTCATTTTTCTAATTAACTCCTAGTTTTGATTTGATTTACAATTTATACTGTTTGTTAAGGAAGAGTAATACAAAATCCTAAACAGGGCCTGAAATACAGACTTGAACAGTGGCATGAGCAAAGAGGAAACTGGAGCATTCTATTATTTGAGAATCAAGTAACTTCTTTTTTTTCAAGATGAAAAGAATCCTTACAAGAAGCTTTCTTAGCCTTGTAGTGGCTATTTGAGAAGTGTAAATCAATATTCTGTATATGTTTAAAGACCAAATTTGAGGGCTTTTTTGTGGCAAGTATCCACTCGCAAAAATATTGCAGTGCATCTGTTTTGTGCATATTTGTCAAAAGCCACAAAAACAAAATAACTTTTTATGGATTGCCATACATGCATTTGGCAAACACTCATTTCTGGTGGGGAAAGAAAGAAGTTTTGATAGCTGGTGGGTTATCATATTTATCTGAATTACTTAAAGCATTGGTAAACTATTGTCAACTTTGTTCACATTGCAGAAGATATTCTATGTAGAGATTTACTTTACTGCTGGCATTATAACCTCAGTCATCCATTCATATTTTGTAAATTCTTGTAAGTTATGTGTAAGAAACATTGTCACCATTGCTGTAAATGCTGTAAATACTGTAAATTCTTGTTTTGAAGCAAGAGGTGGCTTGACTGTATTATATACTACAATAGTACTTGTTCTGTCCTCAAAACTTGCTGTTCACATATAGGTAAAGCCTTGTTAAGCACACTTAGTGGTTTCATAATTTATTTCAAACAGCGAATATATAAGCCATTTACAGGAATATTAAATCAAATGTAACATAAGAAAATTCAACCCAGTTCATATCCTTTTTGAGAGCTTGGGGTTAGATTTTAGCAGACGATAGGCAGCTGCAGTTTAGCACATTTCATGACTCAGTGCAATGTGTGCAGTGCATGCTTTCAAGCTGCAGCTGCCTATGTAAAGCCTGAGTAATCAGGCTGTGCAGGGCACTACACAACAAGGAAAGTCTTTCTTCCTACTGTCCCCTTCCCAAGGCAAGCTACAGAACTTCAGCAGACTGTCTCAGAGAAATTTTCCAATGTACAGGCTTCCTTGCACTAAGTAAGCATAGATATACTAGCTTTTCCTCTGTCATCTCTTTTTTGCATTTCTATGTTGGTGCCAGAACAGAAATTCAGCTCTGGGGTATGCAGGAGGTAAGGAAGCAATTTCTCCATATTGTACCCTTGTCTCCAGCTACCACAGACTTTATGTGAGGCAGTCTTAAGGAGAATTTCATTATTTATCTGTTTACTTAGAAAGAAAAGAACTCCAATTATTAATTCATTTATACTGTTATTTTATGATATACAACAAAGACCTGAAAATATATACAAGTTCTTTGCTTGTTTCTAACATCAGAAATTCAAATCTCATCTAGACTGAAAGACTTCATGATGACTGGAAAAGAGTGAAAAAGCTGACATCACAACCTGCAAAAGTTGAAAGGGATTCTTGGATTATTTGAAGTTCTGTGTTTTATTTGGTTTTGTTGATAGTTTAAATTACTAGGTTAACCTTTTGAATAAAGACAGTCTTCGTTAGTGACTTTGCACCTTCACCCTTTCACATAAAACTTTGGGTACTTACAATAAATATTCCTCACACCTTCAAGACAAACTGTAGATAAATTCCTTGTGTTGCTAAGGTAAAAAAAAATGTTCTGACAGATTACTTGAGCTCTTTATGGAGAACAACAGGGCATAATCCCAATTAAAGAGAAGTATTTGCAGGTCATATTTAAATGGTTAGGTAGGTGTATTTTAGACAAAGAATTACTTTCACCATAATAAGTGAAACTAATGTAGAAATCCAGTCTTTAAAAGTAAAGAAAACCTCAGTAATATTCCAAATCAGCAGGAATTAAATTTGTCAATATAAAAATTAATGTATAAAAATATATAGAAATCTCGATGCTGCCTCTGACCTTAAGCAATAATATTGATAATATTGAGGGAGTCTCACCAACTCTGTCTATTTCAGAACAGTTGTTACCTGTCCTCAGTGAGTGCTTCATTATTGACAGCTACAGCCAAGAGCCAATCCATGCCATACCAAAAGAGTTCAAAAGCATGGCAATACAAAATTCCCACAACCTCATAAATATGCCAATGTGTGTCCTGTGTTTGGACTGCAAACTTCTCCAGACCATGTTTGTAAATTTTAAAAACAGCCTCTTAAATAATTTCAGAAGTGCAGCAGTCTGTTGATGAAAGATCCAACAAGCTGCTTGACAACAATCATATTCCAAATGACTTACCGACACTATGCCAGCTGCAATCCCTGGAAGGAATTGTACCATCTTTATTTGAAGCCCTTTGACTGTGTCAGAAAACAGACCTTCCACTGAAGGCTTCCCTTTTCGAAGCATTTTTTTTGAAATATACAGCTATTTTCCACAGCTGTTAAAGCGCTGAGAGGTTTGGTGATGCTAGTTCTGTTATACTAAAATACAACTCTGATGTTGCATTTGTATATTCAGAAAGCATCCCTGCAGAAAGTGCTTCTGAAGTCTAGTATAGCACAGCTCTTGGGAATCTCTGGTGTTCAAAGAAACCTCCTTGTCTAAGGACCAAATAAGGGAAACAAGGTCATAAAATCAAGCTTCATTCATTTATCTTTAAAACGTTCCTGGCAAGATTGGGGAGTTGCAAAGACATGGATCACATGGGTCACTAACCACAAAGCATATCTGGGTTGGAGCCTCAGACTTTAACACTATTACAGGCTGTTTTGTAATGGTAATATTATACCACTAGACCGTATTTGGTTTTAGTCCACACTGTGTCCTGATTCACCCTACCCTAACTTTAGCTGTCTAAAAATTAGCTGCCTAGGTTACCTCAGTAAGTCACTGGAGGGACAGAAAAAAAGATGTCTCCAGAAGACTGTGTTATGGTATCAATTGCCCTCTCCATTGATGAATCCTGAACACTTTTAAGGGCCTAAAATTAGGTGAAATGAATTCAAGAGTTTATGTTTAGCCTCATATTCCTGTATACAAAAGTCTATTTATTTGAACCTCATATGGGCTCAAATGGGCAAGAATAATGCAATTATTAAGAATTTGAATCTGTGTGACTTCCAGATAATTTTCTGAATCCTTCAATCTCAAACATGAAATTTCCACCCCCATAGTTTGCTGTTCTCTCCTCCTTTACTTCCTTTTTTTTTTTTATAAACAGGTACAAATTCAATTGACTTGTTTGAACATTTCTGGAGGGTTTACCCCTGCCTAGAAATTCTGACCTTTATTTGTTACATGAGCAGTCTTTGAACAGATTCATTCACTTAAAGCAACACATGAAGAAACCATTGCATAGATGAATCGACACCAGCAATAGCATATGCTTCTTTTAAATTAAATATATTAATGTATATTCTTTCTAGGAGTGGGTAAATATACCTTTCCTAAGAGCTTTAAAGAATAAATCTAGAAGCTCATAACTTGGGATTGTGAGAATCAAGGCAGTAATGGTAGTTTATGGGTTTTGTAAGCTTCTTGTAAATATATATATATATGATTTCACATCCTGCTTTGCAGATGAGGAAAGTGACTAGATTTAGATAGACCAGTTCTTTGTAGACAGTGTTACTGTCTGGATTATCAAAGCCCATTTATAGCTAGTTCCACATCAGGCTTGCACCATACATCTACCTAATTCTAGTTGACCTGCTATCCTTCTTCATTAAGTGTTGGTACATCATAACAATGATTGTACCAGTTCTTGTTGCAAGCTGAGGAACAGCTGAGGTTGAAAAATATGAATGTTGTAACTTGTACCTTTTCACCTTCATGAAGTGTCCACATTCTGGTCCTGAGACAAGGCAGCTGCTTCCAAAGGTACCATATTCATCACAAAAAGTAGGTGTAATTTTATTTTGTGAGTTTTTAGTGCTTAACTTAGAATTAACATTTATATTTTCAGTTATTATTTTATCATTCAGCATTTTGAGGTGGTTTGAGCAAAAGTATATGAATAATTTACAAGAAATATAGGCTTGTGTTGTGCTTTTGTAATTCTCTTCAACTTCATTATCTAAGCTATGAGCATACAAATTTCTTCCCTCTTTTGGGGTATTCTTTACTACCTAATAGCTGATGGCTTCATTAATACTGGATATTTGAGTCTTCTGGGGCTAATGTTTATATTTTCCCAGATGAAAATGCTTTAGTATTTGCCACCAGATACAATCACAATGTCATGTCATTGCAGTGCATGCTGTCTTTTAGCTTCTCTCTATGTGATTGCATAACAAAAATTTAGAAATGCTGCTGTATAAATAAATTGCTATGCTGTTCACCCAATTCAGGTGTTCTGCATCCCTTCTTTGCTCAAAACTCCCATTAACTTAAAAGTTATTGCTGGCCTGAAAGGGAGTTTTGGAAGTGCAAAGGATCAGGGAGCAACTCTGTATTAGTTTACAGGCTGCTGTAAACTAATACCTTTTCAGAAATCAAAGAAATGTAGCCATTTAGCAGTGACTTCCTGGTGAAAACACTGAGTGGGCTTATCACTCAAGATTTTAAGATAAAACTGTTACTGTGTAATTGTATCTTATCTAATTTTGACACTTAATGAGTAATAGTTGATGAGGTATGAATCTCAGTTGTATCTACATGTTCGATTATGATATACCAACCAATGCAAAACTGAAAGGTGAACAGCCATGTTTTAGTATCACAGCTACACAAGATATCAGTTTTCAAGAGGTTCTTTTTAGATTTTGTTCCATTATTTCTGAAATATTTTCACCACTGAAATATTTTTCTATGTAGTTACCTGAGACTTGGCTTCCTTTCACCAACCAAAATAGTCTTTAGCCTTCTACACTGTGAAAGGCAAGCTCTGTGGAGAAACATGGGCTTCGTGCCTGCCCAACAAATTAGCAGAAATTTCATCCAAGCCATAAAAGACTTTTATAGTGTTCTGTGTTTATGTAATCAAAGCAATTAGGGATAGGAGCTTTAGGAATAGATCTCTCTACCATTTTACTTTGTCTAATTCATAGGGATTTAAGAGTTCTTTTTTCAAAGCTCAGCTGTGTCTCTGTAAAACAGTGCAGTCTAAGAATCATGTGAGATTCAGTTTATAGAGAAAGCACTGGAGCGTGAAAGATTTACTTTTGATAGCAAAGAGTAATGTATGTCCCTATGGACATGGACACTTGCAAACAAGTCTGATACCAAGAATAAAAAAAATCAAGATGGTACCAGTATATCAGACTCTGTACTACAGTGGCTTTTTTAGCTTTTCTTGTTTCTATTTTATTTTGCAGCAGAGGAGTTGGGGCATCTCAGATCTTATGGGGCATTTTAGAAGTATATCACACAACAATCATTTTATAAAGTCAAAATGCACTATGAATTATTACAAAAATACATTTTCTTCTGTTTGACAACATGGTGTTTCCATTTTATGATAAGTTAAAGAGTTGCACTGCCTAGCTGCATGAATTCATCCAGTGTACATAGGTATCTGTGCAGCATTACTTTGGGTTTTGTATTTGAATTTGGAGTATCGATTCTTTTTGTATTTTACTTTGCCTCTGTTAGAATTGTAAGTAAACATAATTTATACATATGATTTTACAACTGTTTTGCAACTGAAAAGTCTTTAAATTGTAAAGTTTTATTGATGGATACTCATTAAAATGGTATAAGAATTATATTAATGATTGTTTTGTGTTTCAATGCTCTCTGTACATAATTAAATGATTATTTATCTGTTTAATGGTGCTTGTGTCTTGCAATTTTGGATACATTTTAGAATAAAGTTTCATTTTACAAGAAGTAGTTCTATTTTCAAAAACTGTGTCAACGCCCCCCCTTTTTTCCAGGAGTAAATGCGGTTATGACAGAAACATATAAACCTCTAAAGCATTTATGACTTCAGGCAGTAAAACTTTTTTTTTTTTTTAAATAGAGAAGTATATAGTCTATAAAGATACAGAGATACATATTTGTCGTGGTTTAAGCCCAGCCAGCAACTAAGCACCACGCAGCCGCTCACTCACTCCCCCACCACCCAGTGGGATGGGGGAGAAAATCAGGAAAAGAAGCAAAACCCATGGGTTGAGATAAGAACACTTTAATAGAACAAAAAAAAGGAAACTAATAATGATAATGATAACACTAATAAAATGACAACAGTCATAATGACAGGATTGGAATGTACAAATGATGCGCAGGGCAATTGCTCACCACCCGCCTATCGACGCCCAGCTAGTCCCCGAGCAGTGATTCCCCACCCCTACTTCCCCGTTCTGTAGGGTTTAGGGATTATTCCATGCGGGGCCCGGACGATAGAACACCAATTTGATGATTAAAGTCACCACTTTATTGAGCTTAGCTGATCATTCTTATACAATTCCCTAAGTTGTTGTCCTGGGTTCAGCTGGGATAGAGTTAATTTTTACAGGAACCTGGGAGGTGGGGGCATAGCCGGGGCAGCTGACCTGAACTAGCCAAGGAGCTATTCCATACCATGTGACATCATGCTCAGTATATAAATGGGGAGCAGGACAGGGGGTGGTCTCTGTTTTTGGTGGGGGAAGTGGCGGAGCGTCGGGTCCCGGGTGGTGAGCAGTTGCACTGTGCATCACTCTTTTTGTATACTTTTTCATTAGTGCCATTGTTGTTGTTGTAATTTCTTTGTGTTTGTCCCAGTAAACTGCCTTTATCTCAACCCTCGAGGTTCCAGTTTCTTTTTCTTTTCTCTCCTCCGTCTCCTCCCCATCCCACCGGAGGGGGGCGGAGGAGTGAGCGAGCGGCTGCGTGGTCCTTTGTTACCGGCTGGGCTGAAACCACGACAGTTGTTTAGAAGCTTTGATTGGCTGCTGCATGCAAGCATTTGGTGTCCACGCGCACAAGCATAAGCGGTGATTGGTTACATCGATACTGTCCACGCGTATAAACATAAGATAATGTTAGTTATACTCACTCTGTACACGCGCATACACACAGGACATAATTGGCTATGGTATTTAGAGCATGCAAAGCTTGTCTTAGTCCAATTGGTCAAGATAAGCCCCTGCATTGAGATTGTTTGTGCCAAGTTCCCTTTACCGTGGAATGTGCACCTGTGTTTTTCTAATTGGGATCTTTCTTCTTCTATCTTCTTGTTTAGTCTGTTCAAAGCCTTCTAAAGGAATCTGGAACACTCTTCTGACCACGAGCTACTTTCAGGCCCAATAACTAAGTTCCATATAATTGAACGCTACACCATTCCTATACTAAATGGGACGTCACATGGTATGCAATACCCTGTTGGCCACTTTGGGTCAGCTGCCCTGGCTGTGTCCTGTGCCAACTTCTTGTGCCCCTCCAGCTTTCTTGCTGGCTGGGCATGAGAAGCTGAAAAATCCTTGACTTTAGTCAAAACACTACTGAGCAACAACTGAAAACATCAGTGTTATCAACATTCTTCGCATACTGAACTCAAAACATAGCACTGTACCAGCTACTAGGAAGACAGTTAACTCTATCCCAGCGGAAACCAGGACAGTATCCACCCCTTATTCTATACCATTGACGTCATGCTCAGTTCCCATACCATTAGTTACATCCTGATCAATCATCACCACCTTTCCATCCCTTTGAGACATATGAACAATGATATATATATTTATATGTATACACACTTCGAGATATCATCACTTTAGTTTATGGGTTATGTTCATAAAATGTTCATTGAGTTCATTTAGTTCCGAACTCTGGGCTCCATCTGTCATACCAGTCTGTCTGGGCAGGAGGGATGGTGCAAAATCCTCTCAGTCAGTAGAGCAGAATTGGGCTTCAGTGCGGTGTGACAAGCAGGTGACATTGGACACAGCAGGAGGATGGTGTGCACCGTTGGACTGTTGCATGCTGGAGTCAGTTCTGGTTCCATCACTACTGCGTTTTGCTCAGTTTTATCACAGTTATTTCCTGCTTGATCTAAATGATTCTTACTGTAGTACTATGGATAAAGCATATAACAATTATAGTAATGATAACATACAGTAGCAGGGTTATATAGCAACTAATATCATACAGTTTACTTCTGGCTATTCTCACCTGAAATCAAATCCCCTTGAGGCACACATCAGACTTCTCCATCTTTTCGCATCACCCACCAAGTGCACCCAGGCCCTTGAGCAAAAGCAATCCCACAAATGGGTTTACCTTTGCCTGAGGCAGGAGTAACCCAGACTGTCTTTCCTAACATGCTCCTCATGCGCACTACAGGGACTTTATCCCCTTCTACAGTATGTAAAAATTCTGATTGGGCAGGGCCACTCCGATTGGCAGATCCTCTGGTGTTGACTGATCAGGTGGCTTTTTGCTAGATGTGTATCCCAGTGTTTGAAAGTTCCGCCCCCCATTGCTTTCAATGTAGTCTTTAACAGTCCATTGTATCGCTCAATTTTCCCAGAGGCTGGTGCATGATAGCGGATATGATACACCCACTCAATGCCATGTTCTTTGGCCCAGGTGTCTATGAGGTTGTTTTCGGAATGAGTCCCGTTGTCTGTCTCAATTATTTCTGGGATGCCATGTCACCACAAGACCTGCTTTTCAAGACCCAGGATAGTGTTCCGGGCAGTGGCATGGGGCACAGAATATGTTTCCAGCCATCCGGTGGTTGCTTCCACCGTTGTAAGCACGTAGCGCTTGCCTTGGCAAGTTCGTGGGAGTGTGATATAGTCAATCTGCCAGGCTTCCCCATATTTATATTTCAGCCATCCCACTCCATACCACAGGGGCTTTAACCACTTGGCTTGCTTAATTGCAGCACATGTTTCACATTCATGGATAACCTGTACAATAGTGTCCATGGTCAAGTCCACCCCTCGATCTCGAGCCCATCTATATGTTGCATCTCTTCTCTGATGGCCTGAAGTATCATGGGTCCACTGAGCCATAAATAGCTCACCCTTATGTTGCCAGTCCAGGTCCACCTGAGACACTTCAATCTTGGCAGCCTGATCCACCTGTTCGTTGTTTCGATGTTCTTCAGTGGCCGACCCTTGGGTACGTGAGCATCTACGTGACATAGTTTTACAACCAGATTCTCTAGCTGGGACGCAATATCTTGCCACAGTGTGGCAGCCCAAATGGGTTTACCTCTGCGCTGCCAGTTGCTCTGCTTCCATTGCTGTAGTCACCCCCACAGGGCATTTGCCACCATCCATGAGTCAGTATAGAGATAGGGCACTGGCCACTTTTCTCTTTCAGCAATATCTAATGCTAACTGGATGGCTTTCACCTCTACAAACTGACTCGATTCACCTTCTCATTCAGCAGTTTCTGCAACTTGTCGTGTGGGACTCCATACAGCAGTTCCACCTCCGATGCTTTCCCACGATGCGACAGGATCTGTCAGTGAACAGGGCATATTTCCTCTCATTTTCTGGCAGTTTATTATACAGCGGGGCTTCTTCAGCCCGTGTCACCTCCTCCTCTGGCGACATTCCAAAATCATTGCCTTCTGGCCAGTCCGTGATCACTTCTAACATTCCTGGGCGACTGGAGATTCCTATGCGAGCCCATTGTATGATCAGTGCAATCCACTTACTCCACGTGGCGTCAGTTGTGTGATGTGTAGAGGAGACCCTCCCTTTGAACATCCAGCCCAGCACTGGCAGTCGGGGTGCTAAGAGGAGCTGTGTCTCAGTACCAACCACTTCTGAGGCAGCTCCAACTCCTTCATATGCTGCCAATATCTCTTTTTCAGTTGGAGTATAGTGAGCCTCAGATCCTCGATATCTTCGACTCCAATACCCTAGGGGTCGGCCTCGGGGCTCCCCAGGTGCTTTCTGTCAGAGGCTCCAGGTAGGGCCATTCTCCCCAGTTGCAGCATAGAGCACATTTTTAACATCTTGTCCTGTCTGGACTGGTCCAATGGCTACTGCTTGAACAATCTCCCGTCTAATTTGTTCAAAGGCTTGTTGTTGCTCAGGGCCCCATTTAAAATCATTCTTCTTCCTGGTCACTTGATAGAGAGGGCTTACAATCAAACTGTAATTTGGAATATGCATTCTCCAAAACCCCACAACACCTAGGTGATAACATGCTCACCTATACGGCAGCCAAAATCTTTTTGCATATCCTGCAGCTCTGTTCAAGGATAGGGACCGGGTTACTACCTCTGGTTCTGCCTCTTCCTCCTATTCCCGTGATGACCCTGGTTCACATTCATCCTTTGCTAAGCGAACTGATTTTTTTGTATATTTCTTTTTTATGTACGGGGGCAACTGATTCTGGTCCAGGTTGGTCCGCAGGTTCAGTTGCAGTATCGATCGCCGGGTTTTTCATAACCGCAGTGCCTGTTGCTGAGGTTTGGGTAGCACGATTTATCATCGCCGGGGCTGGAAGGGTAGCGGTGCCCGTTGACAAGGTCTGGGTGGCCACAGTGCTTGTTGCCGGGGCTGGAGAGGCCACAGCACCCGTTGCCGAGGTTTGGGTGACTACGGTGCTCATCCTTTTATTGTTAGGTCCATAGACCTTCTCTTCCCCTTGAGGCTACTGAGTGGTGTTGAACAGGGCTTGATAGGCATAGGCCAGACCCCAGCACGTTGCAGTGATTTGTATCTCTCTGGAGCTGCCGAGGTGACAGCATACCTTTTCCAAATATTTTACTAGTTCTTCTGGATTCTGCACTTGTTCAGGGGTGAATTTCCAAATTTCTGGAGGTGCCCACTGTCGTGGTTTCAGCCCAGCTGGTAACAAAGGACCACGCAGCAGCTCGCTCACTCCTCCGCCCCCCTCCGGTGGGATGGGGAGGAGACGGAGGAGAGAAAAGGAAAAGAAACTGGAACCTCGAGGGTTGAGATAAAGGCAGTTTACTGGGACAAACATAAAGAAATTACAACAACAACAATGGCACTAATGAAAAAGTATACAAAAAGAGTGATGCACAGTGCAACTGCTCACCACCCGGGACCCGACGCTCCGCCACTTCCCCCACCAAAAACAGAGACCACCCCCTGTCCTGCTCCCCATTTATATACTGAGCATGATGTCACATGGTATGGAATAGCTCCTTGGCTAGTTCAGGTCAGCTGCCCCGGCTATGCCCCCACCTCCCAGGTTCCTGTATAAATTAACTCTATCCCAGCTGAACCCAGGACATTATCCACCCCTTATTCTATACCATCTACATCATGCCCAGATCTTACTTTTTTTCCCAATAAACCACTACTACTTTCCTTGTCTTATATATAAGTATATGGACTCCCGCACCCTGACCTCGCACACACACACACACAGTGTTCCTTTAGCCTATGGGCTATCTCTCTAATGTGTCCATCGATTTTGGGGCTCCATCTGTTGTAACAGTTCTTCAGGATAAGAGAGAGATGGTGAGATGTTGGGTCGTTGTATGTTGTGTCTGGAATTTGTGGCTAGTACAGTTGGTGCAACTCATGCCCTTGGTCTGCAGGTCGAAGATGTTGATCTTGAGGAAATTGCTGGGTGCCAGTTCAAGTTCTATCGCTGTTGTACTTGGCTCAGTTTCAGAAGTCCATTCTGTAGTCATTCGGATAATTCTTACAATAATACCCTTGATATGGCATATAGACACTATAGATACAATGACATGCATTGGCAGGTTATTTAGCAGTTAAATATCATACAGCCCAATTCACTGGCTATTCTCTCCCAAAATCAAATCTCCCTGACGTACACATCGAACTTCCCCATCCTTCTGCATCACCCACCAGGTGTACCCAGGTCCTTGAGCAAAAACAACCCCTTGAATGGCTTTGCCTCTGCTTGAGACAGGACTAACCCAGACTGTCTTTCCTAACATGCTCCTCATGCGCACTACAGGGACTTTATCCCCTTCTACAGTATGTGGAACTCTTGGTTGGGCGGGGCCATCCTGATTGGCGGATACTCTACTATTAACTAACCAGGTGGCTTTTGTTAAATGTGTATCCCAGTGTTTGAAATTTCCACCCCCCATCGCTCTCAATGTAGTTTTCAGCAGTCCATTGTATCGTTCCATTTTTCCGGAGGCCGGTGCCTGACAAGGGATGTGATACACCCACTCAATGCCATGTTCTTTGGCCCAGGTGTCTACGAGGTTGTTTTGGAAGTGAGTCCCGTTGTCCGACTCGATTCTTTCTGGGGTGCTGTGTTGCCATAAAATTTTCTCTTCAAGGCCCAGGATAGTGTTCTGGGCAGTGGCATGGGACACAGGGTATGTTTCCAGCCATCCAGTGGTTGCTTCCACCATTGTCAGCACATGGCACTTGCCTTGGCATGTTCGTGGGAGTGTGATATAGTCAATCTGCAAGGCCTCCCACTGTTTATAATCAGCCATCGCCCTCCATGCGACAGGGGTTTTTGCCGCTTGGCTTGCTTAATTGCAGCGCATGTTTCACATTCATGGATGACCTGTGCGATAGTGTCCATGGTCAAGTCCACCCCTCGATCTCGAGCCCATCTATATGTTGCATCTCTTCCCTGATGGCCTGAGGTATCGTGGGCCCACTGAGCCATAAATAGCTCACCTCTACGTTGCCAGTCCAGGTCCACCTGAGACACTTCAATCTTGGTGGCTTGATCTGCCTGCTGGTTGTTTTGATGTTCTTCAGTGGCTCGACTCTTGTGTACATGAGCATCTACGTGACGTACTTTTACCACTAACTTCTCTATCCGAACAGCAATATCTTGCCACAGTGCGGCAGCCCAAATGGGTTTACCTCTGCGCTGCCAGTTGCCTTTCTTCCATTCCTGTAGTCACCCCCATAGGGCATTTGCCACCATCCATGAGTCATTATAGAGATAGAGCACTGGCCACTTTTCTCTTTCAGCAATGTCTAATGCTAACTGGATGGCTTTCACCTCTGCAAACTGACTCAATTCACCTTCTCCTTCAGCAGTTTCTGCAACTAGTCGTGTAGGACTCCATACAGCAGCCTTCCACCTCCGATGTTTTCCCACAATGCGACAGGACCCATCAGTGAACAGGGCATATTTCCTCTCATTTTCTGGCAGTTTATTATACAGCGGGGCTTCTTCAGCCCGTGTCACCTCCTCCTCTGGCGACATTCCAAAATCTTTGCCTTCTGGCCAGTCCGTGATCACTTCTAACATTCCTGGGCGACTGGGGTTTCCTATGCGAGCCGGCTCTGTGATCAGTGCGATCCACTTACTCCACGTGGTGTCAGTCGCGTGATGTGTAGAGGAGACCCTCCCTTTGAACATCCAGCCCAGCACTGGCAATCGGGGTGCTAAGAGGAGCTGTGTCTCAGTACCAACCACTTCTGAGGTGCCTCGAACTCCTTCATATGCTGCAAAGATTTCTTTTTCAGTTGGAGTATAGCAGGCCTCGGATTTTCGATATCCCTGACACCAAAACCCCAGTGGTCAGCCTTGTGTCTCCCTGGGTGCTTTCTGCCAGAGGCTGCAGGTAGGGCCATTCTCCCCAGCTGCAGTATAGAGCACATTTTTAATATCTTGTCCTGCCCGGACTGGCCCAAGAGCTACTGCATGAACAATCTCCCACTTAATCTGTTCAAAGGCTTGTCGCTGCTCAGGCCCCCATTTAAAATCATTCTTCTTCCGAGTAACGTGGTAGAGAGGACTTACAATTTGACTGTAATTTGGAATATGCATTCTCCAAAAGCCCACAACACCTAAGAAAGCCTGTCTTTCCTTTTTATTGGTCGGTGGAGACATAGCTGCTATTTTGTTGATCACGTCCGCAGGGATCTGACGACGCCCATCTTGCCATTTTTCTCCTAAGAACTGGATCTCCTGTTCAGGTCCCTTGACCTTACTTTCTTTTATGGCAAAACCAGACTTCAAAAGGATTTGGATTATTTTCTTCCCTTTCTCAAAAACTTCTTCTGCCCTGTTGTCCCATACGATGATGTCATCAATATATTGCAGGTGCTCTGGAGCTTCACCTTTTTCTAGTGCAGCCTGGATCAGTCCATGGCAAATGGTGGGGCTGTGTTTCCACCACTGGGGAAATCAATTCCAGGTGTACTGGACGCCCCTCCAAGTGAAAGCAAACTGAGGCCTGCACTCCAGTACCAAAGGAATGGAGAAAAATGCATTAGCAATGTGTCGTAGTTTAACCCCAGCCAGCAACTAAGTACCACGCAGCCGCTCACTCACTTCCCCCATCCAGTGGGATGGGGGAGGAAATCAGGAAAAAGAAGTAAAACTTGTGCATTGAGATAAGAACGGTTTAATAGAACAGAAAAGAAGAAACTAATAATGATAACACTAATAAAATGACAACAGTAGTAATAAAAGGATTGGAATGTACAAATGATGCACAGGGCAATAGCTTACCACCCGCCGAACGACACCCCGCCAGTCCCCGAGCAGCGATTCCCTGCCCCCCGCCACCTCCCAGTTCCTAAACTAGATGGGACGTCACATGGTATGGAATACACCATTGGCCAGTTTGGGTCAGGTGCCTTGGTTGTGTCCTGTGCCAACTTCTTGTGCCCTGGCTGGCCATGAGAAGCTGAAAAATCCTTGACTATAGTCTAAACAATACTGAGCAACAACTGAAAACATCAGTGTTATCAACATTCTTCGCATGGTGAACTCAAAACATAGCACTGTACCAGCTACTAGGAAGACAGTTAGCTCTTTCCCAGCTGAAACCAGGACACAATGTCAATTGTGGCATACCACTTAGCTGCCTTTGATTCCATTTCATATTGAAGATCTAACATATCTGCCACAGCAGCGCTCAGCGGTGGTGTGACTTCATTCACCCCACGATAATCTACTGTTAGTCGCCATTCCCCATTGGATTTCTGCACGGGCCATATGGGACTATTAAAGGGTGAGTGAGTCTTGCTGATCACTCCTTGGCTCTCCAATTGGCAAATCAGCTTATGGATGGGGATCAGGGAGTCTCGGTTGGTGCGATATTGCCGCCGGTGCACTGTCCTGGTAGCAGTTGGCACCTGCTGTTCTTCAACCTTCAGCAACCCCACAACTGAAGGGTCTTGGGAGAGACCCGGCAGGGCAGACAGCTGTTCAATCTCCTCCGTCTCCAATGCAGCTATACCAAAGGCGCAACGGTACCCTTTTGGGTCCTTGAAATACCCCCTCCTGAGATAATCTATACCAAGGATGCACGGGGCCTCTGGGCCAGTTGCAATGGGGTGTTTATGCCACTCATTCCCAGTTAGACTCATTTCAGCTTCCAATACGGTTAGCTCTTGGGATCCCCCTGTCACACCAGAGATACAGATGGGTTCTGCCCCTTTATAACTTGATGGCATTAGGGTACATTGTGTACCAGTGTCCACTAGAGCCTTATATTCCTGTGGGTCTGATGTGCCAGGCCATCGAATCCACACTGTCCAGTAGACTCGGTTGTCCCTCTCCTCCACCTGGCTGGAGGCAGGGCCCCTCTAATCCTGGTTAGAATATCCGTTACTCACTTTCTGCACACGTGAATCAGAAGTCCCTTCAAGGGGATCAGAAATGAGATCAGCCCATCTACTGCGTCTGGGGGACTGCTCACGGGAAACTGGAGCAGCAGTTTTCCAAGAAGAATCCTCTTTTCTGGGTGCTTTTTCTCGCAACTCCTGTGCCCGTGCATGCAAGACTGAGGTAGGTTTTCCATCCCACTTCCTCATGTCCTCTCCATGGTCACGCAGGTAAAACCACAGGTTAGCCCGTTGTGTGTACTTTCCTCTCTCTTGGGCAGAGGAACGCTTACTCCCAATAACTGCGATGCGGGCCTGTACAGGTGAGGAGGAGGACAGATCCACTTTGAATTGCTGGAACTCTCGGGACAACTCCTCTACAGCTGAGACACAGGCCCGTAGGGAGGAAGAGAGACTCCCTTCGTATTGCCGGAGTTGGACAGCCAATTCATCCACCGTTTGTCCATAGCCTTCTCTCCAGGACATTACTGCCAATGAGTTGGCATATGTTGGTGGTGCACTTCGTAGAAACTTCCGCCACATGGGTTGTGTGCATTGGACTTCATCTGGATCTGTGGGTGACTGCGCATTTTCTGGATCATTATAAATCACCTCCAGCACGGCTAATTCCCTCAGGTACTGGATACCTCTCTCCATGGTGGTCCACTTGCCTTGGTGACATGTAACTTCATCCTTGAAGGGGTATCTTTCCTTTACACCTGACAGAAGTCGCCTCCAGAGGCTGAGGACTTGTGTTTTTCTCCCAATCGCCTTGTCGATGCCCCCTTCCCTAGACAGGGATCCCAACTGCTTAGCTTCCTTACCCTCTAATTCCACACTACTAGCCCCACTATCCCAGCATCGGAGCAGCCAGGTAACAACGTGCTCACCTGGGTGGCGGCTAAAATCTTTTCACATGTCACGCAACTCACTCATGGATAGAGATCGGGTAATTATTTCAGGTTCTGCCTCTTCCTCCTGTTCTCACGATGACCCTGGTTCATCTTCATCTCTCACTAAGCGAACTGATTTCTTTGTGTGTTTCTTTTTCTGTACAGGGGCGACTGATACTGGCACAGGTTGGTTCTCTGGTTTAGCTGAAGTGTCTGTCACCGGGGTAGGGGTAGTCACGGTGCCTGTTGTCGGGGTTGGGGTAGCCACGGTGCCTGTTGTCGGGGTTGGGGTTGCCATGGGGCCTGTTGTCCTGTTTTCCATTTTTTCGCCTTTTTCCCCCTGAGCGTGCTGCCTAATATCAAACAGTGTTTGGTAGATACTGGCCAGGGCCCAGCACAGTGTAGTGAGTTGTGTGTCTCTGGGATAGCCACAGCATTTGTCTTTCAAATATTCTATCACTTCATGAGGGTTCTGTAGTTGTTCGGGAGTGAACTTCCAAGTCACTCGAGGTGAGAAGTTCTCTGGATACCTGCCCACATCCTCCCACATGCCGTGCCACCCATGAGTATCCAGCTTTGGGGGAGATCTCTGAGTGGTACTCTTAAAGAGCCTCTTTGTAGCCCTAAAGAAGACCTGAAACATAGTCAGGAGGCATAGCACTAACAGCACACTGGCTTGTGCATCCCAAGGATATTCAAAATTCTCGAAAGCTGTTGTAATTAGTTGGAAGGAGAAAAGGGAGGCGAACGGATGGAGGGAAGTGTCCCCCCCGTAACTTCCCCATTGATTGGGTGTAATTACCAATAATACCCAACAGAATGTGCCCAAAGTATGGAAATGTTATCACTGCCTCATACAGATACCAGCTTAACCTCATGACCAGTGATGTAATCATTTCACAAGTCGACATTGCCCAGTACAGCAAAATGATAATCCCAATCACTCTCCCAGAGATGAGATACGCAACTACAGGCAATACATAGAGCATATAAGAGCTTACAAAATGCCACCACGTAAACAAATGAAACAACATTGTGACTAACATCTATTTATCTAAGAAATGCGTTTGGCAAATTTGTTTCAACACGCTCTGGCCAGATC
Organism: Astur gentilis; assembly: GCF_929443795.1. NCBI lineage: Eukaryota > Metazoa > Chordata > Aves > Accipitriformes > Accipitridae > Astur > Astur gentilis. The sequence continues at coordinate 34,869,709 of NC_064918.1, forward strand.
TGTAGTTATCTCAACCCTTCTGCCCCACGTTGGGCGCCAAAAAGGACTGTCCTGGTTTCAGCCCAGCCGGTAACAAAGGACCACGCAGCCGCTCGCTCACTCCTCCGCCCCCCTCCGGTGGGATGGGGAGGAGACGGGGGAGAGAAAAGAAAAAGAAACTGGAACCTCGAGGATTGAGATAAAGGCAGTTTACTGGGACAAACACAAAGAAAAATTACAACAACAATGGCACTAATGAAAAAGTATACAAAAAGAGTGATGCACAGCGCAACTGCTCACCACCCGGGACCCGACGCTCCGCCACTTCCCCCACCAAAAACAGAGACCACCCCCTGTCCTGCTCCCCATTTATATACTGAGCATGATGTCACATGGTATGGAATAGCTCCTTGGCTAGTTCAGGTCAGCTGCCCTGGCTATGCCCCCACCTCCCAGGTTCCTGTAAAAATTAACTCTATCCCAGCTGAACGCAGGACACCCACTTTTCTAGGTACTTGCCCATACTACCCCACACACCCTGCCACTCATAATTATCTAGCCTTGGGGCAGATCTCTGGGTGATCTTCTTAAATAGTTGTTTAACCTTAAACGAGGGCTGAACCACATTCAGAAGCATGCTAGTTCCTAGCAGTAGGGCTAGGACTGTGCTAGTCCCAACACCCCAGGAATATTCAAATTTTCCAAAATTCTCCAACACCATTGTAACTGGACCAAAGGAGAAAGGAGAGGGGAAGAAAGGTACTCCACCCATAGACTGGTTTTCCATGGAGGAAAGGTAAATGGTGTAATTATTAATAGTTTCCCACAGATGCCTCCCGCAGTATAAAGGTGACAATGCTGAGTGCAAATACTGGATTAATCCCACAGCTGACGACTTTATCATACCATAAACCAGTGTTACACAATACATCAAAGTGACAACCTTAATCCACCTCCCACGGATGATAAGCAGCAGAAGAGGGACTACATACAGCAAGCGAGGTGATACATAACAGAACTTTAGATACCGGAACAACAACTCTAAGAACACATAAATCAATATAATGACCAGCGACTATTAGACCAATATAATGAATGTTTAGAACAAATTTGTTTTAACAAGCTCTGGTCAGGTTTGTTGTTATCTCAACCCTTCGAGCCCCACGTTGGGCGCCAAAAGGACTGTCGTGGTTTAACCCCAGCCAGCAACTAAGCACCGCGGAGCCACTCACTCACTCCCCCCCCATCCAGTGGGATGGGGGAGAAAATCAGGAAAAGTTGTAAAACCCCTGGGTTGAGATAAGAACGGTTTAATAGAACAAAAAAAAGGAAACTAATATTGATAATGATAACACTAATAAAATGACAACAGTAATAATGAAAGGATTGGAATGTACAAATGATGCACAGTGCAATTGCTCACCACCCACTGACCGACACCCAGCTAGTCCCGGAGCGGCGATTCCCTGCCCCCACTTCCCAGTTCCTATACTAGATGGGACATCACATGGTATGGAATACACCATTGGCCTGTTTGGGTCAGGTGCCCTGGCTGTGTCCTGTGCCAACTTCTTGTGCCCCTCCAGCTTTCTCACTGGCTGGGCATGAGAAGCTGAAAAATCCTTGACTTTAGTCAAAACACTACTGAGCAACAACTGAAAACATCAGTGTTATCAACATTCTTCGCATACTGAGCTCAAAACATAGCACTGTACCACCTACTGGGAAGACAGTTAACTCTATCCCAGCTGAAACCAGGACAATATTGTAGTCAATTTATTTCAGTAACTGACATCTGTATTTAAAACATTTTTGAGGCATGCCCTACAGCTGCTGATATTGGTAAAAAAATATTTGCAAGGCCTTTTATACACCTTACAAAGTCACAATTATCATGTTAGTCTGTAAGTCATACTAAAACTCTCCAATCTTACATCCGTATAAATATTGAAAGAATTTTGGTAGAAACCTAAAACACTATTCTAGAATGCAGCCTTTTAAATTATGTAAAATTCTTGGAATAAATTCTACTTTGGCTGAAATTCTGGTCAGGAGCAGTTACATGGTTTGTTGAGCTGGTTGCTAACTCTCTACATATTGTACAAGTAAGTAGTATTTCTTGCTAGCTCTAATGGCTTTACTTTATAAAATATTTATTCACATCTAATACTGAATTAATCTTTTATTAATAAAGCACTTTACCTCTTCTGGCACAATTTCTTTAAAGCTGTTGTGCTGTGTCTTGTTCTTCACAGCACTCATGAGGTATGTTATTGTGCTACACAAAGCTTGTAAAATTATGTTGCTTCAATTACAAATGCATGTTATCAGGAGATAAAAAATCTATTATCCATTTGTGGCTTTTCTTTGTAAATGTATTTAAAACAGTACTACACCTGTTTTTGTTGTTGTTTTTACTGCTTTGGTTCAGCACAAGAAGCCTCAAGAAGTATCACTTATTTATTGACAAAAACTTTTTAAAAGGACATTAGAAAAGAACAGTTCTAAAGGGAAGCCAATTTCTTATTCGGTTACCCAAATTTTTAAAACACACTCTAATTCACCACCAATCCTCATTTCAAAACAACTATTTCACTGAAGACTCATGTTTGTATGTAAGGCATATTCTATCTGCCTTTGACCATTTGTTCCTCTCCCCACAACAGAGATCAATAAATGCAAATTTAATGGCTCACAAAGATGCTTCTCAGAGCCTGCCTTAACCATGTAGAGTTGATCCAGCCACCTTCTTCTGTGTAGTGACACTGGAGATTCTGGTACAGGCTGCTGTGCTAAAAAAGGCACTTTCCAACTGGGAAACTTAAGCTGCAGCACAGATCTCCTCTGTGAACTTGGACCAGTAACTTATTTTCTGTAATTTTTCAGTTGTAAAAGGAGAACAATATAGCTGACTAAACTTGCATGTATTTTCTGAGGATAAATACACTGAAGATTCTAAAATACTCAGTTACTCCAATGCAGACTTAGGAAACTGTCGTGGTTTAACCGCAGCCAGCAACTAAGCAACATGCATGTAGTCCTCCAGGCACTTCATAAATGTTTAGATTTGAGCAAATTTATGTTTTACATTTACCTGTGATGCTAACAGCTTTGTAGCTCCTAATCTCACAGCAGACAAGAGATATCTTATGGGCCAACTACCTAATCACTGGGACTATGTTAAATGGAGGTGAAAATTACCTGTGAGAACAACAAATAAGCATAGTCTTAGAGAAAGCCTAGATAATGACAGTGACAAGGTAAACCGGAAAACAAATTTACAGATTATTGGCATAGGCAGGCAAAAGACAAGTTAATTTTCTTTTAAATAACAAAATGTTTAGTTCAGTTTAAAGACTATTCCTTCTAAGATCCAGGATCCATGGTGTGAGAAGCTGATACTTGACTTTTTGTCATCTGTATGGAGCAGATGAGGAAGGAAAAAAGAATACCAACTGCATACCATTTACAAGCCCTGTTCAGGTAGTAAGTCTGAGCTATGCCACTGCCACTTCCAAGAGTCTCTTTCTTTCCTTCACAGAAGACAGTCAGAGGGAAAGAGAATTCAGATCAAACTTTGTTCTGAAGCCACAGAATAAAAGTAAATTTAGGGAATAGCACAACATGCTGGTTTTCAGAGCCAGTACCCTCTGGAATGTATCTAGTGTGACAGTACAGCCATCTTGTTGCTTGTTAAAAGAGTATGTGACAAAGAAACAAAGATCTTGCTATAGTGCAGTGATAGCACAGATCATGTGGGAAGAAAATCCCTGCTGCACTGAGAAACCATCTTGGCAAGACAGGTTGGTTAAAATTCAAATTTTCCCTGCTATTTTTGTTTAAAGCTAGATCTTTAACAATGTTTAAATGAGTAACACACTTTGACACTCAAGAATCAGTTACCTCAGGGCAAATTCTTGTGTGACGTCCCCATTCCAATTGATTAACCTTATGAGAAGCCAAAATCAGATTCATGGTGCACACCACTACAGGCATTCTGGTTATGCGGGGGTGTTCAAGAAACTGAAGGGCCATTGCAGCAAGGCTGGAAACATCTATCACAGAGGAGAAGAAGAGGGAGGTGCCATTCTTCATTTCCCCTACAAAGTGGCTTATGGAGAAGAGGAGAAAGGTTCAATTGCTGTCTGCAAGACATGGTTCCCAGAGTACCGAGATGGCAGCAATACAGGGGCCACATACCAGATGAGGCTCAAGGCCAATGCTGTCATCATAGCTCTCCCAGGCAAAGCAAAACAAAATGATAAACAATACAGCAAACAGCAAAAGCTGAAAGCAGCCATTAAGAAGCCCTGGAATTTGATGTACAGCAAGAAAGGGAGCAAGCAATGGAGCAGGTGAGGGAACAAATAAATCAATATTGAGACCAAACAAGTCAACATCATGACCAGCAACGGCAAGTAACTGCTAAACAGGTATGACAGCTATAAATTCAGTCTAGTATAATCTGATCAAACTTGTCATTATCTCAGGCCCCTGTTACAGAGGCTCACACAATCAAATTCAACAGGTGTTAAAAGTCAGATTTATTCTTCAGTAAAAAAATTTACTTAGAAGTTTGATAACATTAGTGAACCACAGGCTCAATGATGTAAGGGCAATGAGTACTACACAGCCGACTTAAGAATTCTTAAGATTTAAAAATGATTACTCAAAACGCGCATATCACTCACCTAAAAGATGAGGGCTCTCAACCTCTAGGAGTTACCTAGGCTGGCATCCTGACCCAAGGGGAGAGTCCCCGACTGCAGACCCGCTGCTCCGAGGAGGACTGACTTAAAATGTCCTCCAGCAGGGCCCCATTTATATCCTTGTTGAATCTGATCTGTGGTCATTTTAATCCCCATTGGCCAAAAGGTCAACACTTCCGTGTACCTGGCATGTTTGATTGGTCAGTTCAACTTTCAACGTGTGACCTCTAGGGTTTGTTTTTTTTTTTCCTCTCCTCCCTGTCCGGAGAAGTTGTTTCCTGTTGGGGTGGGTGTACCTACCACAGCGCCTCAAGCCTCACATTTGGTGCCAAAAAAGACTGTGGTGGGTTGACCCTGGCCAGAAGCTAAGCACCCACACAGCCATTCGCTCATCCTCACCCTAGTGGGATTGCGAGGAGAGAATAGGAAGAGCAAAACCAAGAAAAATCGTGGGTTGAGATAAAGACAGTTTAATAAGCAAAGGAAAGAGGGAAAAAAACAACAAATGATGCAAAAGCAATCAATCACCAGTTCTGTTGTGGAGTGATGCACTTCACTCGCAAGAGAGTAGCAGCAATTTAACAAAGTTTGATAGTAAATGTGACAGTGGTTTAACAAGATTCGATGACAAGGTACACTTGATTATTTACTGCATAGAGAACAGGGTCAGACAAAACCATCAGGGAGACCCTCCCATTGAGTCACGAGGTTCAGAATGAACCCCCTTGTGTTCTAAACTCCTTCTCAGAGGGGAGTTTAGGTGTGCCTGGATCCAGACTTAGTCCCAGACTTGGTCGACAGTTTATGCCTAAAGAATTATATGTGCACAATCAATCCTTTATATTGCTTAGCTAAAACTTCAAAGTTTCAGCACGCTTATTCCCAATTCACTTACTGAGAAGCTGTTGCAGCAAGGAATCTCTCGACCTCGAGGAGTAACCTTGAGAGGCGTCCCTACTCAAGGGGAGATCCTGACGTGCAGCCTGCTGCCATGCAGGGGAGCTCAGCGGGCCCTGGGCTGTCCACTGCTTATGGAGTAAGATAATTGACTCATAGTCATATTTGCATAGCAACTACAGGTGTCAGTTTCTTCCAAATTTGGCTTGAGTCGGACATTGACCAGCACTGTGGTTAGGTGGGTGCATTGTTCAAATTAGCCCTTGGGTATTGTGTTGTTATCTGTCTCCCCCAAATCTACATGACCAGATGCATCCATTAGGATTGCCACTGGTGGTTATCACTTGAGCAGGATTACGGGAAATGCAGGTCAGGTTGGTTGGTGGGGGAGCACACCATCACAACTTCTCACAAGCATACTGATGCCCAGCCAGTCTTTGAGCAATGGTTACTTTGGAAAGGCCAAACCCCCAGTTTATTATTGCTGACCATGATGTTATATGGCATGGAATATTCCTTTGGTCAGTCTGTCTCAGTTGTCCTGACTGTGTCCCCTCCCAATCTCTTGCCTACCCTAGCCTACTCACTGGGGAGGGGACAGAGTTAGAATTAGAGAAGGCCTTGATGCTGTGCAATTACTGTTCAGCAATAGCCAAAACATTGATGTGTTATCAACACTGTTTTAGCCACAAATGCAAAGCACAGCACCATACCAGCTGCTATGAAGAAAGTTAACTCCATCCCAGCCAGACCTAGTACAATAGCATAACAGTTATGTTTGAACAGTCTTTGACCACTTAGCAAATGATCACCTTTTCAAAGGATACATTAAAAAAAATAGTTTTTCAAAATCAAGTTCTCCTTGTAGCCCAGCTACACCTGGCTAGTTGAATTCTCCTTTGTGCAATAGTTCCACAATATCACCTCATACCATCCTTTATAAAAAGTAAACCAGACAGTGACACACCTGATTAAGTTAGGACACATTCTATTTTGACAAATTTGTGCCACTAATAAAAACATCTAAAAATTATTTCTTATAGGTGGAAAAATGCTGGAGATGTATTAAAAATAAGTAAAGACCTGTACTTTGTACATTAGACTTTCCCCAGATTAACCCAAGTCAGTGATTTACTTTTAACTTGACAATATCCCTTTAAGTTGGCAAAAACAATCCAATAAAAAAGTGCTATCACAGTAGCATACTCCTAGCACTTTAGTCCTAGCCCACAGACAGCTGGGCAGCGCAGCGCTACACAGAACATTTTATTCTTTCCAAATATGCCATCTATTAGATAAACTATTAATCCAATTCACCTTTATCTAGTGTTCAAATCGTGAAGGAAATTTGGAAGAATTCCTGTTTTAGTGCACATTGATTTGGGGAACAGATCATAGCTATAGGAAATCAGAGGCAAGCACTGTACAAATGGATGTGATCTGCCCTTCAAGGTGGCATGTCTGTCCCTTCCCTTATTATTACTCTAGCCCAGGGTGGAATTTTTTGGAAGCATATAAGTGATGCAAAAGCACAAATTGCACCAAAAGTCAACAGGGCTTGTTATCCTGAAAGGCATACCATTTTGGAAAAAGGTTCTTTTTCTTTGCTTTTAAGGGATGACATACAGGTTTTACTGGAATAAGCGGGATCTCCAGATTAGTGCATCTCAACCTTCTTTAATCCAAGGACCACCTAATATTTTTTGAAGACATCTCTTTACCATTTTGTTGAGCATTGCCATATCAGACCACTGAAAGTTTAAATTACTTTGAGAATGTTTCCCAGATTTGTTTGCTTGACTGTGCAGGAATGGGTGTACATGTTTTTAACTTGATGTTTAATTTGTGGATGTCCCTCTAAGCAGATCTTTAAGGAAAGCACTGTTTTTTTGGAAGAAGCTAAGCTGCTGTGGCTTTTTTTTTAATTTTTGAAAAGAAGAAGAAGAGTCAATCTTTCCTCTTGCCATAATTTATGGGAACTAGTGAACCTTACTGCCTTATCTAGTACATAGTACACCTTGATTTATTTGTCCAGGTGCCGTACTACAAAATGTAAGTTCACTGATGGTAAATAATCATTTCATTTCTGTCTATGTTGGCTCTCTTAAAATCCCATAATTGGAACAATAAGTTAATGACAGGTGACATCAGAGCAAATAATTCAACAACAGTATTCACACTGGTCTGAGTGCTTAGTGCACCACTTACAGGGAAGCACATGCTGATATCTCCATATCAAAGGAACTGGACAGCTGGCCCATGCCACGGGAGTTATTCCCACAGACTACTTTACTAACTCGTATTTTTTTGTCTTCATTAAGGGTTTATAGAAGTAACTTCATCCATTTAACATTTAAGAGTTTCAGTCAATTTCTTGCATCTTCTATAGTCAGTGGAGATTGTACAAGACCTGTACAGACAGGTGCATCTAAAAGGCAGATTCTTCCTCCCTCTCCATCAACTACAGAAGAAGCTCAAACGATGACTACCCTCCACTAGACTTCTCAGTTTTGGATGGCTGAAGTTAAGTATGACGAATCTCTCACTCAGAGGCAAACATTCATTTAGAGGCTTTCTCTTCCCCCGAAAGATGCTTATCAGTGCACAGTCTTGTTTAGGCCTTGTTTTCCCAGGAAAGCTGTCAGTGGCTGGCTGTGTGACATGGAGTGTGCTGGACTGAACTACATAACTGCAGGAATGCATTCATCCTACTCCTGAGGATGAGAGCTCACCTTTGTAAGTAGCTTTAACTCAGGGGAAGGTGAGCAGCTCTTCTTTGTCATTTGCAGTAATAAAAATGAGAAAAGCACTGTTAATATGCTATGCTTAGTCCTTGATCCATTCTTCACAGTTAAAAGTTTCAAAACAAACACCAACATCCACACTGAAATAAAATTTTAAATTAATTTTTTAAGTACACTAAGTGATGCAGAAGCAGCCCTGAGACATACTAAACAGGACTGCTGTAAACTTCCTGGGTGCAGGAAGTCTGACTCAAATATATTCTGCAGCATTGAAAATAATATACTCAGTCTGGACAGACACATTTCAGACATAACATAAAATAAAAGGTGGCACTAGATAAATAGTATGAGTAAAAAGAATGTGAGCTAAGTAGCAAAATATAAACACTGATGAAAAGCGTGAGAACAGACAGCAAAAGCAAGCAGGATTGTATTGATTTGAAATTCAGCAGAAACAGTGTTCTGCACTGGCAGGGGAGGAGAGAGAGGGGGTGGTGAGAGAGAGAGAGACATGTTGCAGGGTTCTTTCTGGATTTCATTAAGAAAGGCCCAACAACAAATGGCATGATAAAATATCATTCCACTGAAATGGGGAGGGATGAAATAGCTTTACATACCCTGCAATCATTCCCAAAGTGAATAAATCACATTTCCATTTACCTGAGCCCCTTTTAATGATTACATCACCATTGGATTTGGGGAAATAGCTCCCAGACAAATCACTTCTTGCGGACTCAGTTGTATACTGTGCTCTCCTTGGTCCTACACTCACAGAATACCGTTGTCCTATTCTTTCTCTAGGCTTCTGTCAATACAAGTCTGCCACATTCTGCAGCTGGGTCTGAGTATTATCTTGCATTGATATTGAGTCTCACGCTGATATTGTATGCTGTGGTGCCCAGGGAGAGTACGTGTGCGCGTGTGCATGTGTACTTTTGCTTTCTTAAAAACCAAAAGGCACATGGGGATGGGACCACTCTAACATTTACATCCTCAGAGCCTTCAGTCCATTCCTTGGTAGAGGTATCCCAGCTTCCACCATCCCAATAATGACTGGGGTAACTCACTACTCAACCCCTGTGCCCCTGTCACCCAGCACAGGCACTCTGCCCCTTCCTCGTTGTGCAAACTTGGGTTTCCAATATATCACACTGTGCCAGGGCTTTCAGTTTATCCGAGAGCAACCGGGTCTCCAGACTTTCCAGTTTTGCTTGGAATTCCCTTGTTTTCATTTGATCACTAAGGTCTCCCCCTGTAGCCAAAGGCAGGTTAAAAATAACCTGATACTACTTAGATCTCGTTGCTTCTGCCCCATTCTACCCCTTGCTTCACTAAACATTTCTTAAGATCCACAGGAGTGGGGCACTGGGGCAATTCCTCCTCAGTTTTTCAACTCACTGGGGGAGAAACTGTTGTGGTTTAACTCCAGCCAGCAACAAAGCACCACGCAGCCACTCACTCACTTCTCCCCGACCCAGCAAAGGGTTTACAATCAGACTGTAATCTGGAATATGCATTCTCCAAAAACCCACGACACCTAAGAAGGCCTGTGTGTCCTTTTTATTAGTCGGTGGAGACATAGCTGCTATTCTGTTGATCACATCCGTTGGGATCTGATGACGTCCATCTTGCCATTTTATTCCTAAGAACTGCAACTCCTGTTCAGGTCCCTTGACCTTACTTTCTTTTATGGCAAAACTAGCCTTCAAAAGGATTTGGATTATTTTCTTCCCTTTCTCAAGGAATTCTTCTGCCGTGTTGCCCCATACAATGATGTCATCAATGTATTGCAGGTGTTCCAGAGCTTCACCTTTTTCTAGTGCAGTCTGGAGTAGTCCATGGCAAATGGTGGGGCTGTGTTTCCACCCCTGGGGCAATCGATTCCAAGTGTACTGGACACCCCTGCAAGTAAAGGCAAGTTGTGGATGACACTCTGTTGCCAGAGGGATTGAGAAAAATGAATTAGCAATGTTGATTGTGGTGTACCACTTGGCTGCCTTTGACTCTAGTTCGTATTGAAGTTCTAGACTATCCAGCATGGCATCACTCAGCGGCGGCGTGACTTCATTCAGGCCACGATAGTCAACTGTTAGTCTCCACTCCCCATTAGACTTTTGCACTGCATCTCCAGTCGATGAATCAACTTGTGGCTTGGAATCAGGGAGTCTTGGTTAGCACGATATTGCCGCCGGTGCACCATTGTGATAGCAATTGGCACTTGTTGTTCTTCAACCCTCAGCAACCCCACAATCGAAGGGTCTTGAGAGAGACCAGGCAGGGTAGACAGCTGTTCAATTCCCTCCATCTCCAAGGCGGCCCTTTGGTGTAGCATTTGCTACATATCAAGGTGCTGCAACTAGATCACTGGTCTGCCTGGACCAGGAAAATAGACGAATAACACACACGGTGTGAGCGTCAACTTCCGCTTTTTATTGCGCAGTTAATTCCTTTTATACTAACAAGGGTAGGCGGGATTACAGATGCGTCATAGGGGCTGCGACTAACCCTCCATCTTTCCGTGACATCGCGAGATTTTCTGAACGCCATACCCTACATCTCCCCCTCCCTATGACTAGTTAGCTTCTATGGTTATGAACAGTTCTACGCAAAGAAATAACTGTGTAAAGTACTATGAGCATAAGCATATTTCTACAACTAAGTTGAAACACTGTATCTTAAACACACGTAAATGTAATTCACACAAGTGGTAAATGGAAAGTTAAGGCTGGGAAAGAATTACTTCTATTACTTTATAAAGTTTATCATTGGTATGCTGATGTTAAGGCTTACTGTCTGGGGCATCCAGATTCCCGGCTGTGAGCGATTCTGACTCTTCTGTTGACACTTGTTTGTACACAATGTTTTCAGCTCCGTCTCTGACAGCCGGATCCCATAAAGACACGTATTGATGGGCTCTGAGAGGGATGTCATCTGGATACACATCGGGACCCCCAATTGGTTTTGCATTCACTGCCAGAAATTTGTAGCGGATACCCAAAGTGTCACAAGACAGGAAAGGATGACAGCGATCTGTAAGGAAAAAACATTCAAACACTGCGAGGTTAGGACAGGACGAACCATACGACTAGGGACCCATTTCAGGAGCCCTTCAGGCGTCTGTACACAGGCGTGCACTCGCCCGACACAACGCAGCTCAAACGGCCCATCCCATTGGCGTGTCTGAGGGTCACACACGCGGACCAACAGGTAGGGACCTTTCTCTTCCGTGCTCGTAAAATGTCATTGTGCCACCGTCTGCTCCAGGTCTGTATTGGGTCTGGCCGAGATGGAGTTAATACTCCCCATAGCAGCCCTCATAGCACTGTGCTCTGCATCAGTAGCTAGAAAGGTGTTGATAGCACACCAGTGTTTGGGCTACTGCTGAGCAGTGCTGGCACAGCATCAAGGCTGTCTCTCCAACATTTTTGCCCTCCCCTCAATGGCAGGCTGGGGCAGGGCAAGATCTTGGGAGGGGACATAACCAGGACAGCTGACCCAAACTAACCAAACAGATATTCCATACCATATGACATCAGCTCAGATATAAAAGCTAAGTGAAGGGAGACGGAGGGGGGGCATTTTTGTCTTCTGGAGCAACCACTGCGTGTACTGAATCCCTGCTTCCCGAGGAGCAGCTAGACATCGCCTGCTGATGGGAAGTAGAGAATAACATCATTTGTTTTTTCTTTGCTTTCGCGCGCGACATTTGCTATCACTTTATTAAACTGTCCTTATCTTGACCCACGAGCCTTTTGTTATATTTTCTCTCCCCCGTCCAGATGAGGAGGGGGAGTGATAGAGCAGCTTTGGTGGGCACCTGGCATCCAATCAGGGTCAACCCACCACAAGGTCCCCTCGAACTGTCTGATTTAATGAAGTTAACGCAGTTAACAGAAGACGCTGTGTGCGGAGAACAGGTGAGTTATCCCATAACCAGGAGGGGTCCGCCTGCTCCCCCTCCCTAAGCTGATCGAGCAGGGTCTTTATGGTTCGAAGTACTCATTCTACAATGGCCTGCTCGGTGCTATTATAAGGGATGCCATTTTTACTTAACAAGCTGAAAAAGGTAAAATTATTACAATAGCTAAAATCACAATAACTACAATAATGCCCATAATTCCTTGAGCCAACCTGTTACCCCTAATGACCCGGACCATGAGGACTATGAGGAAGATGAACCATCCATACATTCTTGTGCAATCTTGCTCCGTGAACTCAGCCCAGCAATCGGTAGGTGCCAGCTTTACGTGGGCATCCCCACGGAGGCAACGATGGCCTCACCGTACACCAGTCCAACACTCTTCGGAAAATCCCGGTATCTATGCATTTGCAGAGGAACGGGTTTCAGCATACGTGGCCAGCGGGTGCCAAAAGTCCGCCTCGGTTGCAATCTATGACGCATGCGCTCGCTGGCCAGGCGCGCTGCACGAGTCATAGCCATCTTGTCTATTGGTTCGTGGGCTTTATGATGCGGTTGCGGTGCACAGAGAATCTTGACCTGTTATGTTAGCCAATGTGACCTATACATTAGTTTTTGGCTGAGGTGGTATTCATATTGCCGCACCATCTATGATGCTCCAGATGATGATGGTCGTGCAAATCGAACAGGAGTCTGTCGTGGGCCTGTATCTGTGGAAACACAATCAACCTCGTTCCCAGGTTATTAATGGAAATAGACCTTACCCCTAATTTTGGCTTTAACTAACTTTTACATTTACCCCACACTGTCTTCCCGTAATCACACTATGTTTAATCAAATTATGCTTAACACACTTTTTACCTAAAGCAAGTTCTATATACAATAAGGCACGCTGTTCTAAAAACCTCTCTGAAGGACTCAATGTCCACTAGTCCTCTAAAGTGTAATACTCTATTAGTCAGAATCTGTCAGATCAGTGGCTCCAGCACCCGCCGGAGCCGTGCCAGTTGCCATTGGGACAATTCCGGGTCCAGCATCATTGCGAAGCCATGGCTTGACCCACTTAGCCGGGATGCAGCGAATGCCTCGATCTGTAAGCAGACACATATACCCTCTCCCAGTAAGTTTTACTTCTGCTGGTCCACACCATTTCCTGGCTTCTGGGTCCTTATACATTACCATGATTCCTGTACTTTGTTGCGTCCTTTCCGCCTGTAAAAGAGCATGATGCACTACCATTGGTGGGTCTTTGTGATCACCTGTCAATCTAAGAGAATTTAGCACAAATAAGGCTTTGGCCAATCGTTCCTCTGGGAGTAAGCAAGCCCTGGGTTCCTCCCTTTTGTTTTTGCAGCATGTTCTTTAAGGTTTGGTTGGCCCGTTTGACAATAGCCTGTCCTGTGGGAAGATGTGGAATACCCGTACCATGGTGAATTCCCCACAAATTACAAAATCGAGCAAATCGTGTAGAACCATAAGCCGGGCCATTGTCCGTCTTAATTTCTTTAGGCGCACCCAGCACTCCAACAGAAGCGTTCAGATGTCATTCATTATGTAAGGCCTTTTCTCCAGTTTGTGCTGTGGCCCACATGGCAGCAGGATAGGTATCAATGAACACATGCACATAATGCTTTGCACCAAACCACATGACATGGGTGACATCCATTTGCCACAACTGCAATGGCAAAAGACCTCGTGGGTTAACCCCACAGCGCAAGCCCAGCTCTTCCTTTTGACAATCCGGGAACGATACCTTGGGCATCAGTGAGTCGTAAGTCAAATTGCTTTGCTAACATCCTAGCGGGTTGGTGCAAGAACGCATGCGATTGACATGCTTGTTGAAAACGATTCCCTGGAGGAGGCTCCCATGCCACTGCAACCAATTGGTCAGCTCTGTCATTTCCCGTTTCTCGTCTGCGCGTGTGCTCGTACTCAGGAGTTCTACCAGAGGGGCCATATCGTCATTAGTGATACCGCAAAGATTCCGCACCCACTGGATATCTCCCACAAGCTTCTGGACATCATGCACCGTTGAAATTTCTGATGTTATTTGAACCTTCTGAGGTTTAACATTGCTAGCATCTATGTGCCACCCCAAATACTTCCAAGGTGCTGACATTTGCACCTTTTCAGGGGCAATTATTAATCCGCGATGGCTTAAGGTGTCCTGTAATTGAGTTAAAATTTCATCCTGTGGCAAGTTCCTTCCCACTATCAAAATGTCATCCATATAATGATAAATGATTAACTGAGGAAACTGCTTTCTTACAGGCTCTAATGCCCAGGCCACATACACCTGACACATCGGGGGGGAACTGCGCATTCCTTGTGGTAACACGACCCAATGGTATCTCTTATAGGGCTCTGCCTTATTAATCGATGGTACCGAAAAGGCGAACCGTTCAGCGTCATCTGGGTGAAAGGGAATGGTGAAAAAACAATCTTTTAGATCTATAATTAACAAATCCCATTCTTCTGGAAGCATAACTGGAGACAGCAAACCTGGCTGCAGGGCTCCCATACTGTGCATCACCGCATTCGCATCTCTGAGATCATGTAACAGTCTCCATTTCCCACTTTTCTTGGGAATGGTAAATATTGGTGTATTCCATGGACTAGTAGAAGGAACAACATGTCCCGCTCTCAATTGCTCCTCAACTAACTCTTGTATTCTTAGCAGCCTTTCAGAATTTAGCGGCTACTGATCAATCCACACAGGCTCATCTGTTTTCCAGCTAATTTTCAGGATTGGCTGCCCCGCAGTGACTGCTCCTACAAAGGATGGGTCACTAACATTGCCTTCATTTGGCTCAATAAATCACGGCCTATGAGGCTAAACAATTCAGCTGGGGTAGTCATGATATACGGATGTGTCGTAACGTGCTCACCGTTGGGGAACACAAATGTAATCGGTAGCTGACTTACTAAGGTGGCTTGTGTGCCCCCTATCCCTGCAATGCCAAAATTTGGATTGATCAATGGCCATGATGGAGGCCAAATGCGTCGTGAAATAATCGTAACATCAGCTCCTGTATCAATTGTCATCGGTTTCTTGACGATAACTCCGTCAGGCCCTTCCAATTGCACTACCTTTTCTGGTTTACCTCTTGTTGTGTCCATGGCAAAGTATACCTGCGGTTTCCCTGTGGAGCCGAATCCACCATCTCCACGTTGTACTTCACCTGGGTTCGGAATACACGACCTGAATGGAACTAATTGTGCTATTCTGGTACCTTTCGGAATAGAAACAGGAGGGATTAAAACATGAATCATAATTTTCACAGTCCCACAAAAGTCTGCATCAATAAGCCCTGGGACTACCAGAATTCCTTCTAGAGCTGTTGAAGATCGCCCCATTAAAAATGCACTAAGCCCAAACCCCAATGGTCCCTTCATGTTGAGTGTGTACTGCGGTTTCCACGTCCACTCCAGAGCTTCCTGCGGTGGCGGATCTGGTGGTTGCGAGGCTGCCTGAGGGCCGGCAGCCCAAACCCCTTGCATTTGTGTCGTTGCGCGAGGGGCCTTTGCGCTCGGTGTAAAGTTTCCCTTCTTCCTGCATTCTTGGTGGTATGGTTATCTTTCTTACAACTGTTGCACTGCCTTTTTGTTAGCTCTTTATGTGTCCAAGTTTACCACAATTAAAACACTTGACCGAGGGTTTCTTACTGGCTTTATCAATAAGCGGATTCCGTACTGACTCACAGCAGCCTTTAATTTCTCAAGGACTTTCCAGTCAAACGCCTCCCATCTTTTTTGTCCATTATTTTGTACAACAACTGGGAATGCTTGGATCATAGTCCCGTCCACAAGGGCATTTTTCATTACTCCCCTCCAATGCCTCTCCCTCTCTTCTGCAGCGGGTATTACAGGCGGCTCTGCATCTGTCGCGGGCACGGATGGTTCCACCGTCTTCGGCTTCGAGAGGCGGGATGGATTAAAGGACGGTGGCAGGGGCGCGGCCGGTGCTGCCCAGGGGCCGCCAGCGCCGGCGGCTGGCGGTGGCCGCTCCATGGCCGGCTGACACACGCCGCAGCGGGTGGGCGGGGGGGGTGGGTACGAGAAATTCTATGAGAATTTCTAGTGCAACTGAACCGGCGAGGGAGCAGAGAAGACGGTCGAAACGATCCCTGCTGCCCCGGCAGGATGGCTTGAGCTTCTGCTAACCTGGCAAGGACAACATGAGCCTCAGCTAAACTGGGAAGAACAACATGAGCCTCAGCCGAGCTGGGAAGACGAGGAAGCTTGCGCAAGCGAATAGAAGGTTGGAATCTCGCCCTGATCAGGTGAGCGGTCGGAGAAGGAGATGGGGTTGGACAAAGAGCAAGAAGCGGTCCTAAACCTTGTTGGAGCGGCGGAGGAATGCACATAAGTCGACCCAATATGAGTGATAGAAGTGATTCAACTTTATTTGCACGGATAGCTCATATTTATACAGTTTGCGATAATTATGCCTACTAGTCCTAATATGATTGGTACATTGCTAATGTTTATTCATTACTAAAACACACCCACTTGCGGTTGGCAGCTACGCGTGTTCAGTAACTTTCTCATGAGAACTTCTTCAAAAGTTACTTGTGAAGTTATGCCAAGGTCACACCGTCCCTGTCTTTCTCCTGATAACAGCGAGACCAGCTGTTGTTTTTCTCCCAATATCAGTAAAGCCAGCTATTGTCAGCCAAGGCCTAGTCTTGTTGCTCAAACTGACATTCTTTCACACAGAACTCTGCTCGCACAACTTTTCCACAGGCCCATGTCCTTTTTCAGCAAGCCACTTCCCAACAATTCCCCCTTTTTCTTTTTGTGCGAGTAGAGCTTGGTGTGTCAGCTTTGAGACTCCTCTCATCATGTACCCATACGCAATTTTAACTGTTACACAGATTAATATCAATATACCCAACCATCGTAAGGCTTCCTTAATCAATGACATTAGCCGTAGTGTTATCCCACCAAATATTGACTCTAACACCCCATCAAACCAACTAGTTTCTTGCTGGATCTTTGTGTATGTTTTTTCAGCCAATTTATCTGTTTGTGAATAGATTGAGGTAAAATTTTAACACCTGCTGTATTGCCCTTTGCAAAGATCTGTGAACACAATTAATTAAACACAGTAAAAACAACATTATACCTAATAAAATACATAAGCACACAAAAAGAGGTTTGATTAATAGCTTTAGCTAGTGACACCCAAACATTCTTACTGTCCCATGGCGTTAACCGATGTGGATCAATCACCGGTGTCACTGTCATGCTGCTTACTACAGTCAGTGTGTTCCATATCAATCTCAGCATAAGGTTTCAAATTTATGGGTAAATCAGGAACGTATCTGCCAGACATGGAGGATGTGATTTTTTGTCCAATTGCTGTCAAGGCTTGCCGTCCCAGTGCACTTAGTTGTCTTGTAGAAGTTAAGCTATCGCTGCCCCTTAATAAATCCAGCAGCGGCTGTAAGTCTGTATTTGTAATACCACAACAAGGTCGAATCCACTGTAGGTCTCTGTTTAAATCTTTCTCCCTCTTTTTGTTTTTGAGCAATCCAGGCTTACTTAATAACTTGGGATGCCATTTTCCTTAATAAGCTGAACAAGGTAAAACTATTACAATAGCTACAATCACAGTAACTACAATAATGCCCATAATTCTTTGAGCCAACCTGTTACCCCTAATGACCCAGACCATGAGGACTATGAGGAAAATGAACCATCCATACATTCTTGTGCCATCTTGCTCCACGAACTCAGCCCAGCAATCGGTAGGTGCCAGCTTTCCGTGGGCGTCCCCACAGAGGCAACGACGGCCTCACTGTACACCAGCCCGACGCTCTTCGGAAAATCCCGGTATTTATACATTTGCAGAGGAACGGGTTTTAGCACACGTGGCCAGCGGGTGCCAAAAGTCCGCCTCGGTTGCAATCTATGACGCATGCGCTCGCTGGCCAGGCACGCTGCACGAGTCATAGCCATCTTGTCTATTGGTTCGTGGGCTTTACGATACAGTTGCGATGCACAGAGAATCTTGACCTGTTATGTTAGCAAAGGTGACCTATACATTAGTTTTTGGCTGAGGTGGTATTCATATTGCCACATCATCTATGATGCTCCAGATGATGATGGTCGTGCAAATCGAACAGGAGTCCGTCGTGGGCCTGTATCTGTGGAAACACAATCAAACTCGTTCCCAGGTTATTAATGGAAACAGACCTTACCCCTAATTTTGGCTTTAACTAACTTTTACATTTACCCCACACTGTCTTCCCGTAATCACACTATGTTTAATCAAATTATGCTTAACACACTTTTTACCTAAAGCAAGTTCTATATACAATAAGGCACGCTGTTCTAAAAACCTCTCTGAAGGACTCAGTGTCCGCTAGTAATACTCTATTAGTTAGAATCTGTCGGATCAGTGGCTTCAGCACCCGCCGGTGCCGTGCCAGTCGCCATTGGGACAATTCCGGGTCCAGCATCAGTGCGAAGCCATGGCTTGACCCACTTAGCTGGGATCTCCCAGTAAGTTTTACTTCTGCTGATCCGCACCATTTCCCGGATTCTGGGTCCTTATACATTACCATGATTCCTGTACTTTGTTGCGTCCTTTCTGCCTGTAAAAGAACATGATGCACTACCATTGGTGGGTCTTTGTGATCACCTGTCAATCTAAGATAATTTAGCACAAATAAGTCTTTGGCCAATCGTTCCTCTGGGAGTAAGCCCTGGGTTCCCCCTTTTTGTTTTTGCAGCATGTTCTTTTAGGGTTTGGTTGGCCCATTCGATAATAGCCTGTCCTGTGGGAAGATGTGGAATACCGGTACCATGATGAATTCCCCACAAATTACAAAATCGAGCAAATCGTGTACAACCGTAGGCTGGGCCGTTGTCCGTCTTAATTTCTTTAGGCACACCCAGTACTGCAAAAGAAGCGTGAAGATGTCATTCAATATGTAAGGCCTTTTATCCAGTTCGTGCCGTGGCCCACATGGCAGCAGGATAGGTATCAATACACACGTGCACAGAACGCTTTGCACCAAACCACGTGACATGGGTGACATCCATTTGCCACAACTGCAATGGCAAAAGACCTCATCGGTTAACCCCACGGCCCAAGCCCAGCCCTTCCTTTTGACAATCAGGGCATCCTTTAACGATACCTTGGGCATCAGTAAGTGGTAAGTCAAATTGCTTTGTTAACATCCTAGCGGGTTGGTGCAAGAGCGCATGTGATTGCCGTGCTTTGTTGAAAACGATTCCCTGGAGGAGGCTTCCGTGGCGCTGCAACCAATTGGTCAGCTCTGTCATTTCCCGTTTCTCATCTGCACAGTGTTCTCATACCCAAGAGTTCTACCAGAGGGGTCATATCGCCATTAGTGATACCGCAAAGATTCCGCACCCACTGGATATCTCCCACAAGCTTCTGGACATCATGTAACATTGAAATTTCTCATGTTATTTGAACCTTCTGAGGTTTAACATTGCTAGCATTTATGTGCCACCCCAAATACTTCCAAGGTGCTGCCTCTTGCACCTTTTCAGGAGTGATTATTACTCCGCGATGGCTTAAGATGTCCTGAATTGAGTTAAAATCTCATCCTGTGGCAAGTTACTGAGGAAACTGCTTTCTTACAGGCTCTGATGCCCAGGCCACATACACCTGATGCATCGTGGGGGAATTGCGCATTCATTGCGGTAACACGACCCAATGGTATCTCTTATAGGGTTCTGCCTTGTTAATCGATGGTACCGAAAAGGCGAACCGTTCAGCGCCATCTGGGTGCAATCTTTTAGATTTATAATTAACACATCCCATTCTTCTGGAAGCATAACTGGAGATGGCAAACCTGGCTGCAGGGCTCCCATACTGTGCATCACCACATTCACAGCTCTGAGATCATGTAACAGTCTCCATTTCCCACTTTTCTTGGGAATGGTAAATATTGATGTATTCCATGGACTAGTAGAAGGAACAACTTGTCCCGCTCTCAACTGGTCCTCAACTAACCCTTGTATTTTTAGTAGCCTTTCAGAATTTAGCAGCTACTGATCAATCCAAACAGGTTCATCTGTTTTCCAGTTAATTTTCAGAATCGGCTACCCCTCAGTGACCGCTCCTAAAAAGGATGCGTCACTAACATTGCCTTCATTTGGCTCAATAAATCATGGCCTACGAGGCCAAACAATTCAGTTGGGGTAGTCATGACATACGGACACGTCGTAATGTGTTCACCATCGGGGAACACAAATGTAATCGGTAGCTGACTTACTAAGGTCGCTTGTGTGCCCCCTATCCCTGCAATACCAAAGTTTGGATTGATCGATGGCCATCATGGAGGCCAAATGCATTGTGAAATAATCATAACATCAGCTCCTGTATTGATTGTCATCGGTTTCTTGACAACAACTCCATCGGGCCCTTCCAATTGCACTACCTTTTCTGGTTTACCTCTTGTTGTGTCCATGGCAAAGTATACCTGCGGTTTCCCTGTGGAGCCGAATCCACCATCTCCACGTTGTACTTCACCTGGGTTCGGAACACACGACCTGAATG
Source organism: Astur gentilis (assembly GCF_929443795.1). Taxonomy (NCBI): domain Eukaryota; kingdom Metazoa; phylum Chordata; class Aves; order Accipitriformes; family Accipitridae; genus Astur; species Astur gentilis. Next base: position 34,890,499 of record NC_064918.1, read on the forward strand.
GAACTAATTGTGCTATTCTGGTACCTTTAGGAATAGAAACAGGAGGGATTAAAACATGAATCATAATTTTCACAGTCCCACAATAATCTGCATCAATAAGCCCTGGGAGCACCAGAATTCCTTCTAGAGCTGTTGAAGATGGCCCCATTAAAAATGCACTAAGTCCAAACACCAGTGGTCCCTTTATGTTGACTGCGGTTTCCACATCCACTCCGGAGCTTCCTGCAGTGGCGGATCTGGTGGTTGCGAGGCTGCCTGAGGGCTGGCAGCTCAAGCCCCTTGCATTCGTGTCGTCGCGCGAGGGGCCTTCGCAGTCGGTGTAAAGTTTCCCTGCTTCCTGTATTCTTGGTGGTATGGTTATCTTTCTTACACTTGTTGCAGCACTTACTGTTAACAGTACCTGTACATTTGCTCCTAATGTGTCCACGTTTGCCACAGTTAGAACACTTGACCAAGGGTGTCTTACTGGCCTTGTGTTTCTTTGTAGCTCCTTGGAGAGCTGTGGCAGCATAGGCTACTTTCTGTGAGTCCACTGATCGATCCGTGTATTCTATCATATCAACGATGTCTGCATTTTTCGGCAAATTACACAATGCTTTGCGTGTCTTTTCAGTAGCATTTTCAAAAGCGAGTATTTTGAACATGTTTTCTTTCATGCCCTCGTTCATGTCAGGGTGGTCATAAATTGTATTCTCCTGTTTCACCTGGGTAAAAGCATGGCTGTACATATTATCTGGTATGGTAAGAAAAGCTTGATACGCCAAGGTCTGTGATAGATGATGAACCTCAGTGACACATTGTAACTGAGCGTTCCCTGATGCGAAGGGTCCAGTACCCATCGGCATCTGCGTGGTTACTCCCCATAGGGGATCTGTTTGTTGTCGTGATGTTGCTTGTTCCCTATCACAGAGCTTCTCCCACTGCTAGAAAAACACTAACATTCGGGCGGGTGTCAAAATCAACTGTGCTAGCTGTTTAATATCTTGAGGTATCAGCGTATCAGCAGAAAAAATGAATTGCAGTATTTGGTGAGTTAACGCAGATTTGATTCCGTACTGACTCACAGCATTCCTTAATTTCTCAATGACCTTCCAGTCAAACACCTCCCATTTTTTCTGTCCATTTGATGCAATAACTGGGAATGCTTAGAGCATAGTCCCTTCTATAATGGCATCTGTTATTACACCCCTCCAATGTCTCTGCCTTTCTTCTGCAGCGGCTATTACAGGCGACTCCGCGTCTATCACGGGTGCGGTTGGTTTCCCCGTCTCTTTTCCCCATTTCCTTTAACAATTTTAACATTGTCTCTTTTTGTTCTATTATTAGAGTAGCCAAGTCCTTGTTTGCATTATTTGAATCAGGGTGTATGCTAGGTATAATTTGTTCATGTTGAACGGTGGTATCTGAGGGCTGGTTTTTCGTAGGCAGATTTTTACTCACTCCCTGATTCTGTAGGGTTTCCTTTAATCGTACGGTTAGGGAGGCTTGGGAACTGTCGGATGGCTGATTAATATCGGCAGTCCCAGGGATTGGAGCAGAAGTCAAGGGCACGAGAGTAGGCGAACAAGCTCCAAAAAGTCTCTCTCGCTGCATTATGTTTTTCTCCCCGCTTTTCCCTTTCGCTTGCGGTTGGAGAGAGAGAGCAGCAAAAGCAGACGCAGACGCTTTACGATCTGCTTTCGTTTCTTACAGAGTTGTCTTAATCAATTTCCATAAAGTTACAAGATCTTTAACTTCTTTAGACCCGTCACTAATTTCATCCCATAGGGAGGTTCCGATAGCATTCCAGGTACTAAGCTCAAAAGCTGTACCCACACTAATTGAAAGGTTTCTGTCCTTGCTTCATTAGTTTTTTAGCTGATTTATCATCATCAGTTACCATATCCCATAATACGTCTCCTAATCTACGCCATTCATTCTCCTTAAATAATAAATCCGGATTCTTAAAGCATCCCTTAATGCGACCCAGCGCGACTAACCCCGAAATTTGCTTAATGCAGTTTACTCCCCGCTTTTCTAAAAAGCACTGTAATAATTTTAGGGCTACCTCTTGATCCATTGCCGGCCGGCTTCTTTATGCTCCTGGGTGCTACCTTGATTAAGGCACCTCGGTTAAAAAGTCTTTGCAGCCTTTTTCCAGTAGCCCTCACTGACGGCGAACCCCTTTTGGACGGTCCAGGCACGAGAGTTAACACACCAACCAAGACGATGAGCGTTCGGTTAATCTTTTGCCCCCCGGTCGCTGCTACCGGTGCTTCTCAGTGTCCGTCGCTCCAATTCCCCTTTCTTCGGTCCCTGTTCGGGCGCCATTTGTTGGAGCGGCGGAGGAATGCACATAAGTCGACCCAATATGAGAGATAGAAGTGATTCAACTTTATTTGCACGGATAGCTCATATTTATACAGTTTGCGATAATTATGCCTACTAGTCCTAATATGATTGGTACATTGCTAATGTTTATTCATTACTAAAACACACCCACTTGCGGTTGGCAGCTACGCGTGTTCAGTAACTTTCTCATGAGAACTTCTTCAAAAGTTACTTGTGAAGTTATGCCAAGGTCACACCGTCCCTGTCTTTCTCCTGATAACAGCGAGACCAGCTGTTGTTTTTCTCCCAATATCAGTAAAGCCAGCTATTTTCAGCCAAGGCCTAGTCTTGTTGCTCAAACTGACATTCTTTCACACAGAACTCTGCTCGCACAACTTTTCCACAGGCCCATGTCCTTTTTCAGCAAGCCACTTCCCAACAAAACCTCCTTCATATTCTCTCTAAGAGAGGACTGAAATGCGATAACTCCATGATAAAGTGGTTGCTTTCATGGGCTTGGGAGAGAGAACTTATTCCGAGTAATTAGTGTGGGTACAGCTTTCGAGCTTAGTCCCTGGGAAGCTATCGGAACCTCCCTATGGGATGAAATTAGTCACGGGTCTAAAGAAGTTAAAGGTCTTGCAACTTTTTGGAAATTGATTAAGACAACTCTGCAAGAAATGAAAGCAGATCGTAAGGCGTCTGCGTCTGCTTTTGGTTACGGTCAGAAGAACCAGAAGTGAGGGGGAGATATACATCCTACCGAAAGGGTGAGCCGAGAAGGCAAGAGAACAAAGATTTTTGCCGTATGCCAGCCCCGCTGCCCACCCCCCCTGCCCCGTACCCACCCCCCCCGCCCACCCGCTGCGGCGTGTGTCAGCCGGCCATGGAGCGGCCACCGCCAGCCGCCGGCGCTGGCGGCCCCTGGGCAGCGCCGGCCGCGCCCCTGCCACCGTCCTTTAATCCATCCCGCCTCTCGAAGCCGAAGACGGTGGAACCATCCGTGCCCGCGACAGATGCAGAGCCGCCTGTAATACCCGCTGCAGAAGAGAGGGAGAGGCATTGGAGGGGAGTAATGAAAAATGCCCTTGTGGACGTGTATGTGGCCTGGGCATCAGAGCCTGTAAGAAAGCAGTTTCCTCAGTAACTTGCCACAGGATGAGATTTTAACTCAATTCAGGACATCTTAAGCCATCGCGGAGTAATAATCACTCCTGAAAAGGTGCAAGAGGCAGCACCTTGGAAGTATTTGGGGTGGCACATAAATGCTAGCAATGTTAAACCTCAGAAGGTTCAAATAACATGAGAAATTTCAATGTTACATGATGTCCAGAAGCTTGTGGGAGATATCCAGTGGGTGCGGAATCTTTGCGGTATCACTAATGGCGATATGACCCCTCTGGTAGAACTCTTGGGTATGAGAACACTGTGCAGATGAGAAACGGGAAATGACAGAGCTGACCAATTGGTTGCAGCGCCACGGAAGCCTCCTCCAGGGAATCGTTTTCAACAAAGCACGGCAATCACATGCGCTCTTGCACCAACCCGCTAGGATGTTAACAAAGCAATTTGACTTACCACTTACTGATGCCCAAGGTATCGTTAAAGGATGCCCTGATTGTCAAAAGGAAGGGCTGGGCTTGGGCCGTGGGGTTAACCGATGAGGTCTTTTGCCATTGCAGTTGTGGCAAATGGATGTCACCCATGTCACGTGGTTTGGTGCAAAGCGTTCTGTGCACGTGTGTATTGATACCTATCCTGCTGCCATGTGGGCCACGGCACGAACTGGATAAAAGGCCTTACATATTGAATGACATCTTCACGCTTCTTTTGCAGTACTGGGTGTGCCTAAAGAAATTAAGACGGACAACGGCCCAGCCTACGGTTGTACACGATTTGCTCGATTTTGTAATTTGTGGGGAATTCATCATGGTACCGGTATTCCACATCTTCCCACAGGACAGGCTATTATCGAATGGGCCAACCAAACCCTAAAAGAACATGCTGCAAAAACAAAAAGGGGGAACCCAGGGCTTACTCCCAGAGGAACGATTGGCCAAAGACTTATTTGTGCTAAATTATCTTAGATTGACAGGTGATCACAAAGACCCACCAATGGTAGTGCATCATGTTCTTTTACAGGCAGAAAGGACGCAACAAAGTACAGGAATCATGGTAATGTATAAGGACCCAGAATCCGGGAAATGGTGCGGATCAGCAGAAGTAAAACTTACTGGGAGATCCCAGCTAAGTGGGTCAAGCCATGGCTTCGCACTGATGCTGGACCCGGAATTGTCCCAATGGCGACTGGCACGGCACCGGCGGGTGCTGAAGCCACTGATCCGACAGATTCTAACTAATAGAGTATTACTAGCGGACACTGAGTCCTTCAGAGAGGTTTTTAGAACAGCGTGCCTTATTGTATATAGAACTTGCTTTAGGTAAAAAGTGTGTTAAGCATAATTTGATTAAACATAGTGTGATTACGGGAAGACAGTGTGGGGTAAATGTAAAAGTTAGTTAAAGCCAAAATTAGGGGTAAGGTCTGTTTCCATTAATAACCTGGGAACGAGTTTGATTGTGTTTCCACAGATACAGGCCCACGACGGACTCCTGTTCGATTTGCACGACCATCATCATCTGGAGCATCATAGATGATGTGGCAATATGAATACCACCTCAGCCAAAAACTAATGTATAGGTCACCTTTGCTAACATAACAGGTCAAGATTCTCTGTGCATCGCAACTGTATCGTAAAGCCCACGAACCAATAGACAAGATGGCTATGACTCGTGCAGCGTGCCTGGCCAGCGAGCGCATGCGTCATAGATTGCAACCGAGGCGGACTTTTGGCACCCGCTGGCCACGTGTGCTAAAACCCGTTCCTCTGCAAATGTATAAATACCGGGATTTTCCGAAGAGCGTCGGGCTGGTGTACAGTGAGGCCGTCGTTGCCTCTGTGGGGACGCCCACGGAAAGCTGGCACCTACCGATTGCTGGGCTGAGTTCGTGGAGCAAGATGGCACAAGAATGTATGGATGGTTCATTTTCCTCATAGTCCTCATGGTCTGGGTCATTAGGGGTAACAGGTTGGCTCAAAGAATTATGGGCATTATTGTAGTTACTGTGATTGTAGCTATTGTAATAGTTTTACCTTGTTCAGCTTATTAAGGAAAATGGCATCCCAAGTTATTAAGTAAGCCTGGATTGCTCAAAAACAAAAAGAGGGAGAAAGATTTAAACAGAGACCTACAGTGGATTCGACCTTGTTGTGGTATTACAAATACAGACTTACAGCCGCTGCTGGATTTATTAAGGGGCAGCGATAGCTTAACTTCTACAAGACAACTAAGTGCACTGGGACGGCAAGCCTTGACAGCAATTGGACAAAAAATCACATCCTCCATGTCTGGCAGATACGTTCCTGATTTACCCATAAATTTGAAACCTTATGCTGAGATTGATATGGAACACACTGACTGTAGTAAGCAGCATGACAGTGACACCGGTGATTGATCCACATCGGTTAACGCCATGGGACAGTAAGAATGTTTGGGTGTCACTAGCTAAAGCTATTAATCAAACCTCTTTTTGTGTGCTTATGTATTTTATTAGGTATAATGTTGTTTTTACTGTGTTTAATTAATTGTGTTCACAGATCTTTGCAAAGGGCAATACAGCAGGTGTTAAAATTTTACCTCAATCTATTCACAAACAGATAAATTGGCTGAAAAAACATACACAAAGATCCAGCAAGAAACTAGTTGGTTTGATGGGGTGTTAGAGTCAATATTTGGTGGGATAACACTACGGCTAATGTCATTGATTAAGGAAGCCTTACGATGGTTGGGTATATTGATATTAATCTGTGTAACAGTTAAAATTGCGTATGGGTACATGATGAGAGGAGTCTCAAAGCTGACACACCAAGCTCTACTCGCACAAAAAGAAAAAGGGGGAATTGTTGGGAAGTGGCTTGCTGAAAAAGGACATGGGCCTGTGGAAAAGTTGTGCGAGCAGAGTTCTGTGTGAAAGAATGTCAGTTTGAGCAACAAGACTAGGCCTTGGCTGACAATAGCTGGCTTTACTGATATTGGGAGAAAAACAACAGCTGGTCTCGCTGTTATCAGGAGAAAGACAGGGACGGTGTGACCTTGGCATAACTTCACAAGTAACTTTTGAAGAAGTTCTCATGAGAAAGTTACTGAACACGCGTAGCTGCCAACCGCAAGTGGGTGTGTTTTAGTAATGAATAAACATTAGCAATGTACCAATCATATTAGGACTAGTAGGCATAATTATCGCAAACTGTATAAATATGAGCTATCCGTGCAAATAAAGTTGAATCACTTCTATCACTCATATTGGGTCGACTTATGTGCATTCCTCCGCCGCTCCAACAAGGTTTAGGACCGCTTCTTGCTCTTTGTCCAACCCCATCTCCTTCTCCGACCGCTCACCTGATCAGGGCGAGATTCCAACCTTCTATTCGCTTGCGCAAGCTTCCTCGTCTTCCCAGCTCGGCTGAGGCTCATGTTGTTCTTCCCAGTTTAGCTGAGGCTCATGTTGTCCTTGCCAGGTTAGCAGAAGCTCAAGCCATCCTGCCGGGGCAGCAGGGATCGTTTCGACCGTCTTCTCTGCTCCCTCGCCGGTTCAGTTGCACTAGAAATTCTCATAGAATTTCTCGTACCCACCCCCCCCGCCCACCCGCTGCGGCGTGTGTCAGCCGGCCATGGAGCGGCCACCGCCAGCCGCCGGCGCTGGCGGCCCCTGGGCAGCACCGGCCGCGCCCCTGCCACCGTCCTTTAATCCATCCCGCCTCTCGAAGCCGAAGACGGTGGAACCATCCGTGCCCGCGACAGATGCAGAGCCGCCTGTAATACCCGCTGCAGAAGAGAGGGAGAGGCATTGGAGGGGAGTAATGAAAAATGCCCTTGTGGACGGGACTATGATCCAAGCATTCCCAGTTGTTGTACAAAATAATGGACAAAAAAGATGGGAGGCGTTTGACTGGAAAGTCCTTGAGAAATTAAAGGCTGCTGTGAGTCAGTACGGAATCCGCTTATTGATAAAGCCAGTAAGAAACCCTCGGTCAAGTGTTTTAATTGTGGTAAACTTGGACACATAAAGAGCTAACAAAAAGGCAGTGCAACAGTTGTAAGAAAGATAACCATACCACCAAGAATGCAGGAAGAAGGGAAACTTTACACCGAGCGCAAAGGCCCCTCGCGCAACGACACAAATGCAAGGGGTTTGGGCTGCCGGCCCTCAGGCAGCCTCGCAACCACCAGATCCGCCACCGCAGGAAGCTCTGGAGTGGACGTGGAAACCGCAGTACACACTCAACATGAAGGGACCATTGGGGTTTGGGCTTAGTGCATTTTTAATGGGGCGATCTTCAACAGCTCTAGAAGGAATTCTGGTAGTCCCAGGGCTTATTGATGCAGACTTTTGTGGGACTGTGAAAATTATGATTCATGTTTTAATCCCTCCTGTTTCTATTCCGAAAGGTACCAGAATAGCACAATTAGTTCCATTCAGGTCGTGTATTCCGAACCCAGGTGAAGTACAACGTGGAGATGGTGGATTCGGCTCCACAGGGAAACCGCAGGTATACTTTGCCATGGACACAACAAGAGGTAAACCAGAAAAGGTAGTGCAATTGGAAGGGCCTGACGGAGTTATCGTCAAGAAACCGATGACAATTGATACAGGAGCTGATGTTACGATTATTTCACGACGCATTTGGCCTCCATCATGGCCATTGATCAATCCAAATTTTGGCATTGCAGGGATAGGGGGCACACAAGCCACCTTAGTAAGTCAGCTACCGATTACATTTGTGTTCCCCAACGGTGAGCACGTTACGACACATCCGTATATCATGACTACCCCAGCTGAATTGTTTAGCCTCATAGGCCGTGATTTATTGAGCCAAATGAAGGCAATGTTAGTGACCCATCCTTTGTAGGAGCAGTCACTGCGGGGCAGCCAATCCTGAAAATTAGCTGGAAAACAGATGAGCCTGTGTGGATTGATCAGTAGCCGCTAAATTCTGAAAGGCTGCTAAGAATACAAGAGTTAGTTGAGGAGCAATTGAGAGCGGGACATGTTGTTCCTTCTACTAGTCCATGGAATACACCAATATTTACCATTCCCAAGAAAAGTGGGAAATGGAGACTGTTACATGATCTCAGAGATGCGAATGCGGTGATGCACAGTATGGGAGCCCTGCAGCCAGGTTTGCTGTCTCCAGTTATGCTTCCAGAAGAATGGGATTTGTTAATTATAGATCTAAAAGATTGTTTTTTCACCATTCCCTTTCACCCAGATGACGCTGAACGGTTCGCCTTTTCGGTACCATCGATTAATAAGGCAGAGCCCTATAAGAGATACCATTGGGTCGTGTTACCACAAGGAATGCGCAGTTCCCCCCCGATGTGTCAGGTGTATGTGGCCTGGGCATTAGAGCCTGTAAGAAAGCAGTTTCCTCAGTTAATCATTTATCATTATATGGATGACATTTTGATAGTGGGAAGGAACTTGCCACAGGATGAAATTTTAACTCAATTACAGGACACCTTAAGCCATCGCGGATTAATAATTGCCCCTGAAAAGGTGCAAATGTCAGCACCTTGGAAGTATTTGGGGTGGCACATAGATGCTAGCAATGTTAAACCTCAGAAGGTTCAAATAACATCAGAAATTTCAACGGTGCATGATGTCCAGAAGCTTGTGGGAGATATCCAGTGGGTGCGGAATCTTTGCGGTATCACTAATGACGATATGGCCCCTCTGGTAGAACTCCTGAGTACGAGCACACGCGCAGACGAGAAACGGGAAATGACAGAGCTGACCAATTGGTTGCAGTGGCATGGGAGCCTCCTCCAGGGAATCGTTTTCAACAAGCATGTCAATCGCATGCGTTCTTGCACCAACCCGCTAGGATGTTAGCAAAGCAATTTGACTTACGACTCACTGATGCCCAAGGTATCGTTCCCGGATTGTCAAAAGGAAGAGCTGGGCTTGCGCTGTGGGGTTAACCCACGAGGTCTTTTGCCATTGCAGTTGTGGCAAATGGATGTCACCCATGTCATGTGGTTTGGTGCAAAGCATTATGTGCATGTGTTCATTGATACCTATCCTGCTGCCATGTGGGCCACAGCACAAACTGGAGAAAAGGCCTTACATAATGAATGACATCTGAACGCTTCTGTTGGAGTGCTGGGTGCGCCTAAAGAAATTAAGACGGACAATGGCCCGGCTTATGGTTCTACACGATTTGCTCGATTTTGTAATTTGTGGGGAATTCACCATGGTACGGGTATTCCACATCTTCCCACAGGACAGGCTATTGTCAAACGGGCCAACCAAACCTTAAAGAACATGCTGCAAAAACAAAAGGGAGGAACCCAGGGCTTGCTTACTCCCAGAGGAACGATTGGCCAAAGCCTTATTTGTGCTAAATTCTCTTAGATTGACAGGTGATCACAAAGACCCACCAATGGTAGTGCATCATGCTCTTTTACAGGCGGAAAGGACGCAACAAAGTACAGGAATCATGGTAATGTATAAGGACCCAGAAGCCAGGAAATGGTGTGGACCAGCAGAAGTAAAACTTACTGGGAGAGGGTATATGTGTCTGCTTACAGATCGAGGCATTCGCTGCATCCCGGCTAAGTGGGTCAAGCCATGGCTTCGCAATGATGCTGGACCCGGAATTGTCCCAATGGCAACTGGCACGGCTCCGGCGGGTGCTGGAGCCACTGATCTGACAGATTCTGACTAATAGAGTATTACACTTTAGAGGACTAGTGGACATTGAGTCCTTCAGAGAGGTTTTTAGAACAGCGTGCCTTATTGTATATAGAACTTGCTTTAGGTAAAAAGTGTGTTAAGCATAATTTGATTAAACATAGTGTGATTACGGGAAGACAGTGTGGGGTAAATGTAAAAGTTAGTTAAAGCCAAAATTAGGGGTAAGGTCTATTTCCATTAATAACCTGGGAACGAGGTTGATTGTGTTTCCACAGATACAGGCCCACGACAGACTCCTGTTCGATTTGCACGACCATCATCATCTGGAGCATCATAGATGGTGCGGCAATATGAATACCACCTCAGCCAAAAACTAATGTATAGGTCACATTGGCTAACATAACAGGTCAAGATTCTCTGTGCACCGCAACCGCATCATAAAGCCCACGAACCAATAGACAAGATGGCTATGACTCGTGCAGCGCGCCTGGCCAGCGAGCGCATGCGTCATAGATTGCAACCGAGGCGGACTTTTGGCACCCGCTGGCCACGTATGCTGAAACCCGTTCCTCTGCAAATGCATAGATACCGGGATTTTCCGAAGAGTGTTGGACTGGTGTACGGTGAGGCCATCGTTGCCTCCGTGGGGATGCCCACGTAAAGCTGGCACCTACCGATTGCTGGGCTGAGTTCACGGAGCAAGATGGCACAAGAATGTATGGATGGTTCATCTTCCTCATAGTCCTCATGGTCTGGGTCATTAGGGGTAACAGGTTGGCTCAAGGAATTATGGGCATTATTGTAGTTATTGTGATTTTAGCTATTGTAATAATTTTACCTTTTTCAGCTTGTTAAGTAAAAATGGCATCCCTTATAATAGCACCGAGCAGGCCATTGTAGAATGAGTACTTCGAACCATAAAGACCCTGCTCGATCAGCTTAGGGAGGGGGAGCAGGCGGACCCCTCCTGGTTATGGGATAACTCACCTGTTCTCCGCACACAGCGTCTTCTGTTAACTGCGTTAACTTCATTAAATCAGACAGTTCGAGGGGACCTTGTGGTGGGTTGACCCTGATTGGATGCCAGGTGCCCACCAAAGCTGCTCTATCACTCCCCCTCCTCATCTGGACGGGGGAGAGAAAATATAACAAAAGGCTCGTGGGTCAAGATAAGGACAGTTTAATAAAGTGATAGCAAATGTCGCGCGCGAAAGCAAAGAAAAAACAAATGATGTTATTCTCTACTTCCCATCAGCAGGCGATGTCTAGCTGCTCCTCGGGAAGCAGGGATTCAGTACACGCAGTGGTTGCTCCAGAAGACAAAAATGCCCCCCCTCCGTCTCCCTTCACTTAGCTTTTATATCTGAGCTGATGTCATATGGTATGGAATATCTGTTTGGTTAGTTTGGGTCAGCTGTCCTGGTTATGTCCCCTCCCAAGATCTTGCCCTGCCCCAGCCTGCCATTGAGGGGAGGGCAAAAATGTTGGAGAGACAGCCTTGATGCTGTGCCAGCACTGCTCAGCAGTAGCCCAAACACTGGTGTGCTATCAACACCTTTCTAGCTACTGATGCAGAGCACAGTGCTATGAGGGCTGCTATGGGGAGTATTAACTCCATCTCGGCCAGACCCAATACAGACCTGGAGCAGACGGTGGCACAATGACATTTTACGAGCACGGAAGAGAAAGGTCCCTACCTGTTGGTCCGCGTGTGTGACCCTCAGACACGCCAATGGGATGGGCCGTTTGAGCTGCGTTGTGTCGGGCGAGTGCACGCCTGTGTACAGACGCCTGAAGGGCTCCTGAAATGGGTCCCTAGTCGTATGGTTCGTCCTGTCCTAACCTCGCAGTGTTTGAATGTTTTTTCCTTACAGATCGCTGTCATCCTTTCCTGTCTTGTGACACTTTGGGTATCCGCTACAAATTTCTGGCAGTGAATGCAAAACCAATTGGGGGTCCCGATGTGTATCCAGATGACATCCCTCTCAGAGCCCATCAATACGTGTCTTTATGGGATCCGGCTGTCAGAGACGGAGCTGAAAACATTGTGTACAAACAAGTGTCAACAGAAGAGTCAGAATCGCTCACAGCCGGGAATCTGGATGCCCCAGACAGTAAGCCTTAACATCAGCATACCAATGATAAACTTTATAAAGTAATAGAAGTAATTCTTTCCCAGCCTTAACTTTCCATTTACCACTTGTGTGAATTACATTTACGTGTGTTTAAGATACAGTGTTTCAACTTAGTTGTAGAAATATGCTTATGCTCATAGTACTTTACACAGTTATTTCTTTGCGTAGAACTGTTCATAACCATAGAAGCTAACTAGTCATAGGGAGGGGGAGATGTAGGGTATGGCGTTCAGAAAATCTCGCGATGTCACGGAAAGATGGAGGGTTAGTCGCAGCCCCTATGACGCATCTGTAATCCCGCCTACCCTTGTTAGTATAAAAGGAATTAACTGCGCAATAAAAAGCGGAAGTTGACGCTCACACCGTGTGTGTTATTCGTCTATTTTCCTGGTCCAGGCAGACCAGTGATCTAGTTGCAGCACCTTGATATGTAGCAAATGCTACACCAAAGGGCCGCCTTGGAGATGGAGGGAATTGAACAGCTGTCTACCCTGCCTGGTCTCTCTCAAGACCCTTCGATTGTGGGGTTGCTGAGGGTTGAAGAACAACAAGTGCCAATTGCTATCACAATGGTGCACCGGCGGCAATATCGTGCTAACCAAGACTCCCTGATTCCAAGCCACAAGTTGATTCATCGACTGGAGATGCAGTGCAAAAGTCTAATGGGGAGTGGAGACTAACAGTTGACTATCGTGGCCTGAATGAAGTCACGCCGCCGCTGAGTGATGCCATGCTGGATAGTCTAGAACTTCAATACGAACTAGAGTCAAAGGCAGCCAAGTGGTACACCACAATCAACATTGCTAATTCATTTTTCTCAATCCCTCTGGCAACAGAGTGTCATCCACAACTTGCCTTTACTTGCAGGGGTGTCCAGTACACTTGGAATCGATTGCCCCAGGGGTGGAAACACAGCCCCACCATTTGCCATGGACTACTCCAGACTGCACTAGAAAAAGGTGAAGCTCTGGAACACCTGCAATACATTGATGACATCATTGTATGGGGCAACACGGCAGAAGAATTCCTTGAGAAAGGGAAGAAAATAATCCAAATCCTTTTGAAGGCTAGTTTTGCCATAAAAGAAAGTAAGGTCAAGGGACCTGAACAGGAGTTGCAGTTCTTAGGAATAAAATGGCAAGATGGACGTCGTCAGATCCCAATGGATGTGATCAACAGAATAGCAGCTATGTCTCCCCCAACTAATAAAAAGGACACACAGGCCTTCTTAGGTGTCGTGGGGTTTTGCAGAATGCATATTCTAAATTACAGTTTGATTGTAAGCCCTCTCTATCAAGTGACTGAGAAGAAGAACGATTTTAAATGGGGACCTGAGCAACAACAAGCCTTTGAACAAATTAAACAGGAGAATGTTCATGCAGTAGCCCTTGCAACAGACCTGGCAGGACAAGATGTTAAAAATGTGCTCTATACCAAAGCCTGGGAAAATGGCCCTACCTGGATCCTCTGGCAGAAATCACCTGGGGAGACCAAGGTGGATCCCTGGAGTTTTGGAGTCAAGGATATCGAGAATGTGATGCTTGCTGTACTCCAACTGAAAAAGAGATCTTGGCAGCATATGAAGGAGTTGGAGCTGCCTCAGTAGTGGTTGGTACTGAGACACAGCTCCTTTTAGCACCCCGACTGCCAGTGCTGGGCTGGATGTTCAAAGGGAGGGTCTCCTCTACACATCACGTGACTGATGCCACATGGAGTAAGTGGGCCGCACTGATCACACAACGGACTCGCATAGGAAACCCCAGTCATCCAGGAATTTTGGAAGTGATCACGGACTGGCCAGAAGGCAAAGATTTTGGGATGTCACCAGAGGAGGAGGTGGCACATGCTGAAGAAGCCCCTCTGTATAATAAACTGCCAGAAAATGAGAGGCAATATGCCCTGTTCACTGATGGGTCCTGTCGCATTGTGGGAAAGAATCGGAGGTGGAAGGTTGCTGTACAGAGTCCTACATGACAAGTTGCAGAAACGGCTGAAGGAGAAGTTGAATCGAGTCAGTTTGCAGAGGTGAAAGCCATCCAGCTAGCGTTAGACATTGCTGAAAGAGAGAAGTGGCCAGTGCTCTGTCTCTATACTGACTCATGGATGGTGGCAAATGCCCTGCGGTGGTGGTTACAGCAATGGAAGCAGAGCAACTGGCAGTGCAGAGGTAAACCCATTTGGGCTGCTGCTCTGTGGCAAGATATTGCATCCCGGCTAGAGAATCTGGTTGTAAATGTACGTCATGTAGATACTCACGTACCCAAGAATCAGGCCACTGAAGAACATCAAAACAACCAGCAGGCAGATCAGGCAGCCAAGATTGAAGTGTCTCAGGTGGACCTGGACTGGCAACGTAGGGGTGAGCTATTTATGGCTCAGTGGGCCCATGACACCTCAGGCCATCAGGGAAGAGATGCAACATATAGATGGGCTCGAGATCGAGGGGTGGACTTGACTATGGACACTATCGCGCAGGTTATGCATGAATGTGAAACGTGCTGCAATTAAGCAAGCCAAGCGATTAAAGCCCCTGTGGTATGGAGGGCGATGGCTGAAATATAAATTTGGGGAAGCCTGGCAGATTGACTATATCACACTCCCACAAAGTCACCAAGGGAAGCGCTATGTGCTGACAATGGTGGAAGCAACCACTGGATGGCTGGAAACATATTCTCTGCCCTATGCCACTGCCCGGAACACTATCCTGGGTCTTGAAAAGCGGTTGTTGTGGCGACATGGCTCCCCAGAAAGAATTGAGTCAGACAATGGGACTCATTTCCGAAACAACCTCATAGACACCTGGGCCAAAGAGCATGGCATTGAGTGGGTGTATCATATCCCCTATCATGCACCAGCCTCTGGGAAAATTGAGCGATACAATGGACTGTTAAAGACTACATTGAGAGCAATGGGGCGTGGAACCTTCAAACATTGGAATACACACTTAGCAAAAGTCACCTAGTTAGTCAATACCAGAGGATCTGCCAATCGGAGTGGCCCTGCTCATTCAAAATTTTACATACTGTAGAAGGGGATAAAGTCCCTGTAGTGCACATGAAAAATATGTTAGGGAAGACAGTCTGGGTTACTCCTGCCTCAGGCAAAGGTAAACCCATTCATGGGATTGCTTTTGCTCAAGGGCCTGGGTGCACTTGGTGGGTGATGCGAAAAGATGGAGAAGTCTGATGTGTGCCTCAAGGGGATTTGATTTTAGGTGAAAAAAGCCGGAATTAAACTGTATGATATTAGTTGCTATATAACCCTGCAACTGTATGTTCTCATTACTATAATTGCTATATGCTATATCCATAGTACTATAGTAAGAATCACTTGGATCAAGCAAGAAAGAACTACGATAAAACTGAGCAAAGCGCAGTAGTGATGGAACTAGAACTGACTCCAGCATGCAACAATCCAACGGTGCACACCATCCTCCTGCTGCGTCCAATGTCACCTGCTTGTCACAGTGCACTGAAGCCCAGTTCCTGTGCACTATGTTTGGAGCGTGTCTAACTTGTGCACAGGAGGAGGCACTGAAATCTGAGATGGCAAAGGTAATGGGTACAGCCGATCTCATTGAAGCTGTTGCAACTATTTTGATAAAGAATGCATATTGTAGGGAGTATGGACATTGGAAAAAGAATTGCCCTAAATTGCAAACAAATCAGCAAGAGGCTGCAAAAATGATGACTTTAAATGAATGAAGGGTCTGGAGGGGAATCCAGCTGAACCTCTGGTTACAATTAAGCTGGGAAATGATAAACTTGAATTTTTGTAGATACAGGAGCAGTATATTGTTTTGAATACTTATAAAAGGAAATTGGGAAATAAAACAGCTAACATAATTGGAGTGACTGGCAAACAGGAAAATAGACCATTCTTTCAACCCCTTGATTTAAAATTTGGAAATAAGGCAATTACACATCAATTTTTGTATGTGCCAGTATGTCCGATACCCTTGTTGGATTGAGATCTGTTATCCAAATTAAATGCACAGATAGCTTTTGAGGGAGGAGAAATTCTTTTAAAAATACCAGAATCAAAGACAGGAGAAATATTGATATTACAGGAGAAGGTTAAGATTCAGGAGATGCGGCAAGAAGCTGATGATGTTGTGATCCCTACAGTTTGGAACACAGAGAAAATCTAAGATGGCACATCCTGTAAAGGTAGAACTGAAGGAAAATGTGAAGCCAGTGAGACTAAAGCAGTATCCAATTAAACCTGAGGCTAGTTTGGGAATCAAGAAATTAATTGATAAATTTTTGGAATATGGAATTTTAGAGGAATGTGAATCTGAATATAATAGTCCAATTTTACCAGTGAAAAAGCCATCAGGAGAATATAGATTAGTACAGGATCTGAGGGTGATAAATCAGATAGTGAAAGATATACATCCTGTAGTGGCCAATCCATATACACTTTTAACAGCTCTAGGGGAGAATCATCAGTGGTTTACAGTGCTTGATTTGAAGGATGCTTTCTTTTGTGTACTCCTGGAAGAAGGAAGTTGAAAATTATTTGCTTTTGAGTGGGAAAATCCAAAAACAGGACAAAAACCACAATTGACATGGACAAGATTGCCGCAAGGGTTCAAGAATAGTCCAACAATTTTGGGGAGCCAATTAGCAAAAGAACTTGAGATGTGGAAACGAGATGGTCCCAAACCTGGACATTTGCTCCTACAGTATGTAGATGACATATTGATAGTGGCAGAAGAGAGACCAGCGTGTATAAAGGTAACAATTGATCTTTTGAACTTTTTGGGGCTAAGCAGATACAAAGTCTCTAGAACTAAGGCCCAGATAGCAAAACAGACTGTGATATATCTGGGTTTTGAAATCTCACAAGGGCAAAGACAGTTGGGAACAAACTGCAAAGAAGCAATTTGCAGTATCCTGGAGCCAAGAAATACCCATGAATTGAGAACCTTTTTGGGAATGGCTGGGTGGTGTCAGCTATGGATAATGAACTATGGTCTGTTGGCTAAACCATTGTATGAAGGTCTTAAAGGTCCACCATTTGAATGGGGTCCAGATCAGCAGAGAGCTTTCAAGAGTTTAAAACAGGCCCTGATGACAGCACCAGCCTTGGGACTTCTGGATTTGACTAAAGACTTCCAGTTATTTGTACATGAGAAACAACATATTGCACTGGGAGTGCTGACTCAGAAGATGGGAAGTTGGAAGCAACTGGTTGGATACTTTTCCAAACAATTGGACTTTGTAAGTAAGGGCTGGCCTGCTTGTTTGAGAGCGGTAGCAGCCACTGTGATGATAATACAGGAAGATCAAAAATTGACTTTGGGAAGAATGATGGTGGTATATGTGCCACACATGGTGATATCAGTGTTGGAGCAAAATGGGGCCATTGGCTATCCCTGAGCAGAATGATGAAATATCAGGTAATTTTAATGGAGCAAGATGATGTGATTTTGAAAACCACTAACTTAACGAATCCTGCAGTCTTTCGGAGTTCTGTACAGGAAGAAGGACAACTGGAACATGATTGCCTAACTACCATTGAATATGTATATTCCAGTTGAGAGGATCTGAAGCATCTACCTATGGACAATCCGGACTGGGAATTGTACACAGATGGTAGCAGTTTCGTTGAAAATGGAATCCGCTATGCAGGATATGCGGTAACAACTGAAAAATCAGTTATAGAAGCCAATGCTTTGCCGAGGACAACTTCAGCTCAGAAGGCGGAATTAGTGGCTTTGACAAGGGATCTAGAATTGAGTGAAGAAAAGAAAGTAAACATCTGGACTGATTCGAAATATGTATTTAGTGTGGTGCACGTCCATGGGATTTTATGGAAAGAAAGAGGATTATTATCCTCTCAGGGGTCCAACAATAAATATAAAGAGGATATTTTGCATTTATTTCAAGCAGTTCAGAAACCAGCTGCAGTAGCAATCATGCACTGTAAAGCACATCAATCAGGGAATACAAAAGAGATCGTAGGGAACAGATTAGCAGATAAAGCAGCTAGGGAAGCAGCCAAAAGGAATGCCTTACAAATGGCATTAATTCCTACAAAAACTATTGCATTACCAAAGGAAAAACCTAAATATTCAGAGGAAGATGAGAAATTGGGAAGATTATTAAATGCAAGGAAAAATCTGGAAGGATGGTGGGTGACATCAAAAGTACAGGTAGTAGTCCCACCATTTGTAATGAGGGGAATAGTACAGACAAAACATAAGGAATGTCATCAGGGAGCAGAAGCATTAGTAACTCTTTTGAGAAGGCAAGTGGTATCAGTAAAAATGCTAGAAATAGCTAAAATGACAACTGCAAAATGTGAGATATGTTTGAAAAACAATCCAGTTGTAAAGAAAAAGGTCCAAATAGGAATACTGAAGTCAGGAATGGAACCAGAGGATTATTGGCAAATAGATTTTTCAGAGTTACCTCGACAAAATGGGTATCAATACATTCTGGTGGGGGTTGATACTTTTACAGGATGGCCAGAAGTCTTTCCCTGTCAGACCAATCAAGCAAAGGAGGTCATTAAATGGTTATTACAAGAAATTATCCCGAGATTTGGAGTACCTATTAGAATCTCTTCTGATAGAGGTTCCCATTTTGTTGCAGAAGTGGTCCAGGGCGTTAGTAGAATTTTGGGAATTACGTGGGACTTGCATACACCTTGGAGGCCACAATCTAGTGAAAGGGTGGAAAGAATGAATCAAACATTGAAAAGGCAAGTTAGTAAAATATGTCAAGAAACTAATTTAAAATGGCCTCAGGCACTCCCACTGGCCCTTTTACGAATTCGGGTCCAACCAAAGAGTGGGACATTAATTAGTCCTTATGAGTTATTATATGGAAAACCTTATGAATCTCCCGAACCAAATTTGAGCATACATTTAAAAGGAAAACAAGATGTATATAACTATTTGCTTTCTTTAGGAAAAACTTTAACTGTGCTTTGGAGTGCAGTTGTTTGGAGCAGGCCTCTGTCTTTGGAAAATCCAGTACATGATTTCCAACCAGGTGATTATGTCTATGTGAAGACATGGACTTCTGAACCTCTTCAGGAACACTGGAAAGGACCCTTTCAAATATTGCTGACTACTTTCACCGCTGTCAAGATTGCTGAATCAGATACATGGATCCACTATACTCTGGTGAAGAAAGCTCCATCACCTTGGAAAGTTGTATAAAGAGATCCTAGAACTTCAAAACTTCTTTTAATCGTATGATTATCCAAGCTGTAGAAAGACAAGAAGATGGACAATCAATCCCAGAGTTTCCTCCAGGATACAGTGAATGATTAGTAAAATTATAGTGAAAGTATTGAAATGATTTTCAAAACTTTCAAAGGGGGGAAATGTTGCAAATATTTTGATAAAAAAATTAAAATTTGATTATATAAAAGAGTTTGGTTTGATTAAGAAGTAGAAAATTGTGAAGCATAGGTATGGGAGCGTTAAGTTTGAAATGTAGTCATAGGAACTTAGGAACACTAGAAAATGTACTGTGTGTAACCATAAGAATTCAAGAATTGTCTAAAATCAGTTAACCACAGAAACTTTGACAAAGATTTGTTGATTTGTAGTGTTTTGTTTTAGGAAACTAAGGAAACCCTTATGGACACCAGTTTGCTGCTTGGAAACCCCTTACCCTTCCCACCTCGATCTAATTATCGAGGATTCCAATCAGTAGAGTTAAGTGAGATTAACCAATGATTGTTTTAACATAAGAATATTAATAAGATGGTGTGACTGAAGGACCAATTATTAGAAAGGTTACATTTAAGTATAGACATAGTATGCATTTTTATGTAAATTAATATAGATGATGGTGAGAATCATACTGCGCAGAATCACCTAAGAGAGGTCAAGAAGCAGACAAGTGAGGAAGACTATGGAAGACCACCAGAGGGCTCTTGAAGACCACCAGAGACCTTCACTGCGCCTGCGTGAAGAAACATTTACATATGCTAATGATTTATCGGAAAGCTAATGATTATGTATAACATTTTCTAGAAATTTAGTGAATATGTATAACAGGTGTGTATTTAACCTGCACAGTTAGACTAGACAGGTGCACATGATAGGTGGAGTGATCCCCCATGTGCCCAGCGCTGCAATAAAGGAGTGCCTGCTTCTGAACTTCTCATTGCTGTTAAGGAGTTTTATTCCAGATTTTGGTAACAAAGCTACAAAATTTAGTGCATTAGAAACTGAAGTTGAAGTGACCAAAACTGCTTTAGAGGCAGAATGGAAGATAAGTGCAGCCTTGAGTGTTCATAATGGAGAATTGGAGGTTGAAAAGATATTTTTGAAAGATGAATTAAATTCTGAAAGGGAGAAGAACAGAAAATTACTAGAAAAATTAAATGTGTTGTTATGAAGACCAGCCCACTTCCAGCTCAAGAGCAGGGAGTGAGAATTTTAGCTCAATGTCAGGGAAAATGAGGGGACAGCTTCCCATTTTACAAGATCCCTTGAGACAGGCAATAGGGGTGGAGGGACAGCCAGTATTTGTACATGTTCTGTTCACTACCTCAGATCTATTGAATTGGAAGCAATCAGTGGGGTCCTACCCAGAAGATGCAGACAGAATGTCCACAGAAAGAAAAATTATTTGCTGAATCCTCAGGATAAGGGGGGCAGAATCAAATACTAACCTAATTATGCTAGGGACATCTGATACTGAGTAAAGGGGACTGGGGAAAATGTTGAGATTTCCCCAGCCAATCCCCTGGTTCCCATAAAGCTGGGGAATAAAGTTATAAATTTCCTGATAGATAGTGGGGCAACCCATTTGGTAGCAACTAGCTGTAAGGGGCCTTTAAGTAAAATGTATATGCCAATTGTTGGGGTCATGGGAAAGCGAGCTTTTAGGCCATTTTAAAAAGAAACCCTATGGAACGTACAATTGGAAATACTACTTTGGCTCATGAATTTCTATATATGCCAGAATGCCCCCCCTCCCATGTTTGGGTCAAGATCTATTGTGTAAACTGAAAGCACAGCTAACATTTTTTGATAAGTCTATTCAGCTACACATGCCTGAAGAGAGAGCATGGAGAGCTCAATTGTGTTTATTGACTGAAAAGAAACAAGAGAACAGAATCCCAGAGGAAATTTTGGATGCTGTAATACTTCTGGTATGGGCCTCCAAGAAACCTGGATGAGCCAAGAATGCTGCTCTGGCAAAAGTCGAATTAAACCCAGGAGCCCAACCAGTAAGAAAGAAACAATCGAGGGGATATTTTGAATGGCTGGATGGTGCCGGCTATGGATTCCTAATTTTGGACTGATTGCTAAACAGTTATGTGCTGCTCTAAAAGGACCTGAGGGAATCTTGGAATGGACAGCAGAATGCTGTACAAGTTTTGATGGAATTAAAAGAAAGTTGATGGAAGCTCCCGCTTTGGGACTACCAAATTTAAGAAAACCCTTTGAATTATATGTACATGAGAGACAGCAGGTGGCTCTGGGAGTATTAACACAGAAACTGGGGAATGAAAAGAAACCAATGGGATACTTTTCCAAACAATTGGATGAGATCAGCCAAAGGTTGGCCTGCTTACTTGAGGGCAGTAGCGGCAACTATAACCTTGATTGAGGAGTCTCAAAAACTGGCACTGGGCCAACCAATTACCATGTTTGTACCTCATGCTGTATCATCCCTCCTGACAATAAGGGGCATCACTGGATTTCCCCAAGTAGATTAACAAAATATCAAGCTGTGTTAATGGAACAAGATGATGTCACACTTTCTTTGATCTCCACTTTGAATCCTGCCACCTTGCTCCCAATCTCGGTATCTGATGAATTACAACATGATTGTCCAACCACTATTGAACAAGTATATTCCAGCAGACCAGACCTACAGGATGAATCCTTGCCTGATGCAGAAGTAGAGCTCTTCACTGATGGCAGCAGCTATATGCTGGAAGGAAAACAAAATGCTGAATACACAGTGGTAACAAATGCCCAACCACTAAGGCACTGCCTAGCAACACATCCACTCAAAAGGCTGAATTAATAGCATTGATGCAAACTCTAGAATTAAGTCACGGAAAAAGAGTTAATATATATACAGATTCTATATATGCATTTGGGGTGGTACATGCACATGGGGCATTTTGGAAGGAAAGAGGACTGTTAAACTCACAAGGAACTCCAACAAAATATGGGACCGAAGTTATAAGACTGCTGCAAGCAATTCTCTTACCAAAGAAGGTTGCAATAATGCATTGCAAAGCCCACCAAAAAGGAAACAGTGAAATTATAAAAAGAAATCGGAAGGCTGATTGTCTTGCTAAAAAGACAGCTCTAAAGGAACCAAAATTTGAAGGAACTTTAATCCCAGGGCCTCGTGTAGAATTACGACCACCAAAATATACTGAGAAGGAAGATTAATTAGCAGAACAAATAGTGAGACAAGGGGAGTCAAAAGAATCTCAGTAGACATAATAAAGGGGGGTGAAAGATGATGTTTAGTGCTTACATTGTTGAAATTAGCTGAGGTAGAGACAGTCCTTGATAAGAAGAGCTGGTCCCAAGAACCAGCCAATGAGGTAAAGACAGTCCTTGATAAGAAGCAGGAGCAGGCCCCAAGAGCCAGCTAAGACTGGTCTTGCGGCTTGGGTGAATACCAAGAAATCACTGAGCCTGTGCAAGGAAAGAGGTTACTAGCGGTGACAAAGAGGAGTCATCTATCTTCATCTCTGTGACCACCAGACGACCACCATAAAGAGGCCCTGCGCAGGCGCAGTTGGGAGGAGACTATGGAAATGACCTCTCGGAGCTAATTTTAATATGAAGTGGGGATAGGTCACGCATATGTATAGGCGTATTGTGAATATGTAATACCTGACTGTATAAACTTGAGGCGAACTGCTGAGTTGGGCATGCACGACTTTGGTGGGACTACCCCCCCGTGCCGCCCAGCGCTGAATGAACATACCTACTTTACAATCTCACTGATTGTGGAGTCTGTTTTCTGCACATCAGTAGAGTGCTCCAAAAGTGAACAAGGTTGGTGGATAACACTGTTAAAGCAATTCTTGATTCCTGAAACAGTGATGGAAACTTTGCTCAAGAGATTACATCATGAGACTCATACAGGAGCAGATGAATTGACAATAACTGCAAAAAGAATTTTTTTTGGACCAAAGATGCAAAGGGTAGCAGACATAATAGTAAAAAAGTGTACCATCTCCTGTGCTAATAATCAAAAAATTGGGAAAAAGGTTATAGGAGGAATTGTGAAACAAGGAATAACTCCTGGGGAATACTGGCAAATAGATTTTTCAGAGCTACCTAGGTATAATCAATATAAATATTTATTGGTATTGGTAGATACCTTTTCTGGCTGGCCAGAGGCTTTCCCTTGCCATACCAACAAAGCTAGAGAGGTAATTAGAATCTTACTGAAGGAAATAATACCCTTATTTGGTATTCCAGAAGGAATATCCTCTGATAATGGGCTTCATTTTATTGCAGAAGTGGTACAAGGGATTTCTAAATTTTTACAGATTAAGTGGGAATTACACATCCCTTGGAGGCCACAATCAAGCGGGAAGGTAGAAAGAATGAATCAAACTCTTAAAAGGCAACTTGCTAAACTGTGTCAAGAAACACACCTTAAATGGATAGAAATTTTACCTATAGCTCTTTTACGAATTCGAATAACTCCTAGGGTCAAAGAGAAAGTAAGTCCTTTTGAGATTGTGTATGGAAAAGCATATCCCATGAATTTTTCTAACGTCACAGGAGACCAAATGCATATAAAAGGGCAGGCTGATGTTAAAGAGTATTTGATTTCTCTTTCACAGACTTTATCTTCACTGCACAGGCATCTAAATCAGAAGGTCTCTCTCCCGTTGGATACACCAGTTAATCCATTCCAGCCAGGGGACATCATTTTTGTACGGACCTGGAAGGATGAATCTCTAAAGGAAAAGCTGAAAGGACCTTACACCATGTTGTTGAAAACTTATACTGCAGTCAAAGTAGAAGGAATTGACTCCTGGATTCATTACATGCGAGTGAAAAGAGCACCAGAACAAGATCAGGAAAAGTGGACAGCCACACAGACTGGGAAACTCAAATTTTGGCTAATCAGAGACCGTTGAACTTTGAGAACCTGATTATTATAATATCCCATTTGGTACTAGCACTAGGTCAAGAGAATTTGGTTTTACAGCTTATCCAGGCCTTTGGCCGAATCCAGAATGTTAGCAGTGTAACCGCTTTTCTCCCTCCACCTGAGAAAGCAGACAGTCCTTTAAATTGGGGAATATTAACTTTGGACTTCTTAGAAAAAGTTTTGAACAACAATGGAAATAGGGTGGTTAAATAAAATATTACATGGAATAGGATTGTCCCTTACTTGATGGCTGGCAACCTAATTCAAACTTTGATCACTGTTGTAATTATTACAATCGTACTTTGTGTTGTTTTAAGTTGTATCAAGAGACTGGTTTTGCAAGCCACGACTACCTCACATGTAATGATGATAAAACAAAGTAGTGAGACTTATGAGACTCATATGAAGAGATCTCATAGTCTCAAAGGGTGGAAATGATGTACTTAGGAAATTATGTACTTAAGCCACCCTAAGAAGACTACAAAGGTCTTCTGAAACAAGATACCCTTTGTATAAACAAGGCATGCCTTGCTAACGACTGTGCCCCTGAAGGAGAACTAAAAGACTGATAAAAAGAGAACATCCTACCCCAGGAGGCACCAAAAAGTTGAATAATTCCTAATAGTCATGAAGTCAGTGTATTAGGTCTGGCTGAGATGGAGTTAATTCTCCCCATAGCAGCCCTCATAGCGCTGTGCTATGCATCAGTAGCTAGAAAGGTGTTGATAACACACCAGTGTTTTAGCTACTGCTGAGCAGTGCTGGCACAGCATCAAGGCTGTCTCTCCAACATTTTTGCCCTCCCCTCAATGGCAGGCTGGGGCTGGGCAAGATCTTGGGAGGAGACATAGCCAGGACAGCTGACCGAAACTAACCAAACAGATATTCCATACCATATGACATCAGCTCAGATATAAAAACTAAGTAAAGGGAGATGAAGGGGGGGCATTTTTGTCTTCTGGAGCAACCACTACGTGTACTGAAGCCCTGCTTCCCGAGGAGCAGCTAGACATCGCCTGCTGATGGGAAGTAGAGAATAACATCATTTGTTTTTTCTTTGCTTTCGCGCACGACCTTTGCTATCACTTTATTAAACTGTCCTTATCTTGACCCAGCTGACAAGGGGGTGTGATAGAGCGGCTTTGGTGGGCACCTGGCGATCAGCCAGGGTCAACCTACCACAGTCCATTTTGGCACCCAGCATGGGATTCGACAATGGCAGTTTTGCATTAAGCATGCTATAGCTAGTTATTAAGTGGCAAGCTCCTGTGCAGGTCATGGAGCTTGTTGGCTGCTTGCTTATCTCTATCTTGCTGAGTTTGGGAACATGGTAATGCAAATAAGGGCTACGTGCTTTGTCCTGGCACTGATGGCTTTACTATGCTGTGGGAGCTATCTTGTGGGGAGAATGAAGGAACTTGGGAACATGCTAATACAAATAATGTCTATGTGCTTTCTCCTGGCAGTGATGGCTTTGCTGTGTTGTGGGAGCTATCTTGTGGAGGAGATGAGGGAATACATCTCCCTCCCTGTACCGGGCATTGATGTGAATGGTTTTATTATGCAGGCTCCCGAGGTCCTTGTTCACCCTTATGTGAGCTGTTTAATACTACTAATTAATACTGGTGGTATATTACGGGTATTGTGGAATCTGGTCTTGTCCTGGTATCAGAGAAGACAAGTTTCAGGTGAGGCAATACTGAAATGTGCCCTCAAGCAACCAGTCCCTGGGAGGCAGGGTATATGGAAGGATTTGGGCAGATTCCTAGGATGGTTATCACCTCCCATAATGTGGGACTTTACACCCGAACAGGCAAGCAACCCTGGCAAACTGAAGTGCCACCTGATAGAAGGGTGCCTATCCCAATGAAAACCAGCAGCTTCTCGCACTGTACTGGGGCCTGGCCTATGGCTCTCGAGCCATAGTTCAGCACTCTCGGAGGACTATGGTTGAGGCAGGGACCCAGACTGCATCTGAGCATCTGAGGACGCCAAGCTCAAGTTAGGGACCCAAACAGCAACAACAACTACAGTAATTGCCCCAGTAGTGAAAAAGAAACAGGAGATCAACAGGTCCATACCATCGATTAGTAAGGGAAGAAGAAGAGGAAAGGTTTAATCTAGAAGCCGGTCCTTCTACAAAGAAATTGGAGGAAGGAGTGAGGGAACTTAAACAAGAAGCAGAAACTACCCGTTCTCTGACGTCCTCAGAACTTCGGGACATGCGGAAAGACTACAGCTGCCAGCCAGATGAGTGGATTGCTGCCTGGCTGCTCCGATGCTGGGATAACGGGGCCGACAGTCAGCAAATGGAAGGCAAGGAAGCCCAACAGCTGGGATCCCTCACTAGAAACCAGGGAAATGAGAGAGGAATTGGAAAGGAGGCAGCAATTTGCAGTCTCTGGAGACGGCTTCTCTCAAGTGTGAGGGCAAGATATCCATTCAAGGAAGATCTTGTGAACTCCCCAGGAAAGTGGACTACCACAGATGAAGGCATTCAGTACCTGAGAGAGTTAGCAGTGGTGGAAGTCATCTACAGTGATCTAGATGATGAGGAGGTCTCCAAAGATCCAGAGGATGTCCTGTGCACACGGGCCATGTGGAGAAAGGTGATTCAAGGTGCCCCAGTGTCGTATTCTAACAGCAATGTATTGCCCAGATATGGAAACACCAACTGTGGAGAAAGTGTCGTCTTGGCTCCAAAACTTTGAAGAAAATCTCTGTGTCTCCTCATCCCTACAGGACAGTGCCTTGGCTGTTACGGACGCTCCAAGAAATCAGTCGTCTCCTGCCCCGGTCAGAGGGAAAGGGAGCACAAGGCGTATGCCACGTGGTACACTCTGGTTCTTCCTGCGTGACCAAGGGGAGGACATGAGGAAGTGGGATGGTGAACCCACCTTTAAGCTGGAAGCCCACGTATGTGAACTGAGAGGGAAGAAAGCTGTTAAGAAGGGGTCACCCAAGAAGAAGGCTGTCAGCGTAGTTGCTGTAGAGGCCCAAGAAAGCACTCAGCAATCCTCCAGGCATAGAAGAACTGAAAACACCTCCCTTGATTCTGGTGAGGGGACTTCTGGTCTGGCACCGCAAGGGTCATACAGTGAATACTCTGATGAGGAACAGCAATAGAGGGTCCCTGCCTTCGGCCAGGAGGAGGAAAGGGATGACCGGATATACTGGACTGTGTGGATTCCATGGCCTGGCACATCAGACCCACAGAAGTATAAGGCTTTGGTACACACTGGTGCACAGTGTACGCTGGTGCTATCAGGGTGCAGGGTCACAGAACACATCTGGATCTCTGGAGTGACAGGGTGTCCTGGGTTCAGCTGGGATAGAGTTAATTTTTACAGGAACCTGGGAGGTGGGGGCATAGCCAGGGCAGCTGACCTGGACTAGCCAAGGAGCTATTCCATACCATGTGACATCATGCTCAGTATATAAATAGGGAGCAGGCCGGGGGGTGGTCTCTGTTTTCGGTGGGGGAAGTGGCGGAGCGTTGGGTCCCGGGTGGTGAGCAGTTGCACTGTGCATCACTCTTTTTGTATACTTTTTTTTTCATTAGTGCCGTTGTTGTTGTTGTAATCTCTTTGTGTTTGTCCCAGTAAAGTGCCTTTATCTCAGCCCTCGAGGTTCCAGTTTCTTTTTTCTTTTCTCTCCTCCGTCTCCTCCCCACCCCACCGGAGGGGGGCGGAGGAGTGAGCGAGCGGCTGCGTGGTCCTTTGTTACCGGATGGGCTGAAACCACGACAGTCCTTCTTGGCGCCCAACGTGGGGCAAAAGGGTTGAGATAACGACAGATCTGGCCAGAGCGTGTTGAAACAAATTTGCCAAACGCACTTCTTAGATAAATAGATGTTAGTCACAATGTTGTTTCGTTTGTTTACATGGTGGCGTTTTGTAAGCTCTTATATGCTCTATGTATTGCCTGTAGTTGCGTATCTCATCTCCTGGAGAGTGATTGGGATTATCATTTTGCTGTACTGGGCAATGTCGACTTATGAAATGATTACATCACTGGTCATGAGGTTAAGCTGGTATCTGTATGAGGCAGTGATAACATTTCCATACTTTGGGCACCTTCTGTCGGATTTTATTGGTAATTACACCCAATCCATGGGGAAATTAGGGGGGGATACCTCCCCCCGTCCGTTCACCTCCCTTTTCTCCTTCCGACTAATTACAACAGCTTTTGAGAATTTTGCATAGCCTTGGGATGCGCAAGCCAGTGTGCTGTTAGTGCTATGCCTCCTGACTATGTTTCAGGTCTTCTTTAGGGCTACAAAAAGGCTCTTTAAGAGTACCACTCAGAGATCTCCCCCAAAGCTGGATACTCATGGGTGGCACGGCATGTGGGAGGATGTGGGCAGGTATCTAGAGAACTTCTCACCGCCATTGACTTGGAAGTTCACTCCCGAACAACTACAGAACCCTCATGAAGTGATAGAATATTTGAAAGAAAAATGCTGTGGCTATCCCAGAGACACACAACTCACTACATTGTGCTGGGCCCTGGCCAGGATCTACCAAACACTGCTTGATACTAGGCAGCACCCTCAGGGAGAAAAGATGGAAAACAGGACAACAGGCACCGTGGCTACCCCAACCCTGACAACAGACACCGTGGCTGCCCCTACCCCGAGAACAGGCACCGTGGCTGCCCCTACCCCAGTGACAGACACTTCAGCTAAACCAGAGAACCAACCTGTGCCAGTATCAGTCGCCCCTGTACAGAAAAAGAAACACACAAAGAAATCAGTTCGCTTAGTGAGAGATGAAGATGAACCAAGGTCATCGCGAGAACAGGAGGTAGAGGCAGAACCTAAAATAATTACCCGATCTCTATCCATGAGTGAGTTGCGTGACATGTGAAAAGATTTTAGCTGCCACCCAGGTGAGCACATTGTTACCTGGCTGCTCCGATGCTGGGATAGCGGGGCTAGTAGTTTGGAATTAGAGGGTAAGGAAGCCAAGCAGTTGGGATCTCTGTCTAGGGAAGGGGGCATCGACAAGGCGATTGGGAGAAAAACACAAGTCCTCAGCCTCTGGAGGCGACTTCTGTCAGGTGTAAAGGAAAGATACCCCTTCAGGGATGAAGTTACATGTCACCAAGGCAAGTGGACCACCATGGAGAGAGGTATCCAGTACCTGAGAGAATTAGCCGTGCTGGAGGTGATTTATAATGATCCAGAAAATGCGCAGTCACCCACAGATCCAGATGAAGTCCAATGCACACAACCCATGTGGCGGAAGTTTCTACGAAGTGCACCACCAACCTATGCCAACTCATTGGCAGTAATGTCCTGGAGAGAAGGCTATGGACAAACGGTGGATGAATTGGCTGTCCAACTCCGGCAATACGAAGGAAGTCTCTCTTCCTCCCTACGGGCCTGTGTCTCAGCTGTAGAGGAGTTGTCCCGAGAGTTCCAGCAATTCAAAGTGGATCTGTCCTCCTCCTCACCTGTACAGGCCCGCATCGCAGTTATTGGGAGTAAGCGTTCCTCTGCCCAAGAGAGAGGAGAGAGAAAGTACACTCGACGGGCTAACCTGTGGTTTTACCTGCGTGACCATGGAGAGGACATGAGGAAGTGGGATGGAAAACCTACCTCAGTCTTGGATGCACGGGTACAGGAATTGCGAGAAAAAGCACCCAGAAAAGAGGATTCTTCTTGGAAAACTGCTGCTCCAGTTTCCCGTGAGCAGTCCCCCAGACGCAGTAGATGGGCTGATCTCATTTCTGATCCCCTTGAAGGGACTTCTGATTCACGTGTGCAGAAAGTGAGTAACGGATATTCTAACCAGGATTAGAGGGGCCCTGCCTCCAGCCAGGTGGAGGAGAGGGACAACCGAGTCTACTGGACAGTGTGGATTCGATGGCCTGGCATATCAGACCCACAGGAATATAAGGCTCTAGTGGACACTGGTGCACAATGTACCCTAATGCCATCAAGTTATAAAGGGGCAGAACCCATCTGTATCTCTGGTGTGACAGGGGGATCCCAAGAGCTAACCGTATTGGAAGCTGAAATGAGTCTAACTGGGAATGAATGGCATAAACACCCCATTGCGACTGGCCCAGAGGCCCCGTGCATCCTTGGTATAGATTATCTCAGGAGGGGGTATTTCAAGGACCCAAAAGGGTACCATTGGCCTTTGGTGTAGCTGCATTGGAGACGGAGGAGATTGAACAGCTGTCTACCTTGCCGGGTCTCTCCCAAGACCCTTCGGTTGTGGGGTTGCTGAAGGTTGAAGAACAACAGGTGCCAATTGCTACCATGACAGTGCACCGGCGACAATATCGCACCAACCGAGACTCCCTGATCCCCATCCATAAGCTGATTTGCCAATTGGAGAGCCAAGCAGTGATCAGCAAGACTCACTCACCCTTTAATAGTCCCATATGGCCCGTGCAGAAATCTAATGGGGAATGGCGACTAACAGTAGATTATCGTGGGCTGAATGAAGTCACGCCACCGCTGAGCGCTGCTGTGCCAGATATGTTAGACCTTCAATATGAACTGGAATCAAAGGCAGCTAAGTGGTATGCCACAATTGACATTGCTAATGCATTTTTCTCCATTCCTTTGGCAGCGGAGTGCAGGCCTCAGTTTGCTTTCACTTGGAGGGGTGTCCAGTACACCTGGAATCGACTGCCCCAGGGGTGGAAACACAGCCCCACCATTTGCCATGGACTGATCCAGGCTGCACTAGAAAAAGGTGAAGCTCCAGAGCACCTGCAATATATTGATGACATCATCGTATGGGGCAACACGGCAGAAGAAGTCTTTGAGAAAGGGAAGAAAGTAATCCAAATCCTTTTGAAGGCTGGTTTTGCCATAAAAGAAAGTAAGGTCAAGGGACCTGCACAGGAGATCCAGTTCTTAGGAGTAAAATGGCAAGATGGGCTTCGTCAGATCCCTGTGGACGTCATCAACAAAATAGCAGCTATGATCTCACCAACTAATAAAAACGAAACACAGGCTTTCTTAGGTGTTGTGGGTTTTTGGAGAATGCATATTCCAAATTACAGTCTGATTGTAAGCCCTCTCTACCAAGTTACTCGGAAGAAGAACGATTTTAAATGGGGGCCTGAGCAACGACAAGCCTTTGAATAAATCAAGCGGAAGATTGTTCACGCAGTAGCCCTTGGGCCAGTCCAGACAGCACAAGATATTAAAAATATGCTCTACACTGCAGCTGGGGAGAATGGTCCTACCTGGAGCCTTTGGCAGGAAGCACCTGGGGAGACCCGAGGCCGACCTCTGGGGTTTTGGAGTCGGGGATATCGAGGATCCGAGGCTCGCTATACTCCAACTGAAAAAGAGATCTTGGCAGCGTATGAAGGACTTCGAGCCGCCTCAGAAGTGGTTGGTACTGAAACACAGCTCTTCTTAGCACCCCGACTGCCAGTGCTGGGCTGGATG
Source organism: Astur gentilis (assembly GCF_929443795.1). Classification (NCBI taxonomy): domain Eukaryota; kingdom Metazoa; phylum Chordata; class Aves; order Accipitriformes; family Accipitridae; genus Astur; species Astur gentilis. The sequence continues at coordinate 34,922,242 of NC_064918.1, forward strand.
TTCAAAGGGAAAGTTTCCTCTACGCATCACGCGACTGACGCCACGTGGAGTAAGTGGATCGCACTGATCACACAGCGAGCTCGCATGGGAAACCCCAGTCGCCCAGGAATGTTAGAAGTGATCACGGACTGGCCAGAAGGCAAAGATTTTGGAATGTCGCCAGAGGAAGATGTGGCACGTGCTGAAGAAGCCCCGCTGTATAATAAACTGCCAGAAAATGAGTGGCAATATGCCCTGTTCACTGATGGGTCCGGTCGCATTGTGGGAAAACATCGAAGGTGGAAGGCTGCTGTATGGAGTCCTACACGACTAGTCGCAGAAACTGCTGAAGGAGAAGGTGAATCGAGTCAGTTTGCAGAGGTGAAAGCAATCCAGCTAGCGTTTGACATTGCTGAAAGAGAAAAGTGGCCAGTGCTCTATCTCTATACTGACTCATGGATGGTGGCAAATGCCCTATGGGGGTGGCTACAGCAATGGAAGAAGGGCAATTGGCAGTGCAGAGGTAAACCCATCTGGGCTGCTGCACTGTGGCAAGATATCGCTGTTCGGATAGAGAAGCTAGTGGTAAAAGTACGTCACGTAGATGCTCATGTACCCAAGAGTCGAGCCACTGAAGAACATCAAAACAACCAGCAGGCGGATCAAGCTGCCAAGATTGAAGTGTCTCAGGTGGACCTGGACTGGCAACGTAGGGGTGAGCTAATTATGGCTCAGTGGGCCCACGATACCTCAGGCCTTCAGGGAAGAGATGCAACATATAGATGGGCTCGAGATCGAGGGGTGGACTTGACCATGGACACTATCGCACAGGTCATCCATGAATGTGAAACATGTGCTGCAATTAAGCAAGCCAAGCGGCAAAATCCCCTGTCGCATGGAGGGCGATGGCTGAAATATAAACAGGGGGAGGCCTGGCAGATTGACTATATCACACTCCCACGAACACGCCAAGGCAAGTGCCATGTGCTTACAATGGTGGAAGCAACCACTGGATGGCTGGAAACATACCCTTTGTCCCATGCCACTGCCCAGAACACTATCCTGGGACTTGAAGAGAAAATTTTATGGCAACACGGCACCCCAGAAAGAATCGAGTCGGACAACAGGACTCACTTCCAAAACAACCTCATAGACACCTGGGCCAAAGAACATGGCATTGAGTGGGTGTATCACATCCCTTGTCAGGCACCGGCCTCCGGAAAACTTGAAGGATACAATGGACTGCTGAAAACTACATTGAGAGCGATGGGGGGTGGAACTTTCAAGCATTGGGATACACATTTAACAAAAGCCACCTGGTTAGTTAATACTAGAGGATACGCCAATCGGGCTGGCCCCACCCAACCAAGACTTCCACATACTGCAGAAGGGGATAAAGTCCCTCTAGTGTGCATGAGGAGTATGTTAGGAAAGACAGTCTGGGTTAGTCCTCCCTCAAGCAGAGGCAAACCCATTCAAGGGGTTGTTTTTGCTCAAGGACCTGGGTACACCTGGTGGGTGATGCAGAAGGATGGGGAAGTTCGATGTGTACGTCAGGGAGATTTGATTTTGGGAGAGAATAGCCGGTGAATTGGGCTGTATGATATTTAACTGCTAAATAACCTGCCAATGCATGTCATTGTATCTATAGTGTCTATATGCCATATCAAGGGTATTATTGTGAGAATTATCCAAATGACTACAGGATGGACTTTTGAAACTGAGCCAAGTACAACAGCGATAGAACTTGAACTGGCACCCAGCAATTTCCTCAAGATCAACATCTTCGACCTGCAGACCAAGGGCATGAGTTGCACCAAATGTACTAGCCACAAGTTCCAGAGGCAGCGTACAACAACCCAACATCTCACACCATCTCTCTCTTATCCTGAAGAACTGTTACAACAGATAGAGCCCCAAAATCGATGGACACATTAGAGGGATAGCCCATAGGCTAAAGGAACACGGGGGGTGTGTGTGTGCGAGGTCGGGGGGTGGATTCCATATACTTATATATAAGACAAGGAAAGTATTAGTGGTTGATTGGGAAAAAATGTAAGATCTGGGCATGATGTAGATGGTATAGAATAAGGGGTGGATAATGTCCTGGGTTCAGCTGGGATAGAGTTAATTTTTACAGGAACCTGGGAGGTGGGGGCATAGCCAGGGCAGCTGACCTGGACTAGCCAAGGAGCTATTCCATACCATGTGACATCATGCTCAGTATATAAATGGGGAGCGGGCCGGGGGGTGGTCTCTGTTTTCGGTGGGGGAAGTGGCGGAGCGTCGGGTCCTGGGTGGTGAGCAGTTGCACTGTGCATCACTCTTTTTGTATACTTTTTTTTCATTAGTGCCGTTGTTGTTGTCGTTGTTGTAATCTCTTTGTGTTTGTCCCAGTAAACTGCCTTTATCTCAACCCTCGAGGTTCCAGTTTCTTTTTCCTTTTCTCTCCTCCGTCTCCTCCCCATCCCACCGGAGGGGGGCGGAGGAGTGAACGAGCGGCTGCGTGGTCCTTTGTTACCGGCTGGGCTGAAACCACGACACAGGGGGATGCCAAGAATTGTCTGTATTGGAGGCCGAGGTGAGTTTGACAGGGGACAAGTGGGAAAAGCACCCCATTGTGACCGGCCCAGAGGCCCCTTGTGTCCTTGGCATAGACTACCTCAAGAGAGGATACTTCAAGGACCCAAAGCTTTACTCATGGGCTTTTGGTGTAGCCACTGTAAATGCAGAGAAGATCAAACAGCTATCTACCCTGCTTGGCCTCTTGGAAGAGCCCTTTGCTGGAGGATTCCTGCGAGTTGAAGAACAGCAGGTGCCAATCCCTACCAGGACAGTACACTGGCAGCAATATCGCACAAACCGAGACTCCCTGGCTGCCATCTATGAGCTGATTCATGAACTGGAGAACAAAGGAGTCATCAGCAAGACTCATTCACCTTTTAATAGTCCCATATGGCCAGTGCAAAAGTCTGATGGAGGGTGGAGGTTAACAGTAGATTATCGCAGTGTCCTGGTTTCAGCTGGGGTAGAGTTAACTGTCTTCCTAGTACCTCGTACGGTGATATGTTTTGAGTTCAGTATGCAAAGAATGTTGATAACACTGATGTTTTCAGTTGTTGCTCAGTAGTGTTTAGACTAAAGTCAAGGATTTTTCAGCTTCTCATGCCCAGCCAGTGAGAAAGCTGGAGGGGCACAAGAAGTTGGCACAGGACACAGCCAGGGCACCTGACCAAAACTGGCCAACGGTGTATTCCATACCATGGGACGTCCCATCTACTACAGGAATTGGGAAGTGGGGGCAGGGAATCGCCGCTCCGGGACTAGCTGGGTGTTGGTTGGCGGGTGGTGAGCGATTGCCCTGCACATCATTTGTACATTCCAATCCTTTTATTAGTGTTATCATTATCATTATTAGTTTCTTCTTTTCTGTTCTATTAAACTGTTCTTATCTCAACCCATGAGTTTTACTTCTTTTCCTGATTTTGTCCCCCATCCCACTGGATGGGGGGGAGTGAGTGAGCAGCTGCGTGGTGCTTAGTTGCTGGCTGGGGTTAAACCACAACATCCTTCTTCTGTTGATTCAGCTTGACTGGGTTTTAAGCCAGCCACGGAGGGGGAGACACATAGGACAATTAAGCAACTCATACATATTGTTTTATAAGCACCTGCATTCTATTAATCATATCTAAAACAATTTCTAATAATTTGTTATATGTCTAATATGAATAGTCTTAAAACAATAAGGCTTAAGGCCTAGTTCCTTTTACATTACCCTACTCTGATTTGATTGGTAATAAATTAAATTAATCTCCCCAAGTCGAGTCTGTTTTGCCCGTGATGGTAATTGCTGAGTGAAGTCTCTGTCCTAATCTTGACCCACAAGCCTTTTGTTATATTTTCTCTCCCCCTGTCCAGCTGAGGAGGGGAGTGATAGAGCGGCTTGGTGGGCACCTGGTGGCTAGCCAAGGTCAACCCACCACAAAGTGTCATGCTTTTCATCCATTTTGAGCTGTGTTTTCCTTATTACAGGGTTAATGACCAGACTCACTGCTGGAGAGTCGACAGCTGAAGCTTTGTTGTGGGGGTTAATAAGATGGTTCATACATTCCATCAGCATGTAGGGGAATAGATAATCACCTATCTGCACAGTATACTGCCATGTCTTACCATGCAGCGCTATTTCAAAGATGACATCTTCACTGATGTTAATACAGCTGTGCAGGTACTGTATTTCTCCTAGCCCCCACCTCCCAGTTGCCTAAGAGCTCCAGGGGCTTCACCAGCTGTACAGTGAAGTCTGAGCTGGTGTTTTGTGGGAAGATTCTGGTACTGGCATTGCTGGATATTGTGAAGTAGAAACTCCCTTCTGCCATTCTTTGCTTTTCCCCCACTCCACTGCCAATCACTAGATGTCCTGGACTTGGGTTCTATCCAACTGTTAAATTTCTGAGTCTGAACACCCCACTTCACCAGCAGCTGTTTCGTACTTCCTTTCCCTTTTGCAGCAAGGATCTTCTCAATTTTTTAGATTCTGTCCTCATCAGGATTCACTTCTTGAAGTTCTTTTGGGTGAAATGTCTCTTCAGTTGCTTCATAACCATAGTCTATTCAGGGGTACATGGGTATCTATCCCCTTCTCACTATTTCAGCTACTATGAAAATTTTACCTGTGAACATCTGCTCATAACCTTCCTCAAATCTCTCTTTTGTTCTAGACACCCTGCCGTGGTCTCCCTTTTTGAGCAGAGGTGAAGATTCTTTAATTTTAAACACATTCTCATATATGGTTTTCCAGACCCTCACAGAGTTTGAAGTGTTCACGTCCAAAGGCCTGGCTCTGATAGTTCTGTGGAAGCTATGGTTGTAGCTCTTTATAAACTCTGACAACACATCAATGTTGCAAAAATGTTGTGTGCAGTAAAATATCTTCACATCTTAGTTTTGAGCGTCATGTTAAAATGCTCTATGACAGCAGCTTTTACTTTGTTATTAGTGTGATGGGTTAACCCTGGATGAACGCCGGGTGCCCACCAAAGCCGTTCTATCACTCCCCCTCCTCAGCTGGACAGGGGAGAGAAAAATATAACAAAGAGCTTGTGGGTCAAGATAAGGGCAGGAGAGATCATTCACCAATTACCGTCACGAGCAAAACAGACTCAGCTTGGGGAAAATTAACTCAGTTTATCACAAATCAACCAGAGCAAGGTAATGAGAAATAAAACAAAATCTCAGAACACTTTCCCTCCACCCCTCCCTTCTTCCCGGGCACAACTTCACTCCCGGATTTCTCTACCAACCCCCCCCCCCCCAGCGGCACAGGGGGGCGGGGATGGGGTTTACGGTCATCACACGTTATTTTCTGCCGCTTCACCTCCTCAGGGCGAGGGCTCATCACACTCTTCCCCTGCTCCAGCGTGGGGTCCCACCCATGGGATACAGTCCTCCACGAACTTCTCCAACATGGGCCATTCCCACGGGATGCAGTTCTTCATGAACTGTTCCAGCATGGGTCCTTTCCACGGTGTGCAGTCCTTCAGGAGCACACTGCTCCAGCGTGGGTCCCCCACGGGGTCACAAGTCCTGCCAGAAAACCTGCTCCGTGGGCTCCTCTCTCCACAGATTGCCAGGTCCTGCCAGGAGCCTGCTCCAGTGCGGGGCTTCCCACGGGGTCACAGCCTCCTTCGGGCATCCACCTGCTCTAGCATGGCGTCCTCCACAGGCTGCAGGTGGATATCTGCTCCACCGTGGACCTCCCTGGACTGCAGGGGGACAGCCTGCCTCACCAGGGTCTTCACCACGGGCTGCAGGGGAATCTCCACTCCGGCGCCTGGAGCACCTCCTCCCCCTCCTTCTTCACTGACCTTGGTGTCCGCAGGGTTGTTTCTCTTACATGTTCTCACTTCTCTCTCTGGTGGCTGTTTCTCCCTGTCCCAACTTTTTTTTCCTTCTTAAAAATGTTATCACAGAGTTGTTACCACTATCGCTGATTGGCTCGGCCTTGGCTGGCGGCGGGTCCATCTTAGAGCTGGCTGGTATTGGCTCTCTTGAACACAGGGGAAGCTTCCAGCAGCTTCTTACAGAAGCCACCCCTGTAACTCCCCCCCGCCCTGCCATCAAAACCTTGCTGCACAAAACCAATACAATTAGTAACAGTGGTGAACATTACACTTCTTTAACAGCTTGTTTAAAGGCTGGTTTAAAAATTCTTTTCCCCTGTAATTTCTGAGGCTTGTGCCCACTGCTAAAAATTGTTTTAAAAGCCCCAGCTGTTTTAGAACCTGTTTTGCCTTTTAGATCAATGGTCCAGACATGCTTGGATAATATGTCTATCGCTGTCAAGATGTACTGAACACCATCTTTGTGTTTGTCTCGTATCCACCAAGTCTGTCTGCCATTGTGCATGCACCCCTGCCACAATCACTGTTTCTTTTAAAGTGCTTTCTTGCAACCTTGTGTAAGCTGCAAGCATCCTGGCTTGCAAACCAGGTTGCCACTTGGCATCTGTTCAGATCAGCAATTTGCCTTTTAGCAGCTTCAAAAAGGGATTTTATACCCCCAAAGCTTCCCATCTCCCCAGGAGCATAGTAAATGTCTTTTAACAGAAGCAGTGGTGTAGACATGTCTACCAACACGCTGCTACTATGCACATGTATGAAATGAAACACTGGACAATCAATTTAACTCAAAAACAGAGAAACTTTATTAACAGGGTGTGAGTGCAGTTGGTTGCCAGTCAGTCAGGCTTCTCCAGCCTTTTTTTTTTTTTTTTTTTTTGCCTTGAACGTGACTGTCACTTCTATGCCCATTCTGTTTTCTCTGGCTACTGCAAGTCAGGATTGGAATGCAAACAAATCATGGCACACTTTTGATTTCTCCCTCCTCAGTCAGTCCAACAGAGCTTTTTAAGATGTTCTGTCCGGTCATCAAATGAAGGATAAGGAAACACATATAACACCAGCCTGCCCCCCATAATGGTCTTACAGGTAGCTGTAAGATCCCCCACAATAATGGGCAAAGGGAGTGTTGTCCCAAAATGCGGTTGTTTACCCAGTGTGTGAAATGCCAATATACACACAGAGCAGAAGTATTTTATTCCAATTCATATTTGCACAAAGATGGGGGCTAGGTGGTAATCCACAAAGCTAGCACACCTCATGCCTAAAGTGGGCAAGCAATTTATACAGTTCAGTTATACATGTTCAATTTTCAAAGTTCTTCCCCAAAACTATTATTGGTAGTCGCTTATATAGCACAGATTCTATTGGGTTAAAGTTTCCCAGCTTTGAATTAAAGGTACAGTGATCTTTTATTCTACAGCGCATGCTCAAGGAGAGTGGGGGGTAAGTCTTTTGGTCTTGAATTGAGTCGGTGGTCGTGATCTCCCCCTGCCGCATTTACCTTTCCTCCAGTTATCAAAGATTTTTGCTGACTGTGGTGGGTTGACCCTGGCTGGGCGCCAGGTGCCCACCAAAGCTGCTCTATCACTCCCCCAGGTCAGCTGGACAGGGGGGAGAAAATATAACAAAAGGCTCGTGGGTCAAGATAAGGACAGTTTAATAAAGTGATAGCAAAGGTCGCACGCGAAAGCAAAGAAAAAAACAAATGATGTTATTCTCTACTTCCCATCAGCAGGCAATTTCTAGCCACTGCCTGGGAAGCATGGCTTCAGTATGCGTACTGGTTGCTCCGGAAGACAAAAATGCCCCCCTTCCGTCTCCCTTTACTTAGTTTTTATATCTGAGCTGATGTCATATGGTATGGAATATCTGTTTGGTTAGTTTCGGTCAGCTGTCCTGGCTATGTCCCCTCCCAAGATCTTGCCCAGCCCCAGCCTGCCATTGAGGGGAGGGCAAAAATGTTGGAGAGACAGCCTTGATGCTGTGCCAGCACTGCTCAGCAGTAGCTAAAACACTGGTGTGTTATCAACACCTTTCTAGCTACTGATGCAGAGCACAGCACTATGAGGGCTGCTATGGGGAGAATTAACTCCATCTCAGCCAGACCCAATACAATCTCCACCCCTTATTCCATACCATTTGCGTCATGCTCAGGTCCCATATAATTCAATACACATATCTTCTAACCGCACGATTGTATTTAATTCTCATTACTGAAATCTCTTCTTACCAACACTTACAACTGAAACTACATACTTAAACAACTTTTATACCCAACGTACAGATTTATACATTCTTATTAATTACTATCCCCTGTGCTTTAACAGATAGATATTCCATGGGCTTCTTCCACTCCTCCAGATGTTCACACACAGGTTATGACTTGGGTCCATTCCATCAAGATGAGTGGTCAGGACAGGAGAAGCAGTATGTTCGATTATTGGGCACCAACACCGGCTTGGTTTGGGTCATCGATGCACTTGTCTGGTTCCTTGCGAAGTTCACTCCTCTGCAGTTCAGGTCATTCCTTCTACGTTACTTCCTACAACATACAACTCACATCACAGATTATTTTTCCCCCAAGGTTAAATGTCCTGAGGCACACACTGGGTCACCCCATCCTTCCACATTACCCACCAAGTACACCCAGGTCCTTGAGCAAAGACAATCCCACGAATGGGTTTGCCTTTTCCCATGGGAGGTGTAATCCACACTGCCTTCCCCAGCCACTTCCCCATGTGCACCACGGGGACCTTATCTCCTCCCACAGTATGTAGGGGTTTTGTTTGGGCAGGACCAGGACGGTTAGCAGATCCTCTAGTGTTAACTAGCCAAGTGGCTTCTGCTAAATTTGCATCCCAATGCTTCCATGTCCCATTGGCTAGCGCTCTCAACATAGTCTTCAACAGTCCATTATATCTCTCAATTTTTACAGATGCTTGCAGGTGATAGGGGATGTGGTACACCCACTCAATGCATTGTTTCTTGGCCCAGGAGCTTATGAGGTTATTTCGGAAATGAGTCCCATTGTCTGATTCAATTCTTTCTGGGGTACCGTGTCGCCATAAAATTTGCCTTTCGAGGCCTAAGATGGTGTTTCGGGCAGTGGCATGGTTTACAGGATATGTTTCTAGCCAACCAGTAGTTGCTTCCACCATTGTGAGTATGTAGCGCTTGCCTTGGCGTGTTCGTGGCGGTGGTCCAATGTAATCAATTTGCCAGGCCTCACCATATTGAAACCCTCTGTTCCAGGGAGACTTTACTCTGGTGGCTTGTTTGATTGCAGCACATGTTTCACATTCATGAATGACCTGTGTGATGGCCTCCATGGTCAGGTCCACCCCTCAATCACAAGCCCACCTATATGTTGCATCTCTCCCTAGATGTCCCTATGTCTCATGGGGCCATTGAGCTACAAATAGCTCACCCTTATGCTCCCAGTCCAGGTCCACCTGAGCTATTTCTATTTTTGGCAGCCTTATCTGCCTGTTCATTATTTCGATGTTCATCAGTGGCACGGCTTTTGGGCACGTGAGCATCTACATGAAGTACCTTCAGAGCCATGTGTTCTACCTGGGCAGCAATGTCCTGCCACAATGCAGATGCCCAGATGGGTTTACCCCTGTGTTGCCAATTGGTCTTCTTCCACTGCTGTAGCCACCCCCATAGGGCATTAGCCACCATCCAGGAGTTTGTATAGAGATAGAGTACCAGCCACTTTTCTCGTTCAGCAATATCTAGGGCTAGTTGGATGGCTTTCACTTCTGCAAACTGACTTGACTTGCCTTCTCCTTCAGTGGCCTCAACGACGTGTTATGTGGGACTCCACACAGCAGCTTTGACTTCCGATGGTTCCCTACCACACGACAGGATCCATCAGTAAACAAAGCATAATGCCTTTCATCTTCTGATAACTCATTATATAGTGGTGCCTCTTGGGCACGAGCCACCTCCTCAGATAATGCTTCAAAATCTCTGCCTTTTAGCGAGTCCATGATCTCTTCCAGAATTCCCGGGCGGTTGGATTTCCCCAGTCAAGCTCGTTGCGTGATCAATGCTATCCACTTACTCCATGTAGCGCTGGTTGCATGATGTGTAGAGGGGATGTTTCCTTTGAACATCCAGTGCAGCACGGGCAATCGTGGTGCCAAGAAGAGATATGTTTCTGTACCAACAACTTCTGAAGCAGCTCGAACCCCCTCATATGCTGCTAGTATGTCTTTTTCAGTCAGGGTGTAGTGGGCTTCTGATTCTCGGCACCCCCGGCTCCAAAACCCTAATGGTCGACCTCGGGTTTCTCCTGGTGTTTTCTGCCACAGGCTCCAGGTGAGACCATGCTCCCCAGCTGCAGTGTAGAGTACATTTTGTACATCTGGTCCTGTCCGGACAGGCCCAAGAGCTACTGCATGAGTTATTTCCTGTCTGATATGCTCAAAGGCTTGTTGTTGTTCAGGGCCCCATTCAAAATAGTTCTTTTTCTGCGTTACTCAATAGAGAGGGCTCACAAGCTGACTATAACCTGGAATATGCATTCTCCAGAACCCCACAAGGCCTAGGAAAGCTTGTGTTTCCTTCTTGTTAGCTGGTGCAGATATAGTTGCTATTTTGTTAACCACATGCATAGGCACATGACGGTGTCCATACTGCCATTTTATTCGCAGGAACTGAATCTCCTGTGCAGGTTCTTTGACCTTGCTTTTCTTTATGATGAAACCAGCTTTCAGAAGAATCCTAATTATTCTTTTTCCCTTCTTAAACACTTCTTCTGCCTTGTTGCCCCACACGATGATGTCATCTATGTATTGTAAATGTTCAGGGGCATCGCCCTGTTCCAGTGCAGTTTGGATTAATCCGTGACAAATGGTAGGGCTGTGCTTCCACCCCTTGGGCAGTCGATTCCAGGCGTATTGGACACCTCTCCATGTGAAAGCAAACTGTGGCCTGCACTCTGCTGCCAAAGGAATGGAGAAAAACACATTGGCAATATCATTGTAGCATACCACGTGGTTGCCTTTGATGCCAGTTCATACTGGAGCTCTAACATGTCTGGTACAGCAGCAGTCAGTGGTGGTGTCACTTTGTTCAGGCCTGTCCCGATCAAATGTCAGGAAAGGTTTCTATATAATCCCAAGAGCGAGATTAAGACACAAACAAGGTCAAATGCCTTATACCCCAAAGAGGTTTTACTATCAAAATTATCAAAAGTAGAAAATAGTAGCGATAGGATAGAATGGAAGAAAATGCAGAAATCAAGTAAGCAGTCGGGATGATAGAGTTGCAAGGATAGTCACCACCATGGATCCAGCGGCGTCCCATTGGTCCTCAGTCTTCAATTCTTTGGTGGTGGGTGCACACCACGGCTTGTCTCCATGTTTTTTTATAGGGCATATTTCAATGATGTATGCACATATGTATTGTTCATGCACTGTTCACATGATGCAGGTTTTGTCTATCACACGACCTTCGTGTGGTCAACACCAGAAACCAGTATCTTATCTCAACGACTACAGTTTCCAAGAGAATGGTAGCCTCCACATTCTTGCATGCTCGTCAGCTTCAGCCCCTTTCCTTTCCTGGATGCTGCAGTGGCCTAGTAATTGTCCTTATGGACGAAGGAATGTCCTGCTTAGACAGGCCATCTCAGAGATAAAGGGCTTGAGATAATCAGTTCACAATTCCTGAGATGAATGGCTTGAGATGACAGTACAGTCTCTCACAACTAACTATGTTTGAGACAAACAGCTCGAGATAACAATTCAGTCTCTCACAAGGCCGCATATCGTGGTTTAACCCCAGCCAGCAACTAAGCACCAAGCAGCCACTCACTCACTCCCCCACCACACAGTGGGATGGGGGAGAAAATCAGGAAAAGAAGTAAAACCCGTGGGTTGAGATAAGAACGGTTTAATAGAACAGAAAAGAAGAAACTAATAATGATAATGATAACACTAATAAAATGACAACAGTAGTAATAAAAGGATTGGAATGTACAAATGATGCGCAGGGCAATCGCTCACCACCCGCCAACCAACACCCAGCTAGTCCCCGAGCGGCGATTCCCCACCCCCACTTCCCATTTCCTATAGTAGATGGGACGTCACATGGTATGGAATACCCCATTGACCAGTTTGGGTCAGGTGCCCTGGCTGTGTCCTGTGCCAACTTGTTGTGCCCCTCCAGCTTTCTCACTGGCTGGGCATGAGAAGCTGAAAAATCATTGACTTCAATCTAAACACTACTTAGCACCAACTGAAAACATCAGTGTTATCAACATTCTTCGCATACTGAACTCAAAACATAGCACTGTACCAGCTACTAGGAAGGCAATTAACTCTCCCAGCTGAAACCAGGACAGTATCCACCCCTTATTCTATACCATTGATGTCATGCTCAGTTCCCGTACCTTTAGTTACATTAATTACATCCTGATCAATCATCATCACCTTTCCATCCCTTTGAGACATATGAACAATGATATATATATATATATATATATATGTATACACACACAGAGATATCATTACTTTAGTTCATGGGTTATGTTCATAAAACATTTGTTGAGTTCATTTAGTTTCCAACTCTGGGCTCCATCTGTCATATCAGTCTGTCTGGGCAGGAGGAATGGTGCAAAGTCCTCTAAGTCGGTAGAGCAGAATTGGACTTCAGTGCGGTCTGACGAGCAGGTGACACTGGACGCAGCAGGAGGTTGGTGTGCACCGTTGGATTATTGCATGCTGGAGTCAATTCTGGTTCCATCACTACTGCACTTTGCTCAGTTTTATCATAGTTCTTTCTTGCTTGATCCAAGTGATTCTTACTATCGTACTATGGATATAGCATATAACAATTATAGTAATGATAACATACAGTAGCAGGGTTATATAGCAACTAATATCATACAGTTTAACTCTGGCTATTTTCACCTGAAATCAAATCCCCTTGAGGCACACATCGGACTTCTCCATCTTTTCGCATCACCCACCAAGTGCACCCAGGCCCTTGAGCTAAAGCAATCCCACGAATGGGTTTACCATTGCCTGAGGCAGGAGTAACCCAGACTGTTTTCCCTAACATATTTTTCATGTGCACTACAGGGACTTTATCCCCTTCTACAGTACATAAAAATTCTGACTGGGCATGGCCACTCCAATTGGCAGATCCTCTGGTGTTGACTAACCAGGTGGCTTTTGCTAAATGTGTATCCCAATGTTTTAAAGTTCCACCCCCCATTGCTTTCAAAGTAGCTTTTAACAGTCCATTGTTTCGCTCAATTTTCCCAGAGGCTGGTGCATGATAGGAGATATGATACACCCACTTAAAGCCATGCTCTTTGGCCCAGGTGTCTATGAGGTTCTTTTGGAAATGAGTCCCGTTGTCTGACTCAATTCTTTCTGGGGAGCCATGTCACCACAAGACCTGCTTCTCAAGGCCCAGGATAGTGTTCCGGGCAGTGGCATGGGGCACGGAATATGTTTCTAGCCATCCGGTGGTTGCTTCCACCACTGTCATCACATAGCACTTGGTGAGTCTGTGGGAGTGTGATATAGTCAATCTGCCAGGCTTCCCCATATTTATATTTCAGCCATCGCCCTCCATACCACAGGGGCTTTAACCGCTTGGCTTGCTTAATTGCAGCACATGTTTCACATTCATGGATAACCTGCGTGATAGTGTCCATGGTCAAGTCCACCCCTCGATCTCGAGCCCATCTATATGTTGCATCTCTTCCCCGATGGCCTGAAGTATCATGGGCCCACTGAGCCATAAATAGCTCACCCTTATGTTGCCAGTCCAGGTCCACCTGAGACGCTTCAATCTTGGCAGCCTGATCCACCTGCTGGTTGTTTCATTGTTCTTCAGTGGCCCGACTCTTGGGTACGTGATTATTTACATGACGTACTTTTACAACCAGATTCTCTAGCCGGGACGCAATATCTTGCCACAGAGCAGCAGCCCAAATGGGTTTACCTCTGCGCTGCCAGTTGCTCTGCTTCCATTGCTGCAACCACCCCCATAGGGCATTTGCCACCATCCATGAGTCAGTATAGAGAAAGAACACTGGCCACTTTTATTTTTTTTTCAGCAATATCTAATGCTAGCTGGATGGCTTTCACCTCTGCAAACTGACTCGATTCACCTTCTCCTTCAGCAGTTTCTGCGACTAGTCGTGTAGGACTCCATACAGCAGCTTTCAACCTCCGATGATTTCCCACAATGCGACAGAACCTTTCATTGAACAGGGCATATTGGGCATATTGCCTCTCATTTTCTGACAGTTTATTATACAGTAGGGCTTCTTCTTCAGCACGTGCCACCTCCTCCTCTGGTGACATTCCAAAATCTTTGCCTTCTGGCCAGTCTGTGATCACTTCTAACATTCCTGGGCAACTGGGGTTTCCTATGCGAGGCCGTTGTGTGATCAGTGCAACCCACTCATTCCACGTGGCATCAGTCACGTGATGTGTAGAGGAGACCCTCCCTTTGAACATCCAGCCCAGCACTGGCAGTCGGGGTGGTAAGAGGAGCTGTGTCTCAGTACCAACCACTTCTGAGGCAGCTCCAACTCCTTCATATGCTGCCAATATCTCTTTTTCAGGTGGAGTATAGCGAGCCTCGGATCCTCGATATCCTCAACTCCAAAATCCCAGGGGTCAGCTTCGGGTCTCCCCAGCTGCAGTATAGAGCACATTTTAAACATCTTGTCCTGCCGGGTCTGGTCCAAGGGCTACGGCATGAACTATCTCCCATTTAATTTTTTCAAAGGCTTGTTGTTGCTCAGGGCCCCATCTAAAATCATTCTTCTACCTGCTCAATTGATAGAGAGGGCTTACAATCAAACTGTAATTTGGAATATGCATTCTCCAAAACCCCATGACACCTAAGAAAGCCTATGTTTTCTTTTTATTAGTTGGGGGAGACATAGCTGCTATTTTGTTAATCACATCCCTCTTGCCATTTTATTCCTAAAAACTGAACCTCCTGTGCAGGTCCCTTGACCTTACTTTCTTTTATGGCAAAACCGGCTTTCAGAAGGATTTGGATTATTTTCTTCCCTTTCTCAAAGACTTCTTCTGCCGTGTTGCCCCATACGATGATGTCATCAATGTATTGCAGGTGTTCCGGAGCTTCACCTTTTTCCAGTGCAGTCTGGATTAGTCCATGGCAAATGGTGGGGCTGTGTTTCCACCCCTGGGGCAATCGATGCCAAGTGTACTGGACACCCCTCCAAGTAAAGGCAAATTGTGGACAACACTCTGCTGCCAGAGGGATTGAGAAAAACGCATTAGCAATGTCAATTGTGGCATACCACTTGGCTGCCTTTGACTCTAGCTCGTATTGAAGTTCTAGCATACCCAGAACGGCAGCACTCAGCGGTGGCGTAACTTCATTCAGGCCGCGATAGTCAACTGTTAGTCTCCACTCCCCATCAGACTTCCGCACTGGCCATATGGGACTATTAAAGGGTGAGCGAGTTTTGCTGATCACTCCTTGGCTCTCCAGTTGGCAAATCAACTTGTGGATGGGAATCAGAGAGTCTCGGTTGGTGCGATATTGCCGCCGGTGCACCGTCGTGGTAGCAATTGGCACTTGTTGTTCTTCAACCTTCAGCAACCCCACAACCGAAGGGTCTTGAGAGAGACCAGGCAGGGTAGACAGCTGTTCAGTGCCCTCCTTCTCCAAGGCAGCTATATTGAAAGCCCATCGATACCCCTTCGGGTCCTGAAAATACCCTCTCCTGAGGTAGTCTATGCCAAGGATACACGGAGCCTCTGGACCAGTCACAATGGGGTGTTTCTGCCATTCATTTCCAGTTAGGCTTACTTCAGCTTCCAATACAGTTAACTCTTGGGATCCCACTGTCACACCAGAAATACAAATGGGTTCTGCCCCTTTATAATTTGATGGCATTAGAGTGCACTGTGCACCGGTGTCTACTAGAGCCTTGTACTCCTGTGGGTCTGACGTGCCAGGCCATTGAATCCACACAGTCCAATAGACCCGGTTGTCCCTTTCCTCCACATAGCTGGAGGCAGGGCCCCTCTAATCCCGGTCAGAGTATTCGGTATTCACTTCTCATAAAATTGGCTCAGAATTCCCTTCAAGAGGATCAGAAGTAAGATCAGCCCTTCTACTCTGTTTGGAAACTGGAGCGGCTTTTTTCCTGGTAGAATCCCCTTTTGTGGTGGTTTTTCCTCGCAGCTCACATAGCAGTGCATTTAGGACCGAGGTAGGTTTTCCATCCCTTTTCCTCATGTCCTCTCCATGATCACATAGGTAAAACCACAGGGCACCACGCGGTGTGTACCTTCTATATTCTCTCTCTTGGGCAGAAGAATGCTCACTCCTAATAGCTGACACATTGGTCCTTACAAGTGTGGAGTAGGACATATCCTCTTTGATTTGTTGGACATCCTGGGACAGCTTCTCCACAGCCAAAATGCAGGCTTGTAGGGAGGACGATAGATATTCTTTGTATTGACAGAGTTGGCGAGCCGCTTCCTCCACTGTTGGTGCCTCTTCGTCCTTTCAGGGTTTTATTGCCAATGTGTTGGCATAGGATGATGGTGTGCTCCGTACAATCTTCCGCCACATGGGCCGTGTGCATTGGACTTCGTCTGGATCTTTGGGTAATTGTGGGTTGTCCAGGTCATGATGAATCGTCTCTAGCACAGGTAATTCCCTCAGATATTGAATACCTTTTTCCATGGTGGTCCACTTGCTTGACTGACATATAACATCTTCCTTAGAGGGGTACCTTTCCTTCACTCTTGACAGGAGTCACCTCCAGAGGCTGATGGCTTGTGTCCCTCTTCCAATTGCCTTGTCAATGCCACCTTCCCTGGCAAGTGATCCCAGCTGCTTGTCTTCCCTACCTTCCGATTCCAAGCTATTAGCCCCATTGTCCCAACATCGGAGGAGCCAGGTGATAATATTCTCACCTATACAGCGGCCAAAATCTTTTTGCATATCCCGCAGCTCACTCAGGGAGAGGGATTGGGTGATTACGTGTAGTTTTTCCTCTTCGTCCTGTTCCCGTGATCACCCTGTTTCACCTTCATCCTTCGCTAAGCGAACTGATTTTTTTGTATATTTCTTTTTCTGTACGGGGGCAACTGATACTGGTGCAGGTTGGTCCGCAGGTTCAGTTGCAGTATCGCTCGCCGGGTTTTGGATAACCACAGTGTCTGTCGCCGAGATTTGGGTAGGAGCAGTGCTCGTCGCCAGGGCTGGAGGGACCGCAGTGCTCGTTGCCAAGGTTTGGGTAGCTGTCGTGCTTGTTGCTGGGGCTGGAGGGGCTGCAGTGCCTGTTGCTGAGGTTTGGGTAGCCCGAGTTCTCATCGCCGGGGCTGGAGGGGTCATGGTGCCTGTCGCCAAGGTCTGGGTGCCTGCAATGCTCCTTGCCGGGGCTGGAGGGGCTGCAGTGCCCGTTGTCGAGGTTTGGGTGTCCGCGTTGCTCATTGTTTTGATGTTAGGTCCAGAGATTTTCTCTTCCCCTTGAGGATACTGAGTGGTGTCGAACAGGGCTCAATAGGCATGGGCCAGGGCCCAGCACGTTGCAGTGATTTGTATCTCTCTCGAGCTGCAGGGGTGACAGCATATCTTTTCCAAATATTTTACTAGTTCTTCTGGATTCTGCACTTGTTCAGGGGTGAATTTCCAAAACATTGGAGGTGCCCACTTTTCTAGGTACCTGCCCATACTACCCCACACACCCTGCCACTCATAATTATCTAGCCTTGGGGCAGATCTCTGGGTGATCTTCTTAAATAGTTGTTTAACCTTAAACGAGAGCTGAACCACATTCAGAAGCATGCTAATTCCTAGAAGTAGGGCTAGGACCATGCTGGTCCTAACATCCCAAGAGTATTCAAATTTTTCAAAATTCTCCAACACCATTGTAACTGGACTGAAGGAGAAAGGAGAGGGGAAGAAAGGTACCGCACCCATAGAATGGTTTTCCAAGGATGAAAGGTAAATGGTATAATTATTAATAGTTTCCCACAGATGGCTCCCGCAGTATAAAGGTGACAATGCTGAGTGCAAATACCGGATTAATCCCACAGCCGATGACTTTATCATACCATAAACCAGTGTTATACAATACATCAAAGTGACAACCTTAATCCACCTCCCACTGATGATAAGCAGCAGAAGAGGAAGTACATACAGCAAGCGAGGTGATACATAACAGAGCTTTAAAGACCAGAGCAACAACTCTAAGAACACATAAATCAACATAATGACCAGCGACTATTAGACCAATATAATGAATGTTTAGAACAAATTGGTTTTAACAAGCTCTGGTCAGGTTTGTCGTTATCTGAACCCTTCAGGCCCCACGTTGGGCACCAAAATGGACTGTCGTGGTTTAACCCCAGCCAGCAACTAAGCACCACACAGCCACTCACTCACTTCCCCCCACCCAGTGGGATGGGGGAGATAATCAGGAATAAAGAAGTAACACCCGTGGGTTGAGATAAGAACGGTTTAATAGAACAGAAAAGAAGAAACTAATAATGATAATGATAACACTAATAAAATGACAACAGTAGTAATAAAAGGATTGGAATGTACAAATGATGCGCAGGGCAATTGCTCACCACCCGTCAATCGACTCCCAGTTAGTCCCTGAGCGGCTATTCCCTGCCCCCACTTCCCAGTTCCTATACTAGATGGGACGTCACACGGTATGGAATACCCTGTTGGCCAGTTTGGGTCAGGTGCCCTGGCTGTTTCTTGTGCCAACTTCTTGTGCCCCTCCTGCTTTCTCGCTGGCTGGGCATGAGAAGCTGAAAAATCCTTGACTATAGTCTAAACACTACTGAGCAACAACTGAAAACATCAGTGTTATCAACATTCTTCGCATACTGAACTCAAAACATATCACCGTACGAGGTACTAGGAAGACAGTTAACTCTATCCCAGCTGAAACCGGGACAAAGGATCATACATCTTAGACCTAAGACATGTGAATAAGTGATTAACTTTAGAACAAGATAAATTAATAAAATAACCTGAGTGATTTTTAGAAATTCAAAGGTATCTTTGAAGTGTAAGAAGATAATTGATTGTAGTGACTGAGGATCTTCTGCCTATGACCACTAACTTCAGAAGAACTAAGACACGAGAATGGATGAAAGAAGATGATGAATGATAACGATATGAGAACAGACATCGACTGGAAAATTACAAAGACTCTGAACTGGGACAATGGGTCGTAAAAAGGTATATAAGATTGGGAAATTTTTGGAAGTATGCCATTCACCGCGGTGGTGGTCCAACTCTGAGTTGTTAATAAAGCAAACCTAGAGAAACCCACGTTCGAAAATTCTTTAACAGTAATGAGAAACAAAACCAAATCTTAAAACACCTTCCCCCCACCCCTCTATCTGAACAGGCTTAACTTCACTCCAGAGTTTTCTACCTCTTCCCTCCAAGTAGCACAGGGGGACAAGGAATGGGGGTTGCGGTCAGTTCATAATGCTTTGTCTCTGCTGTTCCTTCCTCCTCATGCTCTTCCCCTGCTTGAGCGTGGTGTCCCACCCATGGGAGACAGTCCTTAACAAATTTCTCCAATGTGAGTCCTTCCCACAGGCTGCTGTTCTTCAAGAACTGCTCCAGCATGTGTCCTTTCCACAGGGTGTGGTCCTTCATGAATGGACTGCCCCAGTATGGGTCCCCTGCAGGGGTCACAAGTCCTGCCAGAAAACCTGCTCCTGCGTGGACTCCTCCCCTTGGGGCCATAGTTCCTGCCAGGAGCCTGCTCCAGCATGGACTCTCCACAGGGTCTCAGCTTCCTTCAGAGCATTTCCACCTGCTCAGGAGTGGGGTCCTCCATGGGCTGTAGGGTGGATATCTGCAGG
Source organism: Astur gentilis (assembly GCF_929443795.1). Taxonomy (NCBI): domain Eukaryota; kingdom Metazoa; phylum Chordata; class Aves; order Accipitriformes; family Accipitridae; genus Astur; species Astur gentilis. The sequence continues at coordinate 34,941,986 of NC_064918.1, forward strand.
ATGGAGCATCTCCTCCCCCTCCTTCACTGACCTTGGTGTCTGCATAGTTTTTTCTCTCATGTGTTCTCACTCCTCTCTCCCAGCTGCTGTTGCGCAGCAGTTTTTCCCCTTTCTTAAATATGTTATCACAGGGGTGCCACCAGCGTCACTGACTGCGTCAGCTTTGGCCAGTGGCAGGTCCGTCTTGGAGCCAGTGGGAACTGCCTCTGTTCAACACGGGGGCAGCTTTTGATGTCTTCTCACAGAAGCCACTCCTGTAGCCCCTGTGCTACCAAAACCTTGCCACGTAAACCCAATACACACTTTTTCTACAACAGGGGCTCTAGCACATATTTTGGGGACTTCTCCAGGGGTCACTGCTAAGAAATTTCCCTTTGTGGCAGACATCACTGGAGGGTTTAACTCACTCTACCTCTACAGGGATCTTGTAGAGCACCAGCTTTTCTGGGACTTTGTGATTCCTGTAGGGTTCGGCGTCCGGAAGATCTCGCGATGTTACGGAAAGATGGAGGGTTAGTCGCAGCCCTATGACACACCTGTAACCCCGCCTGCCCTGGTTAGTATAAAAGGAATTAACTGCGCAATAAAAGGCGGAAGTTGGCACTCACACCGTGTGTGTTATCTGTCTCTTTCCCTGGTCCGGGTCGACCAGTTATCTAATCGCGGCACCTTGATATGTAGCGAACGCTACAATTCCATTATTGCACTGTGTCCCAACAGGTGGTAGTAACAAGATCGTTACAGTGACATATGATAAACTGCACTACATGCCAGTAAACTGTCAGCACATCAGCATTGAAAAAAAGACTGACCAGAACAAGCACATCTCATTTCACTTTGGGAAGGTGGTCTCTATTTTCAGCCAACTGGACGTTATGCTGGGGGACTGACTGAAAAGCCAGAGCAACAACTGCTACTCATACCACACCTTCACTGAGTTTCTATGCAATTACAGCTGTGACAGTGTCCATGCACTTCTTCGCGGGGCTGTTCTACAAAGACACAGCTGGGCAGCAGGAAGTGGTCACGCTGGATGGCATTGGTAATCAAAGAATCACAGAATGGTTGAGGTTGGAAGGTACCTCTGGAGGTCATCTGGTCCAACCCCACTGCTCAAGCAGGGCCACCTAGAGCTGGTTGCCCAGGACCATGTCCAGATGGCTTTTGAATATTTCCAAGGAGGGAGACTCCGCATGCTCTCTGGGCAACCCTTTCCAGTGCTCAGTCACTCTCACAGTAAAACAGGGTTTCCTGATGTTCAGGCAGAACCTCCTGTGTTTCAGTTTGTGCCCATTGCCTCTTGTCCTGTCACTGGGCACCACTGAAAAGAGCCTGGCTCCATCTTCTTTACACCCTTCCATCAAGTATTTATATACATTGAAGAGCTCGCCCCGATCCTTCTTTTCTCCAGGCTAAACAGTCCTAGCTCTCTCAGCCTTTCCTCATATGTGAGGTTCTCCAGTCCCTTCATCATCTTCGTGGTCCTTTGTTGGGCTCTCTCCACTATGTCTATGTCTCTCTTCTACTGGGGAGCCCAGAACTGGCCACAGGACTCCAGGTGTGGCCTCACCAGTGCTGAGCAGAGGGGAAGGATCACCTCCCACAACCTGCTGGCAATACTTTGCCTAATGCAGCCCAGGGTACTGTTAGCCTTTTTTGCAGCAAGGTCACATTGCTGGCTCATGTTCAACTTGGTGTCCACCAGGAGCTCCGGGTCCTTTTCTGCCAGGCTGCTTTCCAGCTGGGTGACTCCCAGCATATACTGGTGCCTGGGGTTGTTCCTCCCCAGGTGCAGGACTTTGCCCTTCCCCTTATCGAACTGCATCAGGTTCCTGTTAGCCCATTTCTGCAGCCTGTCAAGGTCCCTCTGGATGGCAGAATGACCCCCTGGCCTATCAGCCAGTCCTCCCACTTTTGTGTCATCAGCAGACTTGCTGAGGGTACACTCTGCTGTCTCATTCAGATCATTAATGAAGATATTGAACAGTCCTGGACCCAGTGTTGGCCCCTGGGGTACACCGCTAGTTACTGGCCTCCTCCAACTAGACTTTGTTCTACTGACCATCACGCTCTGTGCCCAGCCGTCCAGCCAGTTTTCACCCTACCTGTCTGCTCATCCAGCCCATACTTCAACAGCTTCTCTATGAGGTTCTTATGGGAGACAGTGTCCAAGGCCTTCCTGAAGTCAAGGTAGACAATATCCACTGCTCTCCCCTCATCTACCAAGCCAGTCATTTCATCATAGAAGCTTATCAGGTTGCTCAAGCATGTCTTCAAATAAAATCAAATAAAGCTAGTGAATTAAATCAAATAAAGGTACTACTGCTCATTACAATTTAGTTTCCTCTTTCCCTTGCTTTTTTTAGCCATTTTTAGTATTTTGATCAAACTATTTCCATATATTTTGCTTATTTCTCTCCTTTACAGCAAGTCCCCACTATCCTCTCTCCATACTGCAGTATGCTAAGCCACATAATTCTTCTTTATTTGTTTCAGCAGCGTCAGTGTGTCCTGGTTTCAGCTGGGATAGAGCTAACTGTCTTCCTAGTAGCTGGTACAGTGCTATGTTTTGAGTTCAGTATGAGAAGAATGTTGATAACACTGATGTTTTCAGTTGTTGCTCAGTAGTGTTTAGACTATAGTCAAGGATTTTTCAGCTTCTTATGCCCAGCCAGCGAGAAAGCTGGAGGGGCACAAGAAGTTGGCACAGGACACGGCCAGGGCAGCTGACCCAAAGTGGCCAAAGGGGTATTCCATACCATGTGACGTCACGTTTAGTATAGAAACTGGGGGGAGTGGGGGTGGGGGGATCACCGCTCGGGGACTAACTGGGTGTCGATTGGCGGGTGGTGAGCAATTGCATTGTGCACCATTTGTATATTCCAATCCTTTTATCATTACTGTTGTCATTTTATTAGTGTTATCATTATCATTATTAGTTTCTTCTTCTTTTTATATTCTATTAAACTGTTCTTATCTCAACCCATGAGTTTTACTTTTCCTGATTTTGTCCCCCATCCCACTGGGGGGGGGGGGGGGGAGGGAGTGAGCGGCTACATGGTGCTTAGTTGCTGGCTGGGGTTAAACCACGACACAGTGAGAAGATGTTATGACAACAGTGTAATTCCAATAGGTTTCTCTGTACTTCTGCTAGTGCTCTGTATGATGCTGCCTTAGATCTAGGTCTTTCACATAGCAATCTCCACGAAAGTAAGACTTAAGCCCACATTAACTTGACTTTTATTTAGTAGGAGTCTGCATGTTAATATCTCAGTTGATTGTAATGCATCTCAGTTGATGCTAATACATCTCAGTGATGCTCAGTTTAAGGAAAGTGGTATCAGTAGTAACTTTATTTAGAAGAGCATTAGATCTTGTGCAATACTCCACCACTGTACTTCAGCTAAGTTTCTTGAAAATTGCAGATAATTCTAAATACTGCTAGCTACTCTTTTACTCTGTGTGGCTGTTGAAAAGTTAATTAAAAAAATATAAAAACTGAAATTATTTTCTTGGTAAAATCGTAGAATATCTCAAGTTGGAAGGGACCCATAAGGATGATCGAGTCCAACTCCCTGTTGTCCCAAAAGTGGTGTCATTTACCCGGTGTGGGAAATGCCAATATACACACAGAGCAGAAGTATTTTATTCCAATTCATGTTTGCGCAAAGATGGGGGCTAGGTGGTAATCCACAAAGCTAGCACCTCTCGTACCTAAATGGGCAAGCAATTTATACAGTTTAGTTTTACATATTTAGTTTCCAAAGTTCTTCCCCAAAAATATTATTGGTAGTTGCTTATCTACCAGTTTCTATTGGGGTAGTTTCCCAGCTTCAAATTAAAGGCACAGTGTTCTTTTATTCTACAGTGCATGCTCAAGGGGGGGGGGGTGTAAATCTTTTTGGTATTGAATTGAGTCGGTGGTTGTGATCTCCCCCTACCGCCTTTACCTTTCCTCCAGTTATCAAAGATTTTTGCTGACTTCATGCCTATTAGCAATTATTCAACTTTTAGGTGCCTCCTGGGGTAGGATGTTCCCTTCTTATCAGTCTTTTATTTCTTCTTCAGGGGCACAGTCCTTAGCAAGGCATGCCTTGTTTATACAAAGGGTATCCTGTTTCACAAGACTTTTGTGGCCTTTTTAAGGTGGCTTAAGTACATCACCTGCTCCTCGGCAGGACTACCTAACACTAAACCATATGACTAAGAGCGTTGTCCAGGCCTTCCTTGAACTTTGACAGGCTTGGTGCAGTGACCACTTCCTTGGGGAGCCTGTTCCAGTGACTGGCCACCCTCTCAGTGAAGAACCTTTTCCTAATGTCCAATGTGAACATCCCCTGGTGCAGCTTCATTTCCTTTCCTTGTGTCCTATCGCTGGTCACCAGAAAGAGATCAGTTCCTCCCCCTCTGCTGCCCCCTTGAGGAAGTTGAGGTCACCCCTGAGGCTTCTTTTCTCCAAGCTGAACAAGCCAAGTTGTGGGAGCACTTGACTCAGTGACCACCTGTGGAAACAATAATATTATTGCTCTGGTTGGCAGAAAGCTATGGGAACAGTGAAGTTCCCAGCGAAGTAATCATGCTGGAAGGACACGGAGCCAAGAATAGTGTAGAGATAAGATAGTTGCTGCTGAGTGGAAAATTTTGAAAAGCTTCTGCCCATGATTGCTGGCTGCTGCGTTGGACACAGCTAGCAGATATAAGGACTCATTTTGTTCAATAAAGGGTCTTCATTTGCAACCAGCTTTGGAGTCCATTTTTCAATTGCAACACCAAGTGACCTCAGCCACTCCTCATAAGTCTTGCCTTCGAGACCTTTCATCATCTTGGTTGCTCTCCTCTGCACACACTCAATAGTTTGATGTCCTTCTTATACTGAGGTGCTCAAAACTGCACACAGTACTCGAGGTGGGGCCACACCAGTGCAGTGTAGAGTGGGACAATCACGTCCCTCGACCGGCTAGCTATGCTGTGCTTGATGCACCCCAGGACACAGTTGGCCCTTTTGGCTGCCAGGGCACACTGTTGACATATTCAACTTGCCATCAACCCAAACCCTCAGATCTCTTTCCGCAGGGCTGTTCTCCAGCCTCTCATCCCCTAACTTTTACATATACCCAGGATTACCCGGTCCCAGGTGCAGAATCTGGCACTTGCTCTTCTTAAATTTCATACAGTTGGGGATTGCCCAGCTCTGCTTTGTCTATGTCCTTATTTGTGAGGTGACCAATCCCATTAAGCAATGGACCAATGTTATCTCTGATCCTCCTTTTGCTGTTAAGATATTTTAAAAGCCCTTTTTGTTGTTCTTCAAAGTGCTGGCCAGTTTGAACTCTAATCAAGCTTTGGCAGCATGAATTTTCTCCCTACAGTAGTGAACAGCATCTCTATAGTCCTCCTGTGTTGCCTGTTCTTGCTTCCAATGTCCATACACTTTCCTTTTCTGCCTAAGTTCTAGAAGAAGATCCCTGCTCAGCCAAGCTGGCCTTCTGCCCCGCTTGTTTGACTTCTGACACTTTGGAATTGCCTGCTCCTGCACTCTTAAGAGATGGCTCTTAAGAAGTAACCAGCATTCATGGACCCTAATACCTTCAAAAGCAGATTCCCAGGGGACCATACTAACTAGCTTCTTCAGCAGCCCAAAGTCTGTTCTCCCCATATACAGGGTCAAAGTGTATGGACTGACCGGCTCATAGTTCACAAACAAGTTTCACCATGTCTACTGCACACAGGCAACTCATGGGGGGTTACAAAAGGGACACAGCCTTGCATTGCCTTGAGGCCCTGTCTCTCTGCAGAGACAGGTCACGGGGAGCTGTGTAGACAGCTTAGCCCTGGGTTGTCTGATAAACCCTAAACTAAACAGGGCAGTGGCTGTGCCATTCAAAGAACCAAAACCTGAACTGAGCCTTGAAATCCCTTAGCAAATAGTATGCCCTGAGTCTCAATCCAACCACTATTCAGTTGCCTGAAGAAGCAAGGTTAAAAAAACCAAAACCTGGAGGGTTTCAGCTTCAGTTTCAAATTACAACCTTGTGTATTCAGTCACAGACCAACAAAGGAAAGATAAGGGGAAACTCCACTCAGATACACATAATCCATTTAGGCATATATCATAATCCACTCAGACATAGTCATACACACCATTCCACAAGTCAGGGGATAAAAACTCTAAGATTCAAGTTGGAAATGGGGGAGTCACTTCTCCAACTATACAGTTGGCTTGTGAAGGAGACCCTTCCCCCCATTTGATGGGGACACCGGTCGAGATAACTTCCCTGGGATTGAGAGCCCTTACCTGGAGGGGTAAGTGAATATTGTTTATGCTTTAAGTTTGTAAACGCCTGTATGCTTGTGGTTGTCTGTGAATCGCTTGTGGTTGTAATGGTGTACTACTCCTGCCTAAAAAAATTGCAATAGTGCATTCCTCCACTGTATCTGTAAAACCTGCAATAGTGGCGTGTTAAGTCTGTAAGTGAAGTTCAAATAAATCATTTGCTTGAACCTTGCAGTTAAATCTGTGAGTGAAGTTCAAGTCGTTTGCTTGAACCTTGCAGTTAAGTCTTTTTCTGCCACAAAAAGTTTTGTTGGCAGTTTTTCTCCCATCACCAATGATTTGTAACTCAACTACTTCGTGGTCACTGTGACCAAGGCAGCCACCAATCACCGCTTCACACATGAGTCCCTCTCTGTTTACAAATAACAAATCCAGGAGGGCACCTTTCCTAGTCGGCTCCTTTAGTACCTGCACCAAGAAGTTATCTTCAACATGCTTCAGGAATTTCCTGGACTTGTTTGTGCCTGCTGTATGATGTTCCCAGTTGACGTCTGGGAAGTTAAAATCACTCATAAGGACAAGGGCAGCTGATCTAAAGATAACCCTTAATTCCTTGTGGAATAATTAATTGGTGTCAACATCCTGGCTGAGTAGTTGATAGTAGACTCCCGCAACAACATCTGCTTTATTTTCTTTCCCCTTCATCCTTACCCAGAGGCTCTCAACTCTGTCGTCAACAACTGTAAGTGCCATACAATCCAATCCCTCCCTTACATACAGCGCCACCCCCCCGCCTCGCCTGCCCTGCCTATCCTTCCTGAAGAGCCTATAACCATCCATCACAAAATACCAGTCACAGGACTCATCCCACCAGGTTTTGCTTATGCCAGTGATGTCATACCTCTGAGACTGGGCCAAAGCTTCTAGCTCCTCTTGCTTATTCCTCATGCTGCATGCATTATTATAAAAACATTTCAAATGTGCTTCAGTGTACTCAGCACATCATGGAGCAGGCTGAAGGACCTCACTGGCTTTAGATATTGCTGAAAAAGTGGCCAGTGCTCTATGTCTCTACTGACTCATGGATGGTGGCAAATACTCTGTGGGGGGGTCTAAAGCAATGGAAGAAGAGCAACTGGCAGTGCAGAGGTAAACCCATCTGAGCTGCTGAATTATGGCAAGATATTGCTGCTTGGGTAGAGAACCTGGTTGTAAAAGTACATCATGTAGATACATACCCAAGAGACGTGCCACTGAAGAACATCAAAACAACCAGCAGGCGGATCAGGCTGCCAAGATTGAAGTGGCTCAGGTGGATCTGGACTGGCAACATAAGGATGAATTATTTATAGCTCTGTCCTGGTTTCAGCTGGGATAGAGTTAACTGTCTTCCTAGTAGCTGGTACGGTGATATGTTTTGAGTTCATTATGCAAAGTATGTTGATAACACTGATGTTTTCAGTTGTTGCTCAGTAGTGTTTAGACTATAGTCAAGGATTTTTCAGCTTCTCATGCCCAGCCAGCGAGAAAGCTGGAGGGGCACAAGAAGTTGGCACAGGACACAGCCAGGGCACCTGACCCAAAGTGGCCAACAGGGTATTCCATACCATGGGACGTCCCATCTAGTATAGGAACTGGGAAGTGGGGGAAGGGAATCGCCGCTCAGGGACTAGCTGGGTGTTGGTTGGCAGGTGGTGAGCAATTGCCCTGCGCATCATTTGTACATTCCAATCCTTTTATTACTACTGTTGTCATTTTATTAGTGTTATCATTATCATTATTGGTTTCTTCTTCTCTGTTCTATTAAACTGTTCTTATCTCAACCCGCGAGTTTTACATTTTTTTCCTGATTTTCTCCCCCATCCCATTGGGTGGTGGGGGAGTGAATTAGTGGCTGCATGGTGCTTAGTTGCTGGCTGGGGTTAAACCACGACAAGCTCAATGGGCCCATGACACATCGGGACATTTAGGAAGGGATGCAACATACAAATGGGCTTGTGGTCAAGGGGTGGACTTGACCATTGATGCTATTGCACAGATTATCCATGAATGTAAAAAATGCGCCATAATCAAACAAGCGAAGCGGCTAAAGCCTCTCTGGTGTAGAGGACGATGACTGAAATATCAATATGGGGAAGCCTGGAAGATTGGTTATATCACACTACCATGAACCCACCACCGCAAGCGCCATGTGCTTACAGTGGTGGAAGTGACTACTGGATGGTTGGAAACATACCCTGTGACCCATGCCAGTGCCCGGAATACTATCCTGGGCCTTGAAAAGCAAGTTTTATGGTGACATGGCACCCCAGAAACAAATGAATCAGACAATAGGACTCATTTCCCAAACAACCTCATGAACACCTCGGCCAAGGAGCATGGCATTGACTGGGTGTGTCACATCCCCTATCCCGCTCCAGGAAAGTTGAACGATACAGTGGACTGTTAAAAACTACCCTGAGAGCAATGAGTGCTGGGACATTCAAGCATTGGGATACACATTTAGCAGAAGCCACTTGGCTAGTTAACACTAGAGGATCTGCCAGTTGACCTGACCCTGCCCAATCAAAACCCATGCACACTGTGGAATGAGATAAGATCCCCGTAGTTCATATAAGGAACTGGCTGGAAAAAACAGTCTGGATTATTTCTTCCTCAGGAAAGGGCAAACCTATTTGTGGGATTGTTTTTGCTCAAGGACAAGGGTGTACTTGGTGGGTAATACAGAAGGATAGGGGAGTCCAATACATGATGCTGCATGTCACCGCTGCTGTGACTGCCATATATCAAAGGTATTATAGCAGGAAACTCTCACTGCTAGGTAAGCTAGAGGCAAGAGGAGGAATTCATTGCAATGTTAAAACTTAAGGCCTAGTCCAAAGGGACCAGGGTGGAGATTGTAATGGAAATACCTTTAAATTGTTGTAACCCATGATTTGAGTTGCATGTTATAGGAATTACTATAGCATGAACCACCTGAACCAATGGAGGACAAGCCTTACAAGAAGCAGTGCAAGTGCAGCAGTGACCTGACCTGAGCTGGCTTTGGTGCCCAATAACTCCATGCAACACACCATCTCTCCTGTCCTCAGTGATCACTATAGCAGATGCAGCCCAGTCATGGACTAAATGAACTCAATGGACATTTTGTGGACATTTTGAAGACTTTTTACAGGGGAGGCCCATAGACTAAGGGAATGATATCTGTGTGTTTGTATCAAAGGATGGGAAGGGGGGTGGTGGTTAATGAGGTTGTATTGGATAGTGTGGTACCTGAGCATGATGTAAATGGTATGGAATAAGGGGTGGAGAATGTGCTGGTTTTGGCTGGGATAGAGTTAATTTTCTTCATAGTAGCTGGTACGGTGCTATGTTTTGGATTTGTGCTGAAAACAGTGTTGATAACGCAGGGATGTTTTCGATACTGCTGAGCAGTGCTTACACAGAGTCAAGGCCTTTTCTGCTTCTCACACTGCCCCGCCAGCAAGTACGCTGGGGTTGCACAAGAAGTTGGGAGGGGACACAGCTGGGACAGCTGACCCCAACTGACCAAAGGGGTATTCCAGACCATGTGTGTTGTGGTTTAACTACAGCCAGCAACTAAGCACCAAGCAGCCGCTCACTCCCCCCCATCCAGTGGGATGGGGGAGAAAATCAGGAAAAAGAAGTAAAACTTGTGCATTGAGATAAGAACGGTTTAATAGAACAGAAAAGAAGAAACTAATAATGATAACACTAATAAAATGACAACAGTATTAATAAAAGGATTGGAATGTACATATGATGCGCAGGGCAATTGCTCACCACCCGCCGACCGACACCCAGCTAGTCCCTGAGAGGCGATTCCCTGCCCCCACTTCCCAGTTCCTATACTAGATAGGACGTCACATGGTATGGAATACCCTGTTGGCCAGTTTGGGTCAGGTGCCCTGGCCGTGTCCTGTGCCAACTTCTTGTGCCCTGGCTGGGCATGAGAAGCTGAAAAATCCTTGACTATAGTCTAAACACTACTGAGCAACAACTGAAAACATCAGTGTTATCAACATTCTTCGCATACTGAACTCAAAACATATCACCGTACGAGGTACTAGGAAGACAGTTAACTCTATCCCAGCTGAAACCAGGACAATGTGACATCATGCTCAGCATACAAAGCTGGCAGAAGAAGAAGGAAGGGGGGGATGTTTGGAGTGATGGCATTTGTCTTCCCATGTAACTGTTACGTGTGCTGGAGCCCTGCTTTCCTGGAGATGGCTGAACACGTGCCTGCTGATGGGAAGTAGTGAATGAATTCCTTGTTTTGCTTTGTTTGCATGTGTAGCTTTTACTTTCCCTATTAAACTGTCTTTATCTCAGCCCATGAGTTTTCTCACTTATACTCTTCCAATTCTCTCCCCCATCCCACTGTGAGGGAAGTGAGTGAGAGGCTGCATGGTGCTTAGTTGCCAGCTGGGGTTAAACCACGAGAACTATCTAGAGCTTGATGATGGTGACAATAGGGTTGAATGTTTATGGGTAAGAATCAGGGGAAAGGCCAACAAGGCAGATATCATGGTGGGATGAAGAGACAGATGAAATATTCTATAAGCAGCTGGGAGAAGTCTCATGATCGCTAGCCCTTGTTCTCATGGGGGTCTTACAACTTACTAGATGTCTGCTGGAAATACAATACAGCAGAGAGGAAACAGTCTAGAAGGTTCCTGGAGTGTGTGGAAGATAACTTCCTGACAGCTGGTGAGTGAGCCAACTGGGGAAGGCACCCCTCTGGACCTGTTTTTTACAAACAGAGAAGGACTTGTGGGTGATGTGGTGGTTGGAGGCCATCTGGGGCACAGCGGTCATGAAATGATAGAGTTTTGGGTTCTTGGAGAAGTAAGGAGGGGGGTTAGGAGACCTGCTACCTTGGACTTCTGGAGTACAGACATTGCCCTGTTTAGGGGCCTGGAAATCTTAAAGGCACAGGAACAGGCTGTCCCTATGTGACAAAAGACAAACCAGCGGGGAAGAAGACCAGCCTGGCTGGACAGAGAGCTTTGGCTGGAACTCAGGAAAAAAAAGAGAATTTATGACCTTTGGAAGAAGGAGCAGGCAACTCAGGAGGACTACAAGGATGTCATGAGGTTATGCAGGGAGAAAATTAGAAGGGTCAAAGCCCAACTAGAACTTAATCTGGCTACTAAGGTAAAAGACAATAAAAAAATGTTTCTATATCTGCATTAGTAACAAAAAGAGGGCTAAGGAGAATCTCCATCCTTTATTGGATGCAGGGGGGAAACATTGTGACAAAGGCTGAGGAAAAGACTGAGGTACTTAATGCCTTCTTTGCCTCAGTCTTTAATAGTAAGTGTAGCATTTGCTACATATCAAGGTGCCACGATTAGATCACTGGTCGGCCCGGACCAGGGAAAGAGACAGATAACACACACAGTGTGAGCGCCAACTTCTGCCTTTTATTGCGCAGTCAATTCCTTTTATACTAACAAGGGTAGGCGGGATTACAGCCACGTCATAGGGCTGCAACTAACCCTCCATCTTTCCATGACATCGCGAGATCTTCCGAACGCCATTCCCTACATCTCCCCCTCCCTATGACTAGTTAGCTTCTATGGTTATGAACAGTTCTACGCAAAGAAATAACTGTGTAAAGTACTATGAGCATAAGCATATTTCTACAACTAAGTTGAAACACTGTATCTTAAACACGTAAATGTAATTCACACAAGTGGTAAATGGAAAGTTAAGGCTAGGAAAGAATAACTTCTATTACTTTATAAAATTTATCGTTGGTATGCTGATGTTAAGGCTTACTGTCTGGGGCATTCAGATTCCCGGCTGTGAGTGATTCTAACTCTTCTGTTGACACTTGTTCATACACACTGTTTTCAGCTCCGTCTCTGACAGCCGGATCTCATAAAGACACATATTGATGGGCTCTGAGAGGGATGTCATCCAGATACACATCGGGCCCCCCAATTGGTTTTGCATCCACTGCCAGAAATTTGTAGTAGATACCCAAGGTGTCACAAGCCAGGAAAGGATGGCAGTGATCTGTAAGGAAAAAAACACTCAAACACTACGAGGTTAGGGCAGGACGAACCATACGACTAGGAACCCATTTCAGTAGCCCTTCAGGCGTCTGTACACAGGTGTACCCTCGCCCGAGACAACGCAGCTCAAACGGCCTATCCCATTGACGTGTCTGAGGGTCACGCATGCGGACCTGCGGGTAGGGACCTTTCTCTTCTGTGCTTGTAAAATGTCATTGCACTGCCGTCTGCTCCAGGTCCCCCCGAACTGTCTGATTTAATGAAGTTAACGCAGTTAACAGAAGACACTGTGTACGGAGAACAGGTGCATTATCCCATAACCAGGAGGGCTCCGCCTGCTCCCCCTCCCTAAGCCGATCAAGCAGGGTCTTTAAGGTTTGATGTGCTCGTTCTACAATGGCCTGGCCGGTGCTATTATAAGGGATGCCATTTTTACTTAACAAGCTGAACAAGGCAAAATTATTACAATAGCTAAAATCACAATAACTACAACAATGCCCATAATTCTTTGAGCCAACCCGTTACCCCTAATGACCCAGACCATGAGGACTATGAGGAAGATGAACCATCCATACATTCTTGTGCCATCTTGCTCCGTGAACTCAGCCCAGCAATCGGTAGGTGCCAGCTTTCCATGGGCGTCCCCACAGAGGCAACGATGGCCTCACCGTACACCAGCCCGATGCTCTTCGGAAAATCCCGGTATCTATACATTTGCAGAGGAACGGATTTCCGCACACGTGGCCAGCGGGTGCCAAAAGTCCGCCTCGGTTGCAATCTATGACGCATGCGTTCGCTGGCTAGGCGCGCTGCACGAGTCATAGCCATCTTGTCTATTGGTTCGTGGGCTTTATGATGCGATTGCAATGCACAGAGAATCTTGACCTGTTATGTTAGCCAAGGTGACCTACACGTTAGTTTTCAGCTGAAGTGGTATTTATATTGCTACACCATCTATGATGCTCCAGATGATGATGGTCGTACAAATCGAACAGGAGTCCATCGTGGGCCTGTATCTGTGGAAACACAATCAAACTCGTTCCCAGGTTATTAATGGAAATAGACCTTACCCCTAATTTTGGCTTTAACTAACTTTTACATTTACCCCACACTGTCTTCCCGTAATCACACTATGTTTAATCAAATTATGCTTAACACACTTTTTACCTAAAGCAAGTTCTATATACAATAAGGCACGCTGTTCTAAAAACCTCTCTGAAGGACTCAATGTCCACTAGTCCTCTAAAGTGTAATACTCTATTAGTCAGAATCTGTCGGATCAGTGGCTCCAGCACCCGCCAGTGCCGTGCCAGTTGCCGCTGGAACGATTCCGGGTCCATCATCATTGTGAAGCCATGGCTTGACCCACTTAGCTGGGATCCAGCGAATGCCTCGATCTGTAAGCAGACACATATACCCTCTCCCAGTAAGTTTTACTTCTGCTGGTCCACACCATTTCCTGGCTTCTGGGTCCTTTCCGCCTGTAAAAGAGCATGATTCACTACCCCATCGGTGGGTCTTTGCGATCACCTGTCAATCTAAGATAATTTAGCACAAATAAGGCTTTGGCCAATCGTTCCTCTGGGAGTAAGCAAGCCCTGGGTTCCCCTGTTTTGTTTTTGCAGCATGTTCTTTAAGGTTTGGTTGGCCCGTTCAACAATAGCCTTTCCTGTGGGAAGATGTGGAATACCCGTACCATGGTGAATTCCCCACAAATTACAAAATCGAGCAAATTGTGTAGAACCATAGGCTGGGCCGTTGTCCGTCTTAATTTCTTTAGGCACACCCAGCACTGCGGTTTCCCTGTGGAGCCGATTCCACCATCTCCACGTTGTACTTCACCTGGGTTTGGAACACACGACCTGAATGGAACTAATTGTGCTATTCTGGTACCTTTAGGAATAGAAACAGGAGGGATTAAAACATGAATCATAATTTTCACAGTCCCACAAAAGTCTGCATCAATAAGCCCTGGGACTACCAGAATTCCTTCTAGAGCTGTTGAAGATCGCCCCATTAAAAATGCACTAAGCCCAAACCCCAATGGCCCCTTTATGTTGAATGTGTACCGTGGTTTCCACCTCCACTCCGGAGCTTCCTGCAGTGGCGGATCTGGTAGTTGTGAGGCTGCCTGACAGCTGGCAGCCCAAGCCCCTTGCATTTGTGCTGTCGCGCGAGGGGCCTTTGCGCTTGGTGTAAAGTTTCCCTTCTTCCTGCATTCTTGGGTGGTATGGTTATCTTTCTTACAACTGTTGCACTGCCTTTTTGTTAGCAGAAACTCTACATTGGCTCTTGATGTGTCCAAGTTTACCACAATTAAAACACTTGACCGAGGGTTTCTTACTGGCTTTATCAATAAGCGGATTCCGTACTGACTCACAGCAGTCTTTAATTTTTCAACGACTTTCCAGTGAAATGCCTCCCATGTTTTTGTCCATTATTTTGTACAACAACTGGGAATGCTTGGAGCATCGTCCCGTCCACAAGGGCATTTTTTATTACTCCCCTCCAATGCCTCTCCCTCTCGTCTGCAGCGGCTACTGCAGGCGGCTCCGCATCTATCGTGGGGGCAGTTGTTTTCACCGTCTCTGGTTCCGAGAGGCGGGATGGACTAACGGGCAGTGACGGGGTCGCGGATGTTTCTGCCCGGGAGCCGGCCGCGACCGGTGGCGGCCATTCCATGGCCGGCTGACACGTGCCGCTGCAAGTGGGCGGAGGGGCGGTGGAAAGGGAGGGGAGGAGGAAGGGGGCGGTGGAGGAAGCGCCACAGGGGGGTGCAGATGACGGCTCAGCAGGCATAGGCTCAGCAGGCAAAGGCTCAGGAGGCTCAGTCCGCTCTCCCGGCAAGGGCGCCTGATTTCCCCCACGGGGGTGGGGTGGGGTGGGGGTGTTTCCTCCTCTGCCACAGTCTCCAACCCCCGCTGCCTCCCAGTTATCCCCTCCGCGGGTGGCCGTTCCTCCCATGAATACTTCGGAGGGGGCACATCTGGCCCCGCTGGTGCCGCCCCTACAGGAAAAACCTCCATCTCTGCCATACCCTCCGCGTCCACGCCCTCAATCAGAGATGGACTGCTCTGTGTACCACGCTCCACGGCTGCCCACTCCGTCTGAGTCTGACTCACTGTCCCCGAGGGCACTATCTCCCGCTGTTCCTGAGGTGGTGCTTCATCCGCAAACATAGTCACTTGCACCACCAACCAGCACGCCCCAGCTTTCTGTCCTTCCGTAACCACCCTCTCCACTTTTCCCCAAGTTTGTAATCGTTCAGCAGCTCCGCACTCGCGGGCGAGCGCAGATTGGAGCAAAGACTCCCGAATCTCTCCCCATTTTGGGGGGCTTAAAACTTCTCTAGGAGATCCAATGCCTCCCCGGCGCAACATCCATTGGATGCATTTGCCCGTGGGGCCCTTCCTAACCGTTCCTCGGGCACCCACCTCATCAGCCAATACCTTCAATACCTTAATCACTTGCGCAAGTTCCATCGTCACCTGTGTGACCGATCACGTCGGGGTCACCACTATGTAGCGTTCGCTACATATCAAGGTGCCACGATTAGATCACTGGTCGGCCCGGACCAGGGAAAGAGACAGATAACACACACAGTGTGAGCGCTGTAGACATTCGTCTGATCACCCCGTGGGACTCGGCACAGGGTCCACCATACCCTGGGCCACAGAGCACTGACACCAATATGAGGATGCTGCAAATGGCGTTTATTCAACTGCGTCACGCCCTTATATACTGACTGTCGGTCATCCCGCCTCCTTTAACCCTTCTCTTTCCGTACATCGCGAGATCTTCCGAGCGCCAATCCCTACAAGTCCCCCCTCACTATGGCGGATGACCGACGGTACAAACTGGCGTTACAGCTATAAGTGATTCCACCACCTCATAGTAATTCGTGTACTGGTGGGTACCCGCACTCTGTATAAAGAGTTTCCGCACGCAAACAGTCAGTGCTGGTATCCCACAACAAACCATAATAACCACCACCAAAAGGATTCCAAATAGGGTCAACGTTTTTCAGTCAATCAAAGACAGGAGCCATCGCCAGGTCGACGAGAGGAGATTGTCAAGCCACTGTCACCTGCCTCCTGTAATTGATTGGCTTTGTCTAAAAGCATATCATAGTCCCCTGCTTATGGGGTACACACAGCGGTTGCTGTAAAGTGGATCTGCGGTGTTCAAAACATCGGTCACACCATTTTGATGTTCGGCTGGTGCGTCTCCAGAGTTGTTGTCCACAGCGGTCATACTTGGTAAGCACCCAAAGGTCACAGCGACCACAGTGCAGGTACTCAGATGATCTTCTGAACGGCATCCTGCAAAATAACTCACAACAAATCGTTATTGACTGAGGTCTGGTTTCAACCACCGTGACGGCACCCAGCGCACACGTGAGTCTGGGTGCTCTGATGATTGTACTGCAGTATACCCTCTTCCCTGTGTCACCAAGCGCCACCCTCCTTCCCACTTTCCTGTTTCTGGGTCACGGACCAATACTGGTGGCCCTACTCCCCTTATCGCCTGTTGCCAATGCTTCTGCATTGGACTCTGTGACTCTGTACCACGGGCAAACTGATTGAGTGCAAATAGTGCTAAAGCCAACAACCGTGCATTACGGTGCACAGGGGTCTCACGAGCAGAACGTCGGCATTTGGGATTTTGTTGCTGATGATTTTCGTGGTCAAGAGGGTCTGTCTCTTGGGGTACCTGCTCCCCCTCCCTAAGAACATCAAGCTTGGCTTTTAATGTGCGATGTGCACGTTCTACAATGGCCTGTCCCTGACTGTTATAGGGAATACCGTGAAGCAGTCGGATTCCCCAACGATCTGCCCACTGTTGGGTAGAAGCTGCGGTAAAACAGGACCCATTATCTGTTTTGATAGTGTGTGGGCAACCTAACCACGCCATGGCAGTCAGCCAATGTTGTTGCGCAGCACGGGCCGTAACCTTTCTGTGAAGAGTCGCAACGAGAACGCCACTGCAGGTGTCGATGGTGACCGCAATGTGAGGGGATGGCTGAAAGGGTGGATACATGGTGAAATCAGTTTGCCATAACTCCGAGGGCTCTAGCCCCCGCGGATTCACTCCCGCGAGCCACAAAGGAGCATGCTGACAGTGAGGACAAGTAGCCACAACGTCCCGTGCCTGGTGTAAGGGAATGTCACAGTGCCGTGACAGTGCCTTTGCCCCAATGTGTAAGTCATGGTGTAACTGCCGGGCCTGCTGTAGAGTGTTCACCTGACGAGCAGCTAGGTCAGCGCGACGATTTCCATCATAATAGAACCCTGAATGATTCGTGTGCGCTGTCACATGAATAATTGATACGGGCGCAGAACGTCGCGTAAGCGCTGCTTCCAACATGACGGCTACGTCTGAAATAGGCCAGCCAGATTCTGCCATAGTGTGTATCAGTTTCGCCACATATATCGAATCTGTTACGATGTTCGAGGGCTGTTCAGGAAACAAGCAAAGAGCCACGCGAATCCCATGGGCTTCAAGTTTCTGCACTGAGCACGATTCATCCTGGTATACCATTCTTTTCCAATCAGTGCCTTCTTGCCACACAACTACTGCTCGCTGCGTCTGTGAAGACGCATCTGTAAACAGAGTAGGACCTTGCACCGGTTGTTCACTGATGCGTAGGACTGGCTTCAGACACAGTAATGGCAAAAAGGTCTTTGCCTCAAGAGTGGGCCCATACGCTAGGTGTCCCACAAAACCCTCAAAGGCCAAAGCCAGTTCGTCCTGTTGGCTCAGGTTCCTTTGCCATGTTTCCGCACGTACCGGCAGCCAGATTCTGTCTGGCTCTTTCCCAAACACTCTACGGGTTACTTCGCGGCCCCGCAAAATCAACAATGCCAGTGCCTTTGAATAGGCTTGAAAAGCCGTTTTTATCTGGGTGGATGTAATCCACCATAGAGCCCTAGGCTTCGAGGGTTCACCTTGGCCTACTAGTCCAATAGCACCCTTCTTTGTCAGGCTCAAATACAGTTGCAATGGTTCTTTTGGCTGCCATCTGTGCAAGCTTTCTACACTCATGAGTTCTGCAATTCTATTCAATGAGTTCTTTGCTTCCTGAGTCAAAGTCCTTTTCTCCCACGGGTGGTGTCCTCTCAAGAGCTCATATAGAGGACTCATCCAATCGGGAGGAATGGGCAAGACACCATTTAACCACTGCAAAGCTCCAACTAATTTCTGTAAGTCATGTAAAGTATTAACGACTGGCTCCAAGATCTGCTGTTGTGCTCGGACTGCATGAGGGCCAATGCTGAGCCCTAAATACTTACAGGCTGGCCCTTTTTGCGTCTTAGCCTCTTGCACTTCTAGGCCTTCCGCTTGCAGAGCCTGTAAAATTTGTTGCTCACCAGAACGGAGGGACTCCTCCGAAGGCGCTGCCACCAAAATATCATCCATGTAGTGATAGATGACCAACTGAGAATTGTTTTGTCTTACCGGCTGCAGGGCAAGGGCCACTGCCCTTTGACACAAGGTTGGTGAATTTTTCATGCCTTGCGGCAAAACTGTCCACTGATACCGCTTTGCTGGTTCAGCCAGGTTGGTTGCTGGGAGTGTAAAAGCAAACTTTTCTTGGTCTTCCTGTGCCAACGGGATAGAGAAAAAACAATCTTTAATGTCCATGATCAAAATTGGCCAGCCATCTGGCAGGGCAGAAGGAATAGGCAGGCCGGGTTGCAAAGGCCCCATGTCTTCCAATACCGCATTGACGGCCCGCAAGTCCTGTAGTAGCCGCCATTTGTTCTTGTCCTTCTTTGGGACAACAAAAATGGGTGTATTCCATGGACTAGTGCTCTCAACAAGGTGTCCCTTTTTGAGTTCTCTATTTACTATTTCAGTCGCCGCTAGTAATTTTTCTTGCGTGAGGGGCCACTGTTCTACCCAAACCGGATCAGTGGTTTTCCACTTCATACATACCGCAAGCTCGCGGCGCATCAGGTAGACAGTGGCCCCACTCAAAAATTTGACAAGCGGACACCCCATTGTTGCAACACGTCACGGCCAAGTAAAGGCTCAGACACCTGTGTCTTATGCGGTCTGACATTAGCAACCAAGACTGACCCGTCGGAGTCCTGGGCAGAAACCCAACAAGCCAGCAGTGAATGTTCTGACAGAGAGTTACCACCCAGTCCTTCTAAGCGGCTTTGTACAGTAGGCCAAGAATCTGGCCACATACCATGAGGAAGACATGAGACATCAGCACCTGTATCCACGAGTGCAGAACACCACAGCTCACGTGGTGTGATGTTGTCGGCCACTATCCATATACAGACCTGTACATGCGGCCTGTCCCAGCAATCTAACACCAAGGCCACTTGGGGTTCCGCGACTGCTCCATCGCCGTTGCGGAGGACGCGTTGCGGGGCTCTTGTGAGGTGGGGGGAGGCATGCCCCGCTGTCTCCCCCGAAAGCCGTTTCCCGCTTGGCAGGTCTTTGCCAGATGTCCTGTTTGTCCGCATTTCCAACAAGGCCCCGGAGGACCTCCTGACTCACGCTTCTCTGCCTTGCATTGATCTCTCTTATGCCCTTTGCGACCACAACGGTAGCAAACCACCTGTCCGGAGCTACCTTTTAGCTCCGGAGCCCTTACTGCAGCCACAACTGACTGTACCACTGAATCAGGAACCTCCCGCTGCTTCTTCAATACTGCCTCTACCATCACTCCAAGGGATGCCCCCAGAGGCACTGTCCGTAAGATCGCTTTTGTAGTTTCATTCGCCTGCTGTCTAACACACTCCAACAACACTGGTCCTTTAGCTGAATCAGGGAGATGCGCCTGCTCTATGGCTCCCTGTAACCGGTCACAAAATTTTGGGAATTCCTCCGCTACCCCTTGTTTGATTTTCGTCCATGGCTCCTTTGGAGTCATCAGGGGTGCAACAGCTGTCAAGGCTGCACGCGCTGCCCGCGTCGACGTTGTTAATTCCCTAGCTGTAAGTTGTCCCGCCTGTTGCTGCGGCGTCAGCTGACCAGGGTCTGACCCTCGCAGACGCTGTACTGACGAATTAGGTAATGGGTTGGGTCTTTCTTGTTGGGCCTCAACTAGTGCTGCCTGCAACCTGTTTGTCCAAGCTTCTTTCCAAATCAAAAAAAAAGTGGGAGTCAAAATCATACTGCAAAACTGTCGCGAATCCCAGGGTGTCAGTGAACCTGAAAAAACCACATCTAAAAGAGAGCCTGTCATGGGATGTCCTAAGCCGTATTCATCCACGGCCTTCTTCACTTGTTGCAAAAGCTTGCTATCTAACGGAGACCACTCCACCCCTACACCACCTGGACCAGCTCGGACTGGGCAAACTAAAGGGGGTCCTTCAAAACGTATGCCGTCCATAACACATTCCTTTGCTACAATTTTCCAGTCTGGCAACGTGACCTTCGGTGAATCGGGAACTCCTTTCTGTTCCCCAGCTGCTTGTAGCAGCTGCCGCTGTTGCTTCACCTGCTCCTGTATCTCCTCTACTACTCGCTGCAACATCTGCAGCGGATCTGTAGCTGGGTCGGGCGCAGGTATTAAAGGCATAGGCGTTGCCTTTTCACTGGCTGCTGCCGACTGCGCCTTACAGCCGGAGATAGCCTTTTGTTTTATCGCTGCGTGCGGCGGACGACAGCGGTTTCCGCCCACCAGTTGCCACGCCTCCTCTAACCGTTGAGCCGACCCCTCGATTGAGTCCGGCCCACTCTCTTCCTCTTCCGCTACGCGCGTAAGAGGGGGTGTCCTGACTTTCCTTCCTCCTTCCTTTGGCCGTGCTCCGCCTCTCCCGACCTCCGGAGAGACATCCGGGGAGAAAGCGGATGTCGGCGCCATCTTAGGGTGAGCTTGTGGCGCGGTTCGCAAAACACGTCCCGGCACCCAATCCTCCGGATCATACAGGGGAACCGCTCCCTCCTCTACCTGCTCCTTTTCCGATCCCTTCATCACAGCCCTCTCCGCCTCCTCTAGTCTCTGCCTCTCCTTCTCCCGTCTCCTTTGCTCAGCCACGGGTTCCTCTGCCTCCTGAATTAACTGTCGCTCTTTCTCCCGCTCCTCCTCTCTCGCCCGTTCACGCTCCCGTTCAAACTCCTCCCAAGGGTATCCCGGTGGTTCGGCCGGTGCCGACGGCTGCACTGGGAGCACCAGAGGCGTCTGCTCCGCTACCTCCGTTAGCCCTTCTGTCCGCGCCTCCCCATCCGCCTGCACGCCCCGATCCGCCTGCGCGTGCATCAATCTCTTTGCTTCCTTCCATGTTAAGCCCTCCTCCCGCACTTTCCTGAAAATCGCCCTAATCCGCCCCCACGTCTTTAACTCCGGACCATGCTGCGTCGCCATAGCCCGTTCCGCTAAAGCCGCGGTGCATTTCGGCCAGCACTCAGGAGACAATATGTCCCCCGGGCGCTCTATCGCTTCCTCTTTCAGGAGCCGCTCTAGGCAAGCTTTCGCTTCTTTTTGTCCCATAGGGATTTTTACCTCTCTAGAGCATGAGTCCAACACCTTCAGGACTCCTTCCATGCCTGGCCAGGCCTTCGATTACGCCCCGCGTAATCCGCCGATGTCCAATCACGTCGGGGTCACCACTTGTAGACATTCGTCTGATCACCCCGTGGGACTCGGCACAGGGTCCACCATACCCTGGGCCACAGAGCACTGACACCAATATGAGGATGCTGCAAATGGCGTTTATTCAACTGCGTCACGCCCTTATATACTGACTGTCGGTCATCCCGCCTCCTTTAACCCTTCTCTTTCCGTACATCGCGAGATCTTCCGAGCGCCAATCCCTACAGAGCGCCAACTTCCACCTTTTATTGCGCAGTCAATTCCTTTTATACTAACAAGGGTAGGCGGGATTACAGGCATGTCATAGGGCTGCGACTAACCCTCCATCTTTCCGTGACATCACAAGATCTTCCGAACACCGTTCCCTACAGTAAGACTAGTTGTTCTCGGGGTATCCAGCCCCCTGAGCTGGAAGACAGGGACAGGGAGCAGAATGAAGCCCCCATGATCCAAGGGGAAATGGTTAGCGACCTGCTACAGCACTTAGACACACACAAGTCTATGGGGTGGGATGGGATCCACCCAAGGGTACTGAGGGAGCTGACAGAAGTGCTCACCAAGCCTCTGGTCCTCGACCTGCTGGTCATGCTTCTTTTGGTGCAGCCCAAGATACAGTTGGCTTTTTGCAGCCCTTTTTTCAGTATGCCTGTCTGGTGGGATGTTAATGGAATGTTCCTCTTCAAGGTATTCAGGGAAATTTCAGAAATGGCCTTTATTAGGTCATCAGAAGCAGAGCAGAGTATTGCTTTCCCCTGTGGGGGGAGGACCAGATCAACAGCTCCAGGAGGGACAGGTTACTCTTCAGACACTAGGGCATTATGCTCCTGAGTCTGCACCAATAGCAACCCACAGAGTCAGTCCAGCTCCTCTCTATTGGTGAACTTTTTTTTCAATATGTAAATGAATGACTGCTAAAAGCCTCAGGGTTACAAGCATTCAAATTGGTACTAGGTATCCATATTGTGCCCTTGTAGCATGTTAAAATGCTTCTAAAAATAACAGGGCCTTGCCAGGATACATCTGCCTGGTTAGGGACACAACCTGGAGGTAAACTCAGAGGTTCATAAATAACACCATATATTTCATATTGAGAATGATGGTACAGTTCTTTTTACCCTGGCAAAAAACATTCTGAACAATGTACAGGTTGCTAAGATTCCTGTGACACAAGAAAGCTGGAGAGGCACAAGAAGTTGGGAGGGGACACAGCCAGGGCAGCTGACCCAAAGTGGCCAACAGGGTATTCCATACCATGTGATGTCACATCTAATATATAAACTGGGGGGAGTGGGGGTGGGGGGATTGCTGCTCGGGGACTAACTGGGCGTCGATTGGTGGGTGGTGAGCAATTGGACTGTGCATCATTTGTATATTCCAATCCTTTTATCATTACTCTTGTCATTTTATTAGTGTTATCATTATCATTATTAGTTTCTTCTTCTTTTTATATTCTATTAAACTGTTCTTATCTTAACCCATGAGTTTTACTTCTTTTCCCGATTTTCTTCCCCTTCCCACTGGGTGGGGGGAAGTGAGTGAGCGGCTGCGTGGTGCTTAGTTGCTGGCTGGGATTAAACCATGACACCCATGACGGTAATTGGTTAGTGTTCTCTCCCTGTCCTTATCTCAACCCATGAGCCTTTCATTATATTTTCTCTCCCCCTGTCCAGTTGAGGAGGGGGAGCAATAAGGCAGCTTGGTGGGCACCTGGTGTCCAGCCAAAGTCAACCCACCACAGTAGCCCATCAATTAGTGTGACTGTTGAGGCTTTGATTCTTTTCTTTGTCTCTGTTATGGTTTGCCTGTCAGATTTGTTTTTCAGTATATTTTGGCTATAATTTCCTCCTTTTCCTTAGTATATCATTTGAAAAGGTCCTCAATCAGATAATCTTACTGAAATAAACATTCCCACATACCCTTATGTGACAGATGCACCCACTCTGACTGAGTGAACAATACTTTGCTTCAGGTATCACCAACAAGTGGGCCTGACTGAAATCAGCCATGCTGTGCAAACTGTGAGAACTGTGCTAGGCTACATGTTCTCAGGGACTAAGGAATCTAGGCCATGTCTTATTCAGGAGCTAACAGTCCCAGCCTGAGCTGGGACTAGACAAAACTAAAACTGCTACAGCTGCACACTTGCACATACACCAAAGCGTGGGTTGACTATAAGTCAATCACTTTACGCTATAAATATCTGTAGCCCCCCGAGACCATTGAGCTCTCCTGTACGGCAGCAAGCGGCTCAAGGGGGAGATCATATTACTGCTTGCATAATCAGTATGTACTTGTCCCATGCAGGATCAGTACATGCTTGTCCTGTGCAGGTGGTATGGATGTATGGTCAGTGGTGTGTTAATCTTCATTGTTCTAAGCCGATGTCCCATGCAGGTATGTGTGGGTTTATCCTTGATTTCTGGTCGATTGCTGTTCTGGCTATGGTTATATGCCTGGTTTTTTTGAAAGGTAAATCTTCTATTGTTTTATCGTCAGTGTGGGACGTTCTCAGCCTGTAAGAGCCTACTTACATTGGGTCTTCAGGTCACATTGACCCTGAGGTAAAAGCTCATAGTCTCAGGTAGTGTTTTTTCTAAGCAAGTCATACTGCAGTTAGCATCTTGCCTTTCACATTATACAATGCATGACAAAGCTCACAAAGGTTTATCGCCCCAAAATACCTTCCTGACATAGAATGATAGAATGATAGAATCATAGAATAGTTTGGGTTGGAAGGGACCTTTAAAGGTCATCTAGTCCACCCCCCCTGCAATGATCAGAGACATCTTCAACTAGATCAGGTTGCTCAGAGCCCCGTCCAACCTGACCTTGAATGTTTATAGGGATGGGGGAATCTACCACCTCTCTGGGCAACCTGTTCCAGTGTTTCATCACCCTCATTGTAAAGAATTTCTTCCTTATATCTAGTCTGAATCTACCCTCTTTTAGTTTAAAACCATTACCCCTTGTCCTATCACTACAGAACTGACTAAAAAGTCTGTCCCCATCATTCTTATAAGCCCTGTTTAAGTATTGAAAGCTGCAATAAGGTCTCCCCGGAGCCTTCTGTTGTGGTTTAACCCAGGCCGGCAACTAAGCACCACACAGCCACTCACTCACCCCCCGCAAAATGGGACATGGGAGAGAATTGGAAGAGTAAAAGTCCTTCCTTCTTCTCCCAGCTTTATAAGCTGAGCATGATGACATATGGTCTGGAGTATCCCTTTGGTCAGTTGGGGTCAGCTGTCCCGGCTGTGTCCCCTCCCAACTTCTTGTGTAAGTCTTTAGCTATACTTGATGTTATTGCTGTGTAGAAGCTTAGAGATGAATGTAAAAATACCGCATGTCTAGATGAGACTTACTATAAAACTTAAGAAAATTATGCAAAACTGTCTGCTAAACTAAGGACTTTGTTACAGGACCTTAGAAACTATGAATATATTTGCATGCTGTAACCTCTTCGTTCATGTGGAAATTGATAGAAGCTGTATTAAAAAACCTCTAAGGAAATATAATGAGATGAGTAAAACTATCTGGATTATTAGCTTTCTAATACAAACTACTTTAATATTTACTTTTCATATAAAACCAGTCATATGAGCTCTTTTTTTTTTTTTTAAAAAAAAAAGGGGGGGGGGGGGGGGGAAGGGTAACTTGACTAGAGGCTGAAAAGCTTTTGTATTCTGTAATCAGTTTCCAGGCTGTTCTGTGAGTGATTTTTCTGCTTGATTGCAGCTCTCTAGATTACTTCACTATTTACTATGTAGTAGACTCTCTGAAATGTAAACTGGTGTAGTCGGGTATCTCTTTGGGGTGTAATTATGGGAACACATTCTTTCTGGCTATGTATGTTGGAAGGTGGATACCAAGTGAAAAGTTGGGCTTTAGGATAACTGTTAGATGGTGAAAGAGATCAGCAGTTTCTCTGAAATCTTTTAGCGTGTATTTTTAAGGGTGATCTCCTAAAGGTGGTGCTTTGCTTGCACTTCAAAAAAAATCTTTTTTGCCAAAGTGTAGTTTTTATTACAATTTGCTTACTTGAGCTTTAACAAAACAACGTAATAGTGAAGTGCGGAAACAGACTCCACAATCAGTGAGATTGTAAAGTAGGTATGTTCACTCAGCGCTGGGCAGCATGGGGGGGTAGTCGTGCACACCTGACTCAGCAGCTCGCTTTAAATTTATACAGTCAAGTGTTACATATACATAGAGTTTCACAATACGCCTATACGTATGCATGACCTATCCCCGCTTCACATTAAAATTAGTTCCAAGAAGTCATTTCCCTAAGTTCTTCGCAACTGCGCTTGTGCAGTGCCTCCTTGTGGTGGTCGTCGGGGGTCGTGAAGATGAAGGCTGTATGTCTTCTTCGCGGTGAACTCTTAACCTTCTGTCCCTGTGCAGACTCAGTCACTCCTTGGCATTTATCCAAATCACAAGGCCGGTCTTGGCTGGTTCTTGGGGTCGACTTCTGCTTCTTATCAGGAACTATCTCTTTAGTTAGTTTCAGCAATGTAAACCTTAAAGATCATTTCTCATCCCCTTGGGCTATGTCTACTTCTATTGAAATTCCTTTAACTTCATTACAAGCTAGATAATTATTAAACAATTCCAATCTACATCCATATCTACTAAGATTCCCTTAACTCCCCTTCCCTCGATAGTAAACTGCATTAAGCTTAATGCATATTTTAACCTTACAAGACCAAAAAAACCAACCCACCACTGAGAGTCTACTGTTGTGTATGGAGTGATGCACTTCACTCGCAAGAGAGAAGTAGCAATATGTTTATTGACATACAACAGCCATTTAACAAAGTTTGATAGTAAATGCGACAGTGGTTTAACAAGATTCGATGGCAAGGTTCACTTGATATTTACTGCACAGAGGACAGGGTCAGACAAAACTGTTAGGGAGACCCTCCCGTTGAGTCACGAGGTTCAGAATGGACCCCCTTGCGTTCTAAACTCCTTCTCAGAGGGGAGTTTAGGTGCAGCTGGATCCAGGCTTAGTCCCAGACTTGGTTGACGGTTTATGCCTAAAGGATTATATGTGCACAATCAATCCTTTATATCACTTAGCTAAGATTTCAAAGTTTAGCATGCTATTAATCACTTACTGAGAAGCTGTTGCAGCAAGGACTCTCAACCTTGAGGAATAACCTTGAGAGGCGTCCCTGCTCAAGGGGAGATCCTGGCGTGCAGCCCGCTGCCATGCAGGGGAGCTCAGCGGGCCCTGGGCTGTCCACTGCTTATGGAGTAAGATAATTGACTCATAGTCATATTTGCATAGCGACTACAGGTGTTAGTTTCTTCCAAATTTGTCTTGAGTCGGACATTGACCAGCATTGTGGTTAGGTGGGCGCATTGTTCAAATTCGCCCTTGGGTATTGTATTGTTATCTGTCTTCCCCGAAACCACTTTGAGCCGGATGCAGCCATTGCGACCAGACGCATCCATTAGGATCGCCACTGGTGGTTATCGCTTGAGCAGGATTACGGGAAATACAGGTCAGGTTGGTGGGGGGAGCACACCGTCACATCTACCTTGTTCAGAGGTATTCAGACTTACTTATTCCTCTCAATTGAAATAGTATTTTTGATCATGCATGGAAGTTTTCTTCTAGCTAATCATGGCAAGTTCTGTTGTACAAACTCTTTAGAATTTATTTAAAAGGGAATAATTCTTGCTTTGAGCTGTTTTTTTTAACATAGGATCTTCTTTGAAAAATGTCTTGTTTAACACAAGTTCTGCAAAATAGATTTGTCAGTTTCATGACAAATTTTGTATTGACAGGTAACGAAGGTGATAAATTCCTATAATGAACATGTAATTAGAAGAGGAGCCAGTTTTAATACTGAAGCAGATACTCGGTGTGTGTGCAGAATAAGGATGGTATCTATCACATGCAAACAAATAGACATCCTAGTAAAGTAGTCTGGTTTGCCTTGTGGGAAACAATCTAATTTCTTGAGCAGAAATGAAAGATTAGTGTTCAGGTTGTAAGGAAAATATGTATTCCCAATACTTTGGACAAAAGTTCAGTACTCTCACAGCTAAGAAATTTAAATGCAAAATAAAATTTTACTGACTTCTGTCAACACTTAGGTACCTTTTATAAAAGTTACATTAAATGGAGACGAATACTTATCTTTTTGTTTCCAAATGCTTATGTTCTCAGACATAATCAGTTTTTTACCTCTTTCCAAATTTAAATTAGTATTAATTGGGCAATATATATATAGATGTAGACAAATAGTCTTGGTAATGAATATATAATACGTAACAGCGAGCATCTCCATACAACACCTAGCAAACTGATACAACCACATGTACAGTAAAGAGCTGTGCAGAGGTACTGTTGTGGAGGATCCACACAGGAAATCACGCACAGACCAATGTGATCAAGTGAAGTCCATTTACTACAACTTTTAGCACAGTTATATACCTTATGTGCTTGTGCACGCGCCTTATACAATACTCTAATTGGTACAATACCCCGGTTCATGCAACACTATCTTATCCTCTATTGGCTGTGCAAGTTTCTTCATGAGGTGTCCAGCAGTTACTTATCTCATTCTTCGGCATCCAGGAATTGCTTGTCAGGCTCTTCTTATCTTCCTTTTTCCCAGCGTACAAGGACACAGCGTCCTTGTCTGCTACAGCACTTTATAAACTTATGCTTCGTTCCCACCTAACGGCTGGATTGCTCACATGCCCTCACCCAGCCAAGAAATCCTCAACAATTCCCCCTTTTTGTTTTTGAGCAATCTAGGCCTGCTTAATAACTTGGGATGCCATTTTTTCTTAACAAGCTGAACAAGGTAAAATTATTACAATAGCTAAAATCACAATAACTACAACAATGCCCATAATTCTTTGAGCCAACCCGTTACCCCTAATGACCCAGACCATGAGGACTATGAGGAAGATGAACCATCCATACATTCTTGTGCCATCTTGCTCCATGAACTCAGCCCAGCAATCGGTAGGTGCCAGCTTTCCGTGGGCGTCCCCACAGAGGCAACGACGGCCTCACCGTACACCAGCCCGATGCTCTTCGGAAAAACCCGGTATCTATACATTTGCAGAGGAACGGGTTTTAGCACACGTGGCCAGCAGGTGCCAAAAGTCCGCCTCGGTTGCAATCTATGACGCATGCGCTAGCTGGCTAGGCGCGCTGCACGAGTGTCGTGGTTTAACTCCAGCCAGCAACTAAGTACCATGCAGCCGCTCACTCCAGTGGGATGGGGGAGGAACTCGGGAAAAAAAGGTAAAACTTCTGGGTTGAGATAAGAACGATTTAATAGAGCAGAAAAGAAGAAATTATAATGATAATGATAACACTAATAAAATGACAACAGTAGTAATAAAAGGATTGGAATGTACAAATGATGCACAGGGCAATAGCTCACCACCCGCCGACCGACACCCCGCCAGTCCCCGAGCGGCGATTCTCTGCCCCCCCCCCCCCCCCTTCCCAGTTCCTAAACTAGATGGGACGTCACATGGTATGGAATACACCGTTAGCCAGTTTGGGTCAGGTGCCTTGGTTGTGTCCTGTGCCAACTTCTTGTGCCCTGGCTGGCCATGAGAAGCTGAAAAATCCTTGACTATAGTCTAAACAATACTGAGCAACAACTGAAAACATCAGTGTTATCAACATTCTTTGCATGCTGAACTCAAAACATAGCACTGTACCAGCTACTAGGAAGACAGTTAACTCTATCCCAGCTGAAACCAGGACAGTATCCACCCCTTATTCCATACCATTGACGTCATGCTCAGTTCCCATACCTTTAGTTACATCCTGATTAATCATCACCACCTTTCCAGTCCTTTGAGACATATGAACAATGATATATATATATACACACACAGAGATATTATTCCTTTAGTTCATGAGTTATGTTC
The DNA here is from genome assembly GCF_929443795.1 of Astur gentilis. Taxonomy (NCBI): domain Eukaryota; kingdom Metazoa; phylum Chordata; class Aves; order Accipitriformes; family Accipitridae; genus Astur; species Astur gentilis. Next base: position 34,971,777 of record NC_064918.1, read on the forward strand.
ATAAAACATTTGTTGAGTTCAATTAGTTTCCGACTCCGGGCTCCATCTGTCATACCAGTCTGTCTGGGCAGGAGGAATGGTGCAAAGTCCTCTCAGGCGGTAGAGCAGAACTGGGCTTCAGTGCAGTGTGAAGAGCAGCTGACATTTGACGTAGCAGGAGGATGGTGTGCACCGTTGGATTATTGCATGCTGGAGTCAGTTCTGGTTCCATCACTATTGCGTTTTGCTCAGTTTTATCACAGATCATTCTTGCTATAGTACTATGGATATAGCATATAACAATTATAGTAATGATAACATACAGTAGCAGGGTTATATAGCAACTAATATCATACAGTTTAATTTTGGCTATTTTCACCTAAAATCAAACCCCCTTGAGGCACACATCGGACTTCTCCATCTTTTCGCATCACCCACCAAGTGCACCCAGGCCCTTGAGCAAAAGCAATCCCACGAATGGGTTTACCATTGCCTGAGGCAGGAGTAACCCAGACTGTCTTCCCTAACATATTTTTCATGTGCACTACAGGGACTTTATCCCCTTCTACAGTATGTAAAAATTCTGATTGGGCAGGGGCACTCCGATTGGCAGATCCTCTGGTGTTGACTAACCAGGTGACTTTTGCTAAATGTGTATCCCAATGTTTTAAAGTTCCACCCCCCATTGCTTTCAAAGTAGCTTTTAACAGTCCATTGTATCGCTCAATTTCCCCAGAGGCTGGTGCATGATAGCGGATATGATACACCCACTCAATGCCATGCTCTTTGGCCCAGGTGTCTATGAGGTTGTTTCGGAAATGAGTCCCATTGTCTGACTCGATTCTTTCTGGGGTGCCATGTCGCCACAAGACCTGCTTCTCAACGCCCAGGATAGTGTTCCGGGCAGTGGCATGGGGTACAGAATATGTTTCCAGCCACCCGGTGGTTGCTTCCACCATCGTCATCACAAAGCGCTTGCCTTGGCGAGTTTGTGGGAGGGTGATATAGTCAGTCTGCCAGGCTTCCCCAAATTTATATTTCAGCCATCGCCCTCCATACCACAGGGGCTTTAACCGCTTGGCTTTCTTAATTGCAGCACATGTTTCACATTCATGGATAACCTGCGCGATAGCGTCCATGGTCAAGTCCACCCCTCGATCTCGAGCCCATCTATATGTTGCATCTCTTCCCTGATGGCCTGAAGTATCATGGGCCCACCAAGCCATAAATAGCTCACCCTTATGTTGCCAGTCCAGGTCCACCTGAGCCACTTCAGTCTTGGCAGCCTGATCCACCTGTTCGTTGTTTCGATGTTCTTCAGTGGCCCGACCCTTGGGTACGTGAGCATCTACATGACGTACTTTTACAACCAGATTCTCTAGCCGGGACGCAATATCTTGCCAGAGTGCGGCGGCCCAGATGGCTTTACCTCTGCACTGCCAGTTGCTCTGCTTCCATTGCTGTAGCCACCCCCATAGGGCATTTGCTACCATCCATGAGTCAGTATAGAGATAGAGCACTGGCCACTTTTCTCTTTCAGCAATGTCTAATGCTAGCTGGATGGCTTTCACCTCTGCAAACTGACTCGATTCGCCTTCTCCTTCAGCGGTTTCTGCGACTTGTCATGTAGGACTCCATACAGCAGCCTTCCACCTCCGATGTTTTCCCACAATGCGACAGGACCCATCAGTAAAGAGGGCATATTGCCTCTCATTTTCTGGCAGTTTATTATACAGCGGGGCTTCTTCAGCACGAGCCACCTCCTCCTCTGGTGACATTCCAAAATCTTTGCCTTCTGGCCAGTCCGTGATCACTTCTAACATTCCTGGGCGACTGGGGTTTCCTATGCAAGCCCGTTGTGTGATCAGTGCGATGCACTTACTCCACGTGGCGTCAGTCGCGTGATGTGTAGAGGAGACCCTCCCTTTGAACATCCAGCCCAGCACTGGCAGTCGGGGTACTAAGAGGAGCTGTGTCTCAGTACCAACCACTTCTGAGGCGGCTCGAACTCCTTCACACACTGCCAGTATCTCTTTTTCAGTTGGAGTATAGCGATTCTCGGATCCTCGATATCCTCAACTCCAAACCCCCAGGGTCGGCCTCGAGTTTCCCCAGGTGCTTTCTGCCAGAGGCTCCAGGTAGGGCCATTCTCCCCAGCCCCAGTGTAGAGCACATTTTTAAAATCTTGTCCTGTCCGGTCTGGTCCAAGAGCTACGGCATGAACAATCTCCCGTTTAATTTGTTCAAAGGCTTGTTGTTGCTCAGGGCCCCATTTAAAATCATTCTTCTTCCGGGTCACTTGATAGAGAGGGCTTACAATCAGACTGTAATTGGGAATATGCATTCTCCAAAACCCCACGACACCTAAGGAGGCCTGTGTGTCCTTTTTATTAGTTGGGGGAGACATAGCTGCTATTTTGTTAATTACGTCCATTGGGATCTGACGACGTCCATCTTGCCATTTTATTCCCAAAAACTGGATCTCCTGTGCAGGTCCCTTGACCTTACTTTCCTTTATGGCAAAACCGGCTTTCAGAAGGATTTGGATTATTTTCTTCCCTTTCTCAAAGACTTCTTCTGCTGTGTTGCCCCATACGATGATGTCATCAATGTATTGCAGGTGTTCCGGAGCTTCACCTTTTTCCAGTGCAGTCTGGAGTAGTCCATGGCAAATGGTGGGGCTGTGTTTCCACCCCTGGGGCAATCGCTTCCAAGTGTACTGGACACCCCTCCAAGTAAAGGCAAATTGTGGACAACACTCTGCTGCCAGAGGGATTGAGAAAAATGCATTAGCAATGTCAATGGTGGCATACCACTTGGCTGCCTTTGACTCTAACTCGTATTGAAGTTCTAGCATATCTGGAACGGCAGCACTCAGCGGTGGCGTAACTTCATTCAGGCCGCGATAGTCAACAGTTAATCTCCATTCCCCATTAGACTTCCGCACTGGCCATATGGGACTATTAAAGGGTGAGCGAGTTTTGCTGATCACTCCTTGGCTCTCCAGTTGGCAAATCAATTTGTGGATGGGAATCAGAGAGTCTCGGTTGGTGCGATATTGCCGCCGGTGCACCGTCGTGGTAGCAATTGGCACTTGTTGTTCTTCAACCTTCAGCAACCCCACAATCGAAGGGTCTTGAGAGAGACCAGGCAGGGTAGACAGCTGTTCAGTGCCCTCCGTCTCCAAGGCAGCTATACCGAAAGCCCATCGATACCCCTTCGGGTCCTTAAAATACCCCCTCCTGAGGTAGTCTATGCCAAGGATACACGGAGCCTCTGGACCAGTTACAATGGGGTGTTTCTGCCATTCATTCCCAGTTAGGCTTACTTCAGCTTCCAATACAGTTAACTCTTGGGATCCCCCTGTCACACCAGAAATACAGATGGATTCTGTCCTGTTATAACTTGATGGCATTAGAGTGCACTGTGCACCGGTGTCTGCTAGAGTCTTATACTCCTGTGGGTCTGACGTGCCAGGCCATCGAATCCACACAGTCCAATAGACCCGGTTATCCCTTTCCTCCACCTGGCTGGAGGCAGGGCCCCTCTTTTTCTGGTTAGAGTATTCAGTATTCACTTCTCGTAGAATTGGCTCAGAAGTCCCTTCAAGAGGATGGGAAATGAAGTCAGCCCTTCTACTCTGTTTGGAAACTGGAGCGGCATTTTTCCTGGTAGAATCCCCTTTTGTGGTGGTTTTTCCTCGCAGTTCACGTACACGTGCATTTAGGACCGAGGTGGGTTTTCCGTCCCATTTCCTCATGTCCTCTCCCTGATCACATAGGTAAAACCACAGGGCACCTCGCGGTGTGTACCTTCTATATTCTCTCTCTTGGGCAGAAGAACGCTCACTCCTAATAGCTGAGACATTGGTCCTTCCAGGTGGGGAATAGGACATATCCTTTTTGAATTGCTGGAAATCCTCGGACAGCTTCTCCACAGCTGAAATGCAGGCTTGTAGGGAGGAGGAGAGATTTTCTTCGTATTGACGCAGCTGGCGAGCCACTTCCTCCACTGTTGGTGCCTCTTCATCCTTCCAAGACATTACTGCCAATGCGTTGGCATAGGACGATGGTGCGCTCCGTACAAACTTCCGCCACATGGGCCGTGTGCATTGGACTTCGTCTGGGTCTTTGGGTAACTGTTGGTTGTCTGGGTCATGATGAATCGCCTCTAGCACGGCTAATTCCCTCAGATATTGAATACCTTTTTCCATGGTGGTCCACTTGCTTGATTGACATATAACATCTTCCTTAAAGGGGTACCTTTCCTTCACACTTGACAGGAGTCACCTCCAGAGGCTAATGGCTTGTGTCCCTCTTCCAAGTGCCTTGTCAATGCCACCTTCCCTGGCAAGTGATCCCAGCTGCTTGGCTTCCGTACCTTCTAATTCCAAGCTATTAGCCCCATTGTCCCAGCATCGGTGGAGCCAGGTGATAATATGCTCACCTACATGGCGGCCAAAATCTTTTCGCAAATCCCGCAGCTCACTCAAGGATAGGGACCGGGTTATTACCTCTGGTTCTGCCTCTTCCTCCGGTTCCCGTGATGACCCTGGTTCACCATTGTCCTTTGCTAAGCGAACTGATTTTTTTGTATATTTCCTTTTCTGTACGGGGGCAACCGATACTGGTCCAGGTTGGTCCTCTGGTTCAGTTGCAGTATCACTCGCCGGGTTCTGGATATCCGCAGTGTCTGTTGCCGAGGTTTGGGTAGCAGCAGTGCTCCTTCCTAGGCCGGGAGGGGCCGCAGCGCCCATTGTTGAGGTTTGGGTGGCCACGGTGCTCATCGTTTTCTTGTTAGGTCTAGAGACTTTCTCTTCCCCTTGAGGGTACTGAGTGGTGTCGAACAGGGCTCGATAGGCATGGGCCAGGCCCCAGCATGTTGCAGTGATTTGTATCTCTCTGGAGCTGCCGGGGTGACAGCATACCTTTTCCAAATATTTTACTAGTTCTTCTGGATCCCGCACTTGTTCAGGGGTGAATTTCCAAAACATTGGAGGTGCCCACTTTTCTAGGTACTTGCCCATACTACCCCACACACCCTGCCGCTCATAATTATCTAGCCTTGGGGTACATCTCTGGGTGATCTTCTTAAATAGCTGTTTAACCTTAAACGAGAGCTGAACCACATTCAGAAGTATGCTAATTCCTAGCAGTAGGGCTAGGACTGTGCTAGTCCCAACACCCCAGGAATATTCAAATTTTCCAAAATTCTCCAACACCATCGTAACTGGACTAAAGGAGAAAGGAGAGGGGAAGAAAGATACCCCACCCATGGACTGGTTTTCCATGGAGGTAAGGTAAATGGTATAATTATCAATAACTTCCCACAGGTGGCTCCTGCCATATAAAGGTGACAGTGCTAAGTGCAAATACCGGGTTAATCCCACAGCCGATGACTTTATCATACCATAAACCAGTGTTATACCACACATCAAAGCAAAAATCCACCTCCCACGGATGATAAGCAGTAGAAGAGGAACTATATACAGCAAGCGAGGTGATACATAACAGAGCTTTAAAAGCCAGAGCAACAACTCTAAGAACTCATAAATCAACATAATGAACGCTTGGAACAAATTTGTTTTAACAAGCTCTGGTCAGGTTTGTTGTTATCTCAACCCCTCGAGCCCCACGTTGGGCGCCAAAATGGACTGTCATGGTTTATCTCCAGCCAGCAACTAAATACCACGCAGCCGCTCACTCACTTCCCCCATCCAGTGGGATGGGGGAGGAACTCGGGAAAAAAAGGTAAAACTTCTGGGTTGAGATAAGAACGATTTAATAGAGCAGAAAAGAAGAAATTATAATGGTAATGATAACACTAATAAAATGACAACAGTAGTAATGAAAGGATTGGAATGTACAAATGATGCACAGGGCAATAGCTCACCACCCGCCGACCGACACCCCGCCAGTCCCCGAGCGGCGATTCCCTGCCTCCCCCCCCCCCCTTCCCAGTTCCTAAACTAGATGGGACGTCACATGGTATGGAATACACCGTTAGCCAGTTTGGGTCAGGTGCCTTGGTTGTGTCCTGTGCCAACTTCTTGTGCCCTGGCTGGCCATGAGAAGCTGAAAAATCCTTGACTATAGTCTAAACACTACTGAGCAACAACTGAAAACATCAGTGTTATCAACATTCTTTGCATGCTGAACTCAAAACATAGCGCTGTACCAGCTACTAGGAAGACAGTTAACTCTATCCCAGCTGAAACCAGGACAACGAGTCATAGCCATCTTGTCTATTGGTTCGTGGGCTTTATGATACAGTTGTGATGCACAGAGAATCTTGACCTGTTATGTTGGCCAAGGTGACCTATATGTTAGTTTTCAGCTGAGGTAGTATTCATACTGCCACATCATCTATGATGCTCCAGATGATGATGGTCGTACAAATCGAACAGGAGTCCGTCGTGGGCCTGTATCTGTGGAAACACAATCAACCTTGTTCCCAGGTTATTAATGGAAATAGACCTTACCCCTAATTTTGGCTTTAACTTACTTTTACATTTACCCCACACTGTCTTCCCGTAATCACACTATGTTTAATCAAATTATGCTTAACACACTTTTTACCTAAAGCAAGTTTTATATACAATAAGGCACGCTGTTCTCAAAACCTCTCTGAAGGACTCAATGTCCGCTAGTCCTCTAAAGTGTAATACTCTATTAGTCAGAATCTGTCGGATCAGTGGCTGCAGCACCCGCCAGTGCCGTGCCAGTTGCCGCTGGAACTCCCAGTCATGTGAAAGAACCCCCTCTTCCCTCCTACCCCATGCATCCAGCAGCATTCAGGGCTCATGGTACCACTGCATTGGGGAAATGAGTGTGTCTCTTCCCCTCCTTGCACCCCCATTCCAATTATTTTTCAGCTGACTGTGCTCACATAAATTCTCCTGCAAGCACAAGGGAGGTACAGGCTTGGGAACTGGAAACAAACAGCAAGGAAGGTAAGACTGCCTCTCTTGGCAGCTGCAAGTGACCATTAAAGAGCAGCTGAGCTGGCCTTCTGCTGAGAGTCCAGAAAACAGGGGAGTTAAGCACTTTTTCCTCTTTGGAATTTGTATGGACTCAAGAGGGTGTTACAATAATGACTATTCCTGAAGCTGCAGCTGGAAACACAGCTCTTGGGGGATTCCTTCCAGTGTTTTCCAGGGGAGGAGCATATGCCTTCCCGGTGACAGTGGAATGTCGGCAAGCAGTACAAGGGCCAGTTTGTGCTCTAGGGCCACTGAGAGCTGTGCTGGCAATCTGCAAAGACTGGTACAGAAAATGAGAGGGGTTAAATGCCAAACAGGGCCTATGATTTAGGTTCAGTGAGCACAGGGCAGCAGAGTAAAAAATGCAGAAAGGCAAAAAAGATGCAATAGTAAGAAATTGTGAAGGAATGCTGAGGGAGAAACTTCTGTATCAGAACCCTGGGATTCACAGCTATGCTGCGACTCCTTTACATATGTGGAGCCCAAACAAAGACTGTAGTAAATTGGAAAAAGAATATAAAGACATTCCATGTAGTCTGGTATCTGATACAGGCAAGACTGTGCAGCTGAATATGTCACAGTGTCAAGTTCTTTAGAAAGTTTGAAAAGTCACTTTGTTTTTGTTCTGGCTGATAATATTTATAATCCTCAAACCCCCAAAAGAGAAGTTTTGTCTGCTGAAGAAGTGTCAGAGTCTTTAGTTGTACTTACGTGTGACTGATGGTATCTTTGTTCACTCTATTTTTGTCTATGATCTTCGGATAGTTAATATTAATTGCCAGAGTGTCAGGATAACATTTTTCTGGTTGTTACAATTTTGATTTAAGCCTGGGGAGAGAAAGGAACAAGGAAGGCTTGCTTTTGCTTAAATTCTTTTGTATATATAGCATTCTGAGGGTTCCTGTACAGGGGGCTATTTTGGCTTTTTAACCATAAACTGAACAAATTACTGATCCTTTTCTTTTTGGCTTCCTTGTCTTTTTGTAGTAAGTGTTTACATATTCTATATCTAATCTCAAATATTAATGGGTTTTAATTGTTATGCCCAAGGATGCACAGTCTTCAGTAAGCCTGCTCAGCTGACCATATCCTCGTATTACTTTCATGAGGCTATGTTGCCTGTGGCTCTGATTCTTCAAGATATTTAAACAAGTGCTTAAATGTGTTGCTAGATCAACTCACATATTTAAAGGTTTATATTTTGGCAAGTGTTTAAATGCCTGGATGAACTGAAGCCTTTAAAGGTTAGCCCGTGGTTGCCTATTTTATTAGTTACTTTACACAGTGAGCAAACAATGCTCTTTAATATTTCTGTATCAAAATGAAAATCCGAAAAACATTGTTCAGGTGAAGTAGGATTATTAGACACACATTATCACGATAGCAAAAGAATTTTCCCTCTTGTTAACTTTGATGGGTCCCTGTTAAAAAAACCCAGTGTTTTCTCATAGGAGAACATAATTTTTGCTTTTTCAGAAACACACAAAGAACTACATGGCTTTAAACTTAAATGGCACAGAACTACACTAGTATCTTAATACCATAGAATAAGTTTTAGTTTCTACAGTTGATGATGTACAGAACATGTAAGAATCGATTATCCTCTGCATTTCACTGGTGTCCACTTTGATGCGGTTCATTCTTTCTTCTACAGTACTGACTGTATATTGAATAAAGCTGTTGTGCTTCACAGAATATAGGAAAACAACGGTCTAAAACATCGAGAAGTAAGCACATATGTACAGATTCTTTAGGCATGCTAAACAGTAAGGGAGGGCTCTGCATGTTTCTTTGAATCATTTCAGTGCTACTCATCTCTCTCATTCCTATCCATCAAGAAAATACAACTCCCCCCCCCCCTTTCTACAGAAGAAAGACAAAGTGCCAGTAGTCTCTGCAGTCATTTGCCAAATGTCAGACCAATGTTCAATAGCTTTTAAGCCCAAAGGCATTTGGGTAAAGGCATTAATCCAAACCTCACAAGATGCTGTTGGCAAAACACCAGAGCCTCTTTACTTACGCTGGCATTTGTTGCTTCAGAGAGAACTGCCTGATGACTCTGAACATCCATGACACTGCCTTTTCAGTTTCTTTGTCCTAATATGTGAATGCTGAGAACACAGCAGATGGCAACTCATGGCTGTGCCAGGCTGTAGTTCTCAGCAAATGTCTGGGGAGGATCTTGTACCCTCAGAGTGGTCACATTGGAAATAGGTCTCTAAACTCATGCCTAAACATTTTATTTAAGCACTTCTGTTTGTTTGTTTATATAAGGATATGTGTAGGAGCAGAATTTGGTGGAAATACCTTTAGGGGCCTATTTGAAAATTTCTATTGTCAGAAGGCCAAACTCAGCACGAACAAGAGAAGGAGTAGGGAGAAGGGAATTACTATGGGCTTCCACTGGACCAGTGCATGACCCATACTCCCTGTGCCACAGTATGTGTGATCTCTATGCCAAGGTCTCTATGGCCCTCCTTGGGTCCGGCTTTACTTGCTGTCTTTGCCGTACAAGCCAATTTTTTCCTTCCTCTATTAACAGCGTTACCTAAATCTTTTATTCTTATTGTTTTCCTTGTTGTTGTTGTTGTAGGTAGAACTAGTTCAGATTGTCATTGATGGGGTCAACTATCTAGTTGACTGTGAGAAGAAACTGGAAAGAGGTCAAGACATTAAAGTACCACCACCATTACCTCAGTTTGGCAGGAAGTGATCTTGCGGCTGATGACTGTTAATGATGGTAAATATGGCTGCCATTTTGACAGAAAGGCACCTCTGTATATCTCTGTATAAATACCTTGTGTAATAAAACACTGCCTAATACCTAATGTCTCTCTAGATGCCTGGTTGCACTGATAGAAACTAGTCTTAGTGCAGCTTTAGTAGGACAACCACTTTGTAGGGGCTGCTTCCCTTTTCCCTTTGTCATCTCAGCAAGCTTTACCAAGGCTTTGAACCTTTCTTTCTTGGCTGGTGATAAGGAAAGTATTACTTGAATAATGCAAAAAGCACAAACCCTTAATTCTAGCCTGTATGTGCACTTATGGCCATATTTACGCAGTCTTCTATGAGCAACTGATTTTTATTCACAGAAGCACTTCTCTCAAGTGACTGTCCAGACAGCCAAAATCTGTCAGTCTGAAGGGCAGGTGCTGCAAAGCGCTCATTACTTTTTCAGCATTCAACACCATGGTAAGTTCAATAGTTAACTAGAGTAGGTAGCTGCAAATGGCTTCAGTCTCTGAAGTCTGCCACTTGACCTGTCATCTGGAACCCATTGGTGTCTCTGTATGGGAGCTGTCTCTTCTCTGTCCAGGACTGGTTTGCAGACAAACTTCTTTACCACGTCATCCCAAACCCTCAGTCTTTCTTAGCCCTGGAGAGATCACCAGGTCACATCTCAGGTGTTTTCCTCAGGCACCACCTCTGGCCTGTGGCCTTAGGCTGCAGCAAGCTGGACCAAAAATCAGCAGTAACAAATATCAGTTTGCTGATACTCTGTATCCAACAGAAACCTGTCCAGCATGGCCTATTCCAGTCTTTTCCTGCAGCTTTCAGGTCCCAGGTAATGGGGACCAGGCTCCAGCACTAGTCATCCAAGCGCCTAGGATGTACTGCCATCCTGAATAAAATCTTCTCAGTGCTCACTGCTATTCCATGTGGTGAGCAGTTTGGAAAAATAGCAGACAGTTATAGTCCCTTTGCTTCTCTTTTGCATATTGAAATGTAACCTTTCAAAACACCAGTTTTTCTCTGAGGAAAAATATCAAAACATGCTCTGCTGAATGTGCTGTCTGTATTGCTGTTGAGCTGGGAGTAGTATCTGTAAGGGTATGTAGAAGAGGGTATCTGCTCATGTATTGGGCTTGCGTGGCAAGGTTTTGGCAGTGGGGGGGAGCTACAGGGGTGGCTTCTGTGAGAAGAGACAAGAAGCTGCCCCCATGTCGGACAGAGCCAGTTCCATCCGGCTCCAAGACAGACCCGCTGCTGGCCAAAGCTGAGCCCATCAGCAATGGTGGTAGCACCTCTGTGATAACATATTTAAGAAGGGGGAAAAAAACCCTGTGCAACAGCAGCTGGAAGAGAGGAGTGGGAACATGTAAGAGAAAACTCTGCAGACACTGAGGTCAGTGAAGAAGGAGGGGGAGGAGGTGCTCCAGGTGCCAGAGCAGAGATTCCTCTGCAGCCTGTGGTGAAGACCACAGTGAAGCAGGCTGCCCCCCTGCAGCCCATGGAGGTTAATGGTGGAGCAGATATCCACCTGAAGCCCATGGAGGACCCCACGCCGGAGCAGGTGGATGTGCCTGAAGGAGGCTGTGACCCTGTGGAGAGCCCGCGCTGGAGCAGGTCTTCTGGCAGGACGTGTGACTCTGTAGGGGACCCATGCTGGAGCAGTCTGTTCCTGAAGGACTGCACCCTGTGGAAAGGACCCACGCTGCAGCAGTTCGTGAAGAACTGCAACTCCCGGGAAGGGACCCCCCATTGGAGAAGTTCCTGAAGGACTGTCTCCTGTGGGTGGGACCCCACGCTGGAGCAGGGGAAGAGTGTGAGATGGAAGGAGCAGCCGAGACAATGTGCGATGAACTCACCGCAACCCCCATTCCCTGTCCCCCTGCGCCGCTCAGGGGGAGGAGGTAGAGAAATCAGGAGTGAAGTTGAGCCCAGGAAGAAGGGAGGGGGTGGGGGAAAGCTGTTTTAAGATTCATTTTAATTTCTCATTATCCTTCTCTGACCTTTGATTGGCAATAAATTTAAATTAATTTCCCCAAGTTGAGTCTGTTTTGCCCATGACGGCATTTGATGAGTGATCTCCTGTCGGGGGGGGGGAGGGGGGGGGGAATGAGAGAGAGAAGAGGGGTTTGGATCGCTTAAAGAATCACCTCCAATTGTATTAGTAATAGGAAAATGATTTAATAGACATTTATATGAAAATGTGACTTCACAGAATTCGATGGCAAGGTTGACTCTATTACTTAGTACATGGATGAAATGCACATACAAAAATTAAGTTAGAATGAGACTCAACTTATGTATATAGAGACCGAAACCGTAATAGGTTAAAAAGAAATATTACAAAGAAAAATCAAGTTAGAATTAATTTCTTGTGATTTGTGCAAAGGTCTGGAATGTGGAAAAGTAGGGGAGACCCTCCTGTTAAATCACGAGGTTCAGAGAGGACCCCCTTGCTTTCTAAACTCCTGTCAGAGTCTAGGTGCGGCTGTATTGACTCCTAGTCTCAGACTTGGGCAACGGTTATATCTAATAGAGTTAAAGGGTAGGGGAAACCCTCCTTTTGAGTCACAAGGTTCAGAGAAGACCCCCTTGATTTCTAAACTCCTATCAGAGTCTAGGTGCAGCTGGATCGACTCCTAGTCCCAGACTTGGTCAACTTTTTATATCTAAAGGGGTTATGAGTGTAATAGCAGCCTGAGATTCATTCACAGTTGAATAAAATTCACAACAGTAATTTAAGTATAAATTTGAAAGTAATAACTTATAATATACTTGCTGTAATATACTTACTATAGACTATTCAAGTTAGAACACGCACATGCGTAAAGACACTAAGAGGTATACCTGTTAAAAATTCCCCTCGAGGTCAGTGAAAAGATTCACGTAGAATGCTTCGGCATCTTTCTCAACAGGCAAAGGGTCAAGCCTCAAGGAATGGAGAGTATCAGCCCAGGTCGTGTCAGCTTTCAGTGACAGACCTCCCATTATCACAAACAGGAAAGATTGCGAGCTCTGAGAGGCATCCCACTCAGAGGGAGATGCTGGTCACAGCCCGCTGCAGTCCAGGAGAGCTCAAAGGGCCTCACTTAGTACCGCTGCTTATAGGTTCGGGAGATGGTTGACTTTTGTCATCAACGAATTGCTGGAATCCCAGCTGTGCTGGTACCATTTCACACGCAGATAAGGAAAGCTCTGAGGCTGGCTGAGAATAACTTAAAACATAGATATGGGATGCTCCAAGATTGTCAGGGGAGGACTGTAATCTCTCAAGGTTGTTATGAGAGAAAAATGGCTGTAGGTTGTTATGAGGACTGGCTATCTCTACTCCCGTCCCCCACCTCCGCTGGGCAGCAGGAGTTCTTGAGATGCACGGCCTAACTCCCTGTCTTAGCTGTGTAAGAGTTCCTGGCACAGTCAAGGGTCGCTTAACTGCCCAAATCATTACACTTATGCTAAGGCCTAGCAAGACTTCCCGAGTTCATAAATCAGCCTGGAGAGGGGGAAGAAATGCACCACCACATCTCCCTGTCCTTATCTTGACTCATGAGCCTTTTGTAATTTTTTTTTTGTTCTCCCCCCTGTCCATTTGAGGAGGGGGAGTGACAGAGCGGCTTGGTGGGCACCTGGCATCCAGCCAAGGTCAACCCACCACGGCTCCCTTAAGGGTATCTGGTCAAGGACCTTTTCAATGCAAAAGGGGATAAAAAGAAAGGGGGGAAGCAAGGAACAACACATAGAGATACAAACCTGAGCAACAGATGATAAGGGAGGCAGTAGCAAGAACCAAACCTGGTAGGTCACACTAACCGATAACAGTAGGTGGAAGGTGAGAACATTTATTTCAGTAAGATTATCTGATCAAGGACCTTGTCAAAATGGGATAAGGAAAAGAGGGAGGCAATAAACAAAACATCCAGAGGCACAGACCTGACAAACAAACAATAACAGAGACAATGACCAGAAGTCACACTAATTGAGGGGCTACCAAGAAACTGCAGGGAAATGGGGAGTTTGCAACTGATAAGGATGCAAACCTGAGGGTCCAGGATATTGCAGGGCATGGAGGAAAGGCTGGGAGGGTGGAACTATACAAAATGATGAAGGAATGTGCAGGGGGAGGGGATCAGGGAGGAACAAAGGGAGGAACAGACAGAAAGGGGTGTAAAAGGGGCCAGTTGTGTGCAAAACATCTGCTTGTCTGACCCAGCCCTGTGCCTGATCACTGCAGTCTGTCCTATCTTCTCAATAAATCTTCTCTTAACTATCTCTCTGTGTAATCTCACACTCTGTCCTGTGTATGAGCACTGCAAGAACTAAGTGCCATCTACTGGTGAGACCTATGTGAGTGGATATGGGGCCAGCAACTGGAGTCAGATTGGGGGTGTAGGTGCCCCAGGCCTGTGGTGCCATTAACTGGAATGAGTGGTGGTCTCAGTTCCAGTCACTGAGGCAGGACTGGTGTGTGTCCTGGGTGCATCTACTGGAGGGACCAGTGTGTGTGAGGAGAGTGAGGGGCTCAGCATGTGCGGCTGGAGTGTGACCACAGGTGTGCCTGGTACCTGGTGCTGGCTGCTGGGGCCCAGGTGAGTGCTTTTATCTTCCCCAAACCAGGTGTGCACGGGTGTGTGCATTTCTAATTCACTAGCAAGCTTCAAGCTGGACTAGCTGGTGAGTAGGAGGCCCCAGGTCCAGGCTGAGGTATCAGGCGGGCAGAGGGTCTGCTGGTGTTCGGGGGGATCTGTGAGTGTGAAGCGCCTGTGAGACGAGTGTGCGAGTGCATGCGTCTGTTTGCTAGCAAGCATCAAACTGGACTAGCCAGTGATTAGGAGACCCATGGAACAGGTAAGAGGGCTCAGGATCTGGGCAGGGGTATCGGACAGACAGAGGGGCCGTGCCCGTACCTGAGGGTTGTGCATGTGTTTGTAAATCTAGAGAGTAGGGTCATGTGTGCTTTCACTATTGAACTTCAGTCCTTACCAGCCCAAGAGGAGGAAGTGGACTTGGCTGTCTATGCTTATGTTTTATGTGAGTCCTATATGTAGGTGCTGTTGAAGGCAGTGCCTTGTCCGTAGCAGTCTGTGTAGCCGGCCGTGTCAGAGTCCTGTGTGTGTTTCTGTGTGTGTGTGTGTGTGTCTGGGATACATGCTCAGCTTCACTACTGGTTGAACCTGCAAATGGGAAAGCATCAGCCACATCCATCAGACTGGGATGGAGGCCCCTGGGTGCACCGTGCTGGCCTCCAGCATTTGGGCAGGAGGAATTTCCGGGCCCGAAGCTGCTGGAGGAGGCAGACACTTATATCATCCCTTAACAGCATCAGCAGAACACGTTTCAGATCTTACAAGGGCAGGCAAAGGACACTGCCAAGGTGCCCGTTGCTACTGTAGGTGTCGGGGGATGCAACGAGTCTACGGAATTCCTGACAGTTCGAGAACAGTGTGACCTTGAGCAGCTTGTAGTATATCCTTGAGAAGTCTGCAAAGATCCGAGAAGACCAGTACGAAAACAAGATAGTGATAAGAAGAACCGTCCTGACAAACTCACCAATCATGAATTGTTAGTTACTAACTAAGCCAATCATATACTAACAAATACTCTGAAGAAGGGGATAAAAAGGTGTGTTAGAACAATAAAGTAGCCATTTTGCATGACCTATTACTTGTCGTGTCTGTCTCTACCGCGACAAATGGTGACCCCGATGCGCCTGAGCAAACAGATCATCTAACGGCGATAAATCCAGCACTAGCGAGAAGTATACCAGCGGCGACGAGAGCTGCGAAAGAGTATACCGGCAGCGAGAAAAGCTGCGGAGACGGAGCCCGGTGAAGCTGAGAGCAGTGGAATCTGCCTGGTCCAGATCTGAGCCTAGACACCTAATAAGGTGAGCCACCGGGGACTAAACTGTTAGAATGGGGCAGCAATTAACAAAAGAAAAGGAGACGATTTTGTCTACCTGGAAAGCCCTGTTAAAAAGAAAAGGGGTTAAAACCCCAGAACAAAGCCTGAAAAGGATTTTGATAAGGTGTAAGATGCAAGGCTTTACAGCCACAACAGTTACTGCATTCAGTGTGGATGCATGGCAAGCAGTGGGCTGGAAAATGTTTGATGAGATCTCTAAAGGACAGAAAGAGATCTGTAAGTTGGCGATCCTATGGCGTCTATTACGTGAGACCCTGAAGGAATGGAAAGCAGAATGTGATGCGAAAGATCAGCAAACGAAAGATAAGAAATCAGAAAATGTTAGCAATGAAAAAGTTTCTGCTCAAGTATCAGCTGCGGCCAATGCTGCAATATCAGCAGTTGCGGGCAGAAAACCCCTCACGAGCAAAATCAGATCATACCCTTATTCACCTCCTCCTCCTATGCCATTAATTACTTTACCGGGCGATGAGGGGCCCTCCTCACCTACTGGTGCGGCAGCGGAAGGGGTGACTCCATCAGCCCCCGCCCCCCCTCCCCCCCCCCCCCCCCCAAGGAGAAAAATGCGGTGACTAACACCGAGCCGGAAAGTGTGGGCTGTAATGAAATTGAGGGCCGAAAGGATGGTGAGAGTCAAACCGAATGTGAGGGCCAAACGGAAGGTGAGAGCCAAAATGAAACTGAGGCAGAAAAATCTCTAATTGACGCTATGCGATCTCTGCAGCTCGCAGATAAAACCATAACGAAAGAACCCCTGCCATGGACTCTCCCTCCATCCACAGTAACTGTTAGTCCCAAGATCCCCTGATCAATTTTGGGAGGGAGTTAGAAGATATGCCGCTGACTCTGGCAACTGGGATCTAGTAGAACGCCTCGGCCCGTGCTCTCTAACACCTGCATTTCTAAAGCCTCTAGATAAAGTGGCAGAGGCTCCTGTTACATTTCCTGTTTTCAAAGCTTCTGCAGGCACAAACCGGCACGATGAGCACAATCCAATTGGCTGGAGAGTAGTGCAGGATTTGCAGAATAAAGTACAAAAATTTGGAATCAATTCTCCTGAGGTAATGCAGCTTATTCGTATAATCAGCACAGATCTGCTGTGTCCATATGACGTTATGCACCTTGCGCAAGTGCTGTTTCAGCCCCTACGATTGCAAGTATTTCAATCCACCTGGAGGCAGATGGCACGCACAGCAGCGCTGCATAATTCACGACTGCCACAGGGTGACCCGAGATTAGGCCTTGGAGAGGATGCTTTGCTTGGTGAAGGGCCGTTTAGTAACCCTCAGCTGCAGGCTACATGGCCTCCGATGGCTCTCAAACAAGCCCAAAATATAGGCCTTATGGCAATAAAGTGAACCATGGATACGGCAGCTCCAAAGCAAAAATACATCGCTATCCACCAAGGCCCCACAGAACCCTTTTTACAGTTTGTAGAAAAAATATCTGCCGCCCTGGAAAAACAGGTAGAAGATGAGGTCTTAAGACAAATGCTATGCAAACAGTTGGCAAAAGATAATGCTAATGAGGACTGTCAAAAGATCATACAGGCTTTACCAGGAGATCCTTCTGTTCCTGACATGGTAGCTGCATGTTCTAAGGTTGAGACACTGGAACACACGGTGGCTGCCCTAGCCAATGCTATGAGAAATTCTGGAAAGTGCTTTGGGTGTGGCAGAGAAGGGCACATAAAGGTAACTTCTCCACACAAAACATCACCAGGTAAACAACCGGTGCACCACTCACTGGAGATTACTTGCAAGAAATGCAGAAAATTAGGACATTTTGCAAAACAATGTCGTTCCAAATTTCATGCTAATGGACAGCCGCTACAGGAAAAACACAAAACGAGTGCGAGAGGGCACGCGAGGAGAACAAATCCCCTCCCAACAGCCGGCCAATTCCTCTCTTCGAACAATTGTCAGCTGCAACAGCTGGCTCAGCAGGGTTGGATGTATCCACCGCCGACACAGTAACTCTAGTCACAAAAGACATCGTTAAGGTCCCTCTTAATGCAAGGGGTCCTATAGGACGGGGAGTGAGTGCATTGCTACCGGGAAGATCAAGTAGCACGTTAAATGGAATAATCGTGCATGCGGGAGTTATTGGTGCTGCTTTTACAGGTCAAATTTGCGCGATGATTTCGACCCCCTACCCACCAGTAACAATCCCTAAAGGTACTCGCATTGCTCAACTTGTTCCTCTTTCGAGTTCTATTTCAAAAGCAGAACAGCGACTGCGATGCGATGGAGGCTTCGGCTCTACAGGACCCCCTCAGGTCTGCTGGTCTCAGACTGTTTCATCATCCTGACCTCATATGGCATACATGCTGTCGAATCACGGAAGATTGCCAACTACAGTAAGGCTCGCAGGGCTCCTGGACACCGGAGCTGATGTGACTATTATTGCCAATTATCTGTGGCCGTCCACCTGGACAACAGAGGAGGCTGGTATGGGAGTAGCGGGGCTGGGAGGATCCACACGAGCAAAGATGGCAGCCACTCCAGTTCCGATTGCTTATCCTGAGGGCCAACAAGCAGTCATTAAACCATATGTGATGGCAGCTCCCCTCAATTTATGGGGGAGGGATTGCTTGTCGTAGTGGGGGGTGAGAATTACCAAGGATTTTTAACGGGGGCCACTGTGCTGCAGGGTGTTAGGCAACCCATGCTTGTTTTAACTTGGTCAACAAATAACCCTGTGTGGGTGGATCAGTGGCCCCTACCAATTGAAAAAATTAAAGGCCCTGCAAGAATTGGTAGCAGAACAACTAGCTGCTGGACACATTGAACCATCTCACAGTCCGTGGAATACTCCAGTGTTTGTGAAAAAAAAGAAATCAGGAAAATGGCGATTTTTGCATGACCTGTGGCAAGTCAATGCTGTCATGGCCACGATGGGGGCTCTACAACCAGGCATGCCTTCACCTGCCATGATCCCTCATGATTGGGAAAACATTGTCATGGACCTTAAGGATTGGTTTTTTATGATTCCATTAGCTTCCCAAGACAAAAATAAATTAAAAAAAAAAAAATAAATTGCATTCTCTGTGCCTTCTATCAATCATGCAGAACCGGCAAAAAGATACCAATGGAGAGTTCTGCCGCAGGGCATGAAAAATTCACCAACCATTTGTCAATGGTTTGTTGCACAAGCTCTGTCACCTGTAAGGGAAAAATTCCCTACTAGTTATTGTTATCACTATATGGATGACATTCTGTTAGCATCAGACAACAAGGAGCAGTTGAATGGCATGAAAAATTTGGCCACGAATTCGCTACAACAACAGGAGTTAGTTATTGCCCCTGAAAAAGAGCAAAAAATAGCACCCTGGAAATATTTGGGGATGACAATTACAAATAAGCAGGTTGTGCCCCAACCTGTGAAACTTAACCTTGCGGTTAAGACACTCAGTGATGTACAGAAATTAATGGGATCCTTGAACTGGATCAGGCCCTATCTTGGACTGACCAATTCGCAGTTACAACCTCTATTGGACTTATTAAAAAATTCCAATGATCCAACAGAACCCAGAATATTGAAAAAGGAAGCATTAAATGTAATTCACAGGGTGGAACAATGTATATACAAGAAATTTGTTTCTCAAATTGATCTGTCTCAATTGGTACAATTCTTTGTACTAATTGACAAAACTCTGCCATTTGGTGCTTTAGTGCAGTGGAATTCTGAGTGGGATGACCCATTACATATTTTAGAATGGATGTTTTTGTCATTCTGGCCACAAAAAACTGCTCCTGGATTGTTTGAACTTATTGCTGATGTAATCATAAAAGCCAGAAAACGATGTGTAGAACTAACAGGACGTGATCCAGCTACGATTGTTTTACCTGTTCAAAATTGGTACTTTGAATGGTGTCTGGCAAACAATTACAAGCTGCAAGCGGCTATGGCGGATTTTCAAGGACAGATCTCATATCATCTACCATCGCACCCGCTCCTGAAATTTGCTCGAGAAATACCATTTGGTCAGAAAAGCTTAAGCCAGCCGGAACCTGTGAAAGGCCCTACTGTCTTCACAGATGGTTCTGGAAAAACAGGTAAAGCAGCAGTAGTATGGTATGAAAACAACAACTGGAACAGCAAAGTAGTATATCAAAATGGTTCTCCACAAGTAGTAGAGCTGCGTGCACATGGCACGTTGAAGCGGCTGCTTCAAAAACAAAAAGGGGGAATGATTGGGGAGCCACCACAGGCATGTTTAGATAAAGCAGTTTATGTTCTTAGCTTTCTCCATTATGGGGATAATTCTTCTCTACCTCCTTTTTTCAACACTTCTCTTTTTTCAACACAGAATTTACAAAGAGGCATCAAAGTACATGTTAAAGATTTAGTTACTGGTCAGTGGAGTGGACCATGTGAGCTATTAACCTGGGGGCGAGGTTATGCTTGTGTTTCTACAGATACAGGCCCACAATGGACTCCCACTTGATTTGTACGACCATCATCATCTGGAACATCCCAGAGGGTGCGGCAATATGAATACCACCTCAACCAAAAACTAAGTGTAAGTCACCTTGGCCAATATAACAGGTCAAGATTCTCTGTGCATTGCAACCGCATCACAAAGCCCATGAACCAATAGACAGGATGACTATGACTCATGCAGCGCGCCTGGCCAGCGAGCACATGCGTCATAGGTTGCAAATGAGGCGGATTTTTGGCACCCGCTGGCCACGTGTGCGGAAATCCGTTCCTCTGCAAATGTATAAATACTGGGATTTCCCGAAGAGCATCAGACTGGTGTACGGCAAGGCCATCGTCGCCTCTGTGGGGACGCCCACATAAAGCTGGCACCTACCGATTGCTGGGCTGAATTTGCGGAGCAAGACAGCACAAGAATGTACAGATGGTTCATCTACCTCACAGTCCTCGGATGGACGTAGTCATGGATACCACCGCAAACCAAAGAAAACATCTGGATGACCCTGGCTGACGTGACCGGACAAGATTGCTTATACCTTAGTACAGCAACACCAAGCAATCTCTTTTTCACAGGTTTAATAGGGGGTTACACTGACATCAACAAAGTTTAAGAACTTCTTGATGGAGACCCCTGTGCAGCAGGTCATGGACTCAATGGATGGGAATGCCTGGTTTTCACAGATCTGGCATTAACCCTCATTGCCACCCCAGGAATCACAAATTCTGGGGTCCCTGAATACAGACTGGTGTAGTATTATCTGATTTACTGCTAGACATTCATAGTGTCAGACATGCTACGCTATAAAATAGAGCTGCAATTGATTTCTTGCTTTTAGCACAAGGACAAAGATGTTCGAGGTTTGGGGATTGTCTGGATGGTTGATATCTCTGCTCAAGACTGTGGGGGTAGTGATCTTGATTGTGATAACTATGCTCCTAATGTTGCCCTGTCTTTTCGGCCTTCTGCAAAGGGCCCTGCAGAGGGCAGCCGGGACATTATTTTTAGCACAAATACAAAAAGGGGGAATTGTCGGGGGATGCAACGAGTCTACAGAATGCCTGACAGTTCGAGAACAGCGCGACCTTGAGCAGCTTGTAGTATATCCTTGAGAAGTCTGGAAAGATCCGAGAAGACCAGTACGAAAACAAGATAGTGATAAGAAGAACCGTCCTGACAAACTCACCAATCATGAATTGTTAGTTACTAACTAAGCCAATCATATACTAACGCATACTCTGAAGAAGGGGATAAAAAGGTGTGTTAGAACAATAAAGTAGCCATTTTGCATGACCTATTACTTGTCGTGTCCGTCTCTACCACGACATGTAGGTACGGATACGTCTAGGGCATGCAGTCCGGTAATCCCCAAACAAGTACTTGGAGCTCATTCCTACACCTCGTGCAATGTAACTTCATCACTGGTAGCCATGCACCAGGACTGAGTAGCTGGGCTAAGCAGACCACATGCAGTCCTAAGCTAATGTGTTCATACTGCTTTCAGAACCTCAGCTAGTTCCTCTGCAGGGCTATGCACATATTTATTCAGAGATCTCTAACATGGCAGGATTTCACTGTGTATATGTTCCTGAAGTGCCAGATACAGCATTCAGACATGATTTTGTCCATTAAAAATCCTACTGTCCCCTATCCCTGGGTTCTTCCATCATTAATTAAAACTAAAACATACCAAGTTGTCCACAGTTCTCTAGCAGTCATGGTGACATTTTGCCCTTAGGGGTGTATTGGCTTTGTGTGGCAAGGTTTTGGTAGCGGGGGGGGGGGGGGGGGGTTACAGGGGTGGCTTCTGTAAGAAGCTGCTGGAAGCTTCCCCTGTGTTCGAGAGAGAGCCAATACCAGCCGGCTCTAAGACGGACCCACCGCCGGCCAAGGCCGAGCCAATCAGCGACAGTGGTAATGCATCTGTGATAACATTTTTAAGAAGGAAAAAGTTGGGACAGAGAGAAACGGCAGCCGGAGAGAGGAGTGAGAACAATTAAGAGAAACCACCCTGCGGACACCAAGGTCAGTGAAGAAGGAGGGGGAGGAGATGCTCCAGGCGCCGGAGCAGAGATTCCCCTGCAGCCCGTGGTGAAGACCATGGTGAGGCAGGCTGTCCCCCTGCAGTCCATGGAGGTCCGCAGTGGAGCAGATATCCACCTGCAGCCCGTGGAGGACCCCATGCCAGAGCAGGTGGATGCCTGAAAAAGGCTGTTACCCTGTGGGAAGCCCACGGTGGAGCAGGGTCCTGGCAGGACCCTGAGGATCCATGAGAGAGGAGCCCACGCTGGAGCAGGTTTTCTGGCAGGACTTGTGACCCCGCAAGGGACCCACGCTGGAGCAGTGTGCTCCTGAAGGACTGCACGCCGTGGAAGGGGCCCATGCTGGTGCAGTTCGTGAAGAACCGCAGCCCGTGGGAAGGACTCATGTTGGAGAAGTTTGTGGAGGACTGTCTCCCATGGGAGGGGCCCCATGCTGGAGCAGGGGAAGAATGAGGAGTCCTGCCCCTGAGGAGGAAGGAGCAGCAGAGACAACATGTGATGAACTGACTGCAACCCCCATTCCTCCCACTCGGGGGAGGAGGTAGAGAATTCGGGAGTGAAGTTGTGCCGGGGAAGAAGGGAGGGGTGGGGGGAAGGTGTTTTAAGATTTGGTTCTATTTCTCATTACCCTACTCTGGTTGATTGGTAATAAATTGAGTTAATTTTCCCCAAGCTGAGTCTGTTTTGCCCGTGACGGTAATTGGTGAGTGATCTCTCCTGTCCTTATCTCGACCCACAAGCTCTTTGTTATATTTTCTCTCCCCTGTCCAGCTGAGGAGGGGGAGTGATAGAATGGCTTTGGTGGGCACCTGGCATCCAGCCAGGGTCAACCCACCACAAGGGGTGAATGTCAGATCATGCCAGAGAAATGGTCTTATTGCTAAGTCTCTTGAAAAACATCTCCCATTTCTAGTCAGCTCCTGAGAAAGCTAGAATCAAATGGCATTAGTTATGCTAACCATATTACCAGAGGTTGGGAGCAGGGGGTTCTGGTCACACTTGAGGTTCAGGTGCTTGAGAGATGTGGGAAGAGTGATTACCATTGAAAACTGAGGCAAAAAATGTGTTGAATACCTCAGCCTTCTCCATGTTGCTTGTCACTAGATCTCTTGTCTTATTTATTGGGGGTGGGGGGGTAGGGGGTGTACATTTTCTTTAATATTCCTTTTCTGACCAATGTACTTGTAGAAGCCCTTCTTATGATTCTTCAAATTTCTTGCCAAATTCAGCTCCAGCTGTGCTTTAGCTTTCCTGAGCCCATCCCTACACATCCAGGCAGCGTCCCTCTGTTCTTCCCAGGATACACATCTATTTTGGGTTTGTGTGGTGGGGTTTTATGGTAGAGGGGGAGGAGCTGCAGAGGTGGCTCCTGTGAGAAGCTGCTAGAAGCTTCCCCAGCTCCAAGTTGGACCTGCCTCTGGCCAAGGCCAACCCGATCAGTGACGGTGGTAGCGCCTCTGGGATAACATCTTTAAGAAGGGGAACCTGCAGTGGGGGAGGAGATTGGAATGTGAGAGAAACACCTATGCAGATACCAAGGTCAGTGAAGAAGGAGGGGGAGATTCAGACGTTTTGGGAGATGGTCCTGAAGGGCAAAGGGGTCCAGCAGGGCTGGACATTCTTCAAGAAGGAAATCTTAATGGCTCAGGACCAGGCTATTCCCATGTGCCACAAGTCGAACCGCCGAAGAAAATGACCGGCCTGGCTGAACGGGGAGCTTTTGCTAGGAGTCAAGAAAAAAAGGAGACTTTATCATCTCTGGAGGAAAGGGCGGGCAACTTGGGAGGAGTACAGGGATCTTGTTAGATCATACAGAGAGAAAGTTAGAAAGGCAAAAGCTCAGCTAGAACTCAATCTGGCCACTACTGTAAGGGACAACAAAAAATGTTTTTACAAATATGTTAACAGTAAAAAGAATCCCAAGAAGAATATCTTTCCTTTAATGGATACAGAAGGGAACATAGCAACCAGTGATGAGGAAAAGGCCGAGGTACTTAATGCCTTCTTTGCCTCAGTCTTTAATAGTGAGTCCAGTTATCCCCAGGATACTCCACCCCTTGAGCTGGAAGGTAAGGATGAAGACCATAACATGCGGGAGCATAATCATGGACTCAACGACAGATCAATATGCTCATAGTTGAAGACCCTTTACTAGAGCATCAGACATCATTTTATACATTGGTTACATCCGTACATGCGTTTAGCTATTTTACTATTGGTTACACACATTATTCATGCGCTGTCCATGCGCCTAGTTACACTTAATGATTGGTTATATCAACACTGTACATGCGCATAAACATAAGACATAATTGGTTATACTAACTAAAACATGCGAAACTTGTCTCAGTCTAATTGGTCAAGATAAACTGCCGAATTGAGGTTCTTTGTGCCAAGTTCCCTTTATCGTGGAATGTGCACCTGTGTTCTAATTGGCATCTTTCTTTTTTTGTCTTCTTGTTTATTCTGTTCAAGGCCTTCTAAAGGCGTCTGGAATGCTCTTGCGACCGTTACCTAAATATGTGTCCACAATAACATTACCCCCCTTAATCCAGGAGGAAATAGTCACCTACTACCCATCTGGACACTCAGAAATCTATGGGACCTGATGGGATCCATCCAAGCGTACTGAGGGAACTGGCAGAGGTCCTTGCCAAGCCACTCTCCATCATCTATCAGCATTCCTGGTCAACAGGGGAGGTCCCAGAGGACTGGAGGCTTGCCAATGTGACTCCCATTTATAAGAAGGGTCAGAGGGAGGATCCGGGGAACTACAGGCCTGTCAGCCTGACCTCGGTACTGGGGAAGATTATGGAATGGTTTGTCTTGAGTGCACTCACATGGCAAGTCCAGGATAAGAAGGGGGTCAGGCCCAGTCAGCATGGGTTTATGAAAGGCAGGTCCTGCTTGACCAACCTGATCTCCTTCTATGACCAGGTGACCCGCCTAGTGGATGAGGGAATGGCTGTGGATGTTATCTTCCTTGACTTCAGCAAGGCCTTTGACACTGTCTCTCATGGCATACTCCTTGAGAAGCTGGCGTCTCGTGGCCTGGATAAGTGTACTGGGTGAAAAACTGGCTGGATGGCCGAGCCCAGAGGGTTGTGGTGAATGGGGTGAAATCCAGTTGGCAGCGGGTCACAAGTGGTGTTCCCCAGGGCTCGGTGTTGGGCCCTATTCTGTTTAATATCTTTATCAATGATTTGGATGAGGGGATTGAGTGCACCCTCAGCAAGTTTGCAGACAACACCAAGTTGGGAGGCAGGGTTGATCTGCTTGAGGGTAGGGAGGCTCTACAAAGAGATCTAGACAGGCTGGATCAATGGGCTGAGGCGAATCGTATGAAGTTCAACAAGGCCAAGTGCCGGGTCCTGCACTTGGGTCACAGCAACCCCATGCAGCGCTACAGGCTTGGGGAAGAGTGGCTGGAAAGCTGCCTGGCAGAGAAAGACCTGGGCGTGCTGGTTGACACCCGGCTGAATATGAGCCAGCAGTGTGCCCAGGTGGCCAAGAAGGCCAATGGCATCCTAGCCTGTATCAGAAATAGCGTGGCCAGCAGGAGCAGGGAGGTGGTTGTTCCCCTGTACTCGGCACTGGTGAGGCCGCACCTCGAGTACTGTGTTCAGTTTTGGGCCCCTCACTACAGGAAAGACATTGAGGTGCTGGAGCGCGTTCAGAGGAGGGCAACCAAGTTGGTGAGGGTGCTGGAGCACAAGTCTTATGAGGAGCGGCTGAGGGAACTGGGGCTGTTTAGTCTAGAAAAGAGGAGGCTGAGGGGAGACCTTATAGCTCTCTACAACTACCTGAAAGGGGGTTGTAGTGAGGTGGGTGTTGGTCTCTTCTGTCAGGTGGCTGGAGATAGGACGAGAGGAAATGGCCTCAAGTTGAGGCAAGGGAGATTTAGGTTGGATATTAGGAAAAAAATTCTTTACTGAGAGGGTTGTCAGACATTGGAATGGGCTTCCCAGGGAACTGGTTGAGTCACCATCCCTGGAAGTATTCAAAAAGCGAGTGGACGGGGTACTTCAGGACATGGTTTAGTGGGCATGGTTGATGGTTGGACTCGATGATCTTGAAGGTCTTTTCCAACCTAAATGATTCTATGATTCTGTGATTCTAGATGTAAGGAAGAAATTTTTTACGATGAGGATGGTGAAACACTGGAACAGGTTTCCCAGAGAGGTGGTAGATGCCCCATCCCTGCAAACGTTCAAAGACAGGTTGGATGGGACTCTGAGCAACCTGATCTAGTTGAAGATGTCCCTGATCATTGCAGGGGGGTTGGACTAGATGACTTTTAAAGGTCCCTTTCAGCCAAAACTATTCTATGATTCTATTATTATATGTTTCAGATATTAATAAATGCCTATATATTTAGGGCTAGATCCAAAGGAAGTTAGCTACCTACCTTAACTACCTACTAATATCAAATGATTCAAACCATAATATTCCAGGATATTTCATCCTGAGCAAGTGTGGCACTGTGCTCCCCCCCACAACCTGACCTGTATTTCCCGTAATCCTGCTCAAGTGATAACTACCAGTGGCAGTCATAATGGATGCGTCTGGTTGGGATGGCTGCATCAAAGTGGATTCGGGGGAGACAGATAGCAACACAACAGCCAAGGGCTAATTTGAGCAATGCGCCCACCTAACCACAGTGTTGGTCAATATCCGACTGTGAGAGACTGAAAGAGTTAATGTCTCAAACATCGTGGTGGGGCAAATTCTGCATAATGACGAACTCTGCATAACAACGAACTACAGGTGAGAAGCCAATCAGCACAGATCAGCACAGGACATCAGCAACAGGACAGGGAGGGCGTGCCAGATACGCTGAGCAGGACAGCTCACCATGTATGGCCAAAGATCAAACAATGGTCACGCCTGCAGGGAAGGAGAAGTTACTCCCCAAACGTCCCCCAAGCCCACCGACCCATTTCCCAAAGGCTCTGAAAGCACAAACCGGGCATGACACCTAATTAGCCTAGTGAGTTCGAGTGCCTGCCCAAAGGAGGGACAAGGAGATTATAAAAGGACACGTATTGAAGCCTCGCATGCATGCGCCCTCCGGAACTGGACCTCTAGACTGGCTGGACCAACGCTGGACCCAGGACTGGCGAAATCTTTCTCTCTTCCTTTTTCTCTCTCTGTCTTCTTCTCTCTTTCCTTTTCCACAATCCCTACACCTCATCCGTTTCAAGCCATAAACTGTTGACCAAGTCTGGGACTAAGAGTGGATCCAGCCGCCCCTAGGCTCTTCTCTGAGGAGGAGTCTAGAAAGCCAGGGGGTCCACTCTGAACCTCGTGACTCAATGGGAGGGGTCTCCTTATTCCCTGAATTGATGTATGTGGTTACCACGGGTTACACGGTTGACTGAGGTAGTTTCATGCCAATTCTTGTTGTGAGAGACCACGCCAGCTACTGTTATGTCTCCCAAGTTCAGGCTGCTTCTGCCATAAATAAAACATTCAACTGATCCTTTGGTGTCGTTTCACCTTATTTTAGCCCGAGGGAATTCCAAACTCACCATGACCCCTCCCTGGTCTGTCCAGCACGGGTTGTGACACCCACACATACTCTTTTAGCTGGATAGTAATTGAATATCTAACAGATATCAATGAATCCATTTGAATATTCGTTTGAACTGGATCTGTCCTTTCTGATGTTTTACAGTTCCAATAAAAGTATTCAGGGCATAGTTTCCTACGAAAAATATGATAATATTTAGGGCAAATTTCCCTTTTGTTCCTCTCATTTTCAATAATGCCATCTTTATCATGAACACTGTAAATGAGATCACCATTTAGCATTTTAAATAAGAGCAAATTATTCTTAATGAAATTACGAAGTCATTTGAATATATTAGTCTATTAAAAAGATGTACCATTCAGTTAGCAACAGATAATTGCATGTATTGACTACGCTTAGTACTGCTGAAGATACTAAATCCCAGTTCTGCAAACCCTTAAGCTGCACCTACACTGTAGATTCTCTTCTGGCATGTCTGTAAAGGTCAGTGACACAGTGGGTTGTTGGAATTCCCAGTGTAGATGCCACAGCACTGCAAAACTATTCACTAAGTGTGGCAAAGGTATCCTTGCCATTAGGATGTCTGACTTCATAAGGAGGGCTTTAAACAAAGAATGATGGGAGAGGGCGAGAGTAACCAGGAGCTCTGGGGGGGAGTGTCAGGGCCTTTGTTCAGAAAAGGAATGAGACAAGGGGAGTCAAAAGAATCTCAGTAGACATAATAAAGGGGGGTGAAAGATGATGTTTAGTGCTTACATTGTTGAAATTAGCTGAGGTAGAGACAGTCCTTGATAAGAAGAGTTGGTCCCAAGAACCAGCCAATGAGGTAGAGACAGTCCTTGATAAGAAGCAGGAGCAGGCCCCAAGAGCCAGCTAAGACTGGTCTTGCAGCTTGGGTGAATACCAAGAAATCACTCAGCCTGCGGGAGGAAAGAGGTTACTAGTGGTGACGAAGAGGAGTGTCCTGGTTTCAGCCCAGCCGGTAACAAAGGACCACGCAGCCGCTCGCTCACTCCTCCGCCCCCCTCCGGTGGGGTGGGGAGGAGACAGAGGAGAGAAAAAAAAAAAGAAACTGGAACCTCGAGGGCTGAGATAAAGGCACTTTACTGGGACAAACACAAAGAGATTACAACAACAACAACGGCACTAATGAAAAAAAATGTATACAAAAAGAGTGACGTACAGTGCAACAGCTCACCACCCGGGACTCGATGCTCCGCCACTTCCCCCACCGAAAACAGAGACCACCCCCCGGCCCGCTCCCTATTTATATACTGAGCATGATGTCACATGGTATGGAATAGCTCCTTGGCTAGTCCAGGTCAGCTGCCCCGGCTATGACCCCACCTCCCAGGTTCCTGTAAAAATTAACTCTATCCCAGCTGAACCCAGGACATTATCCACCCCTTATTCTATACCATCTACATCATGCCCAGATCTTACATTTTTTCCCAATCAACCACTACTACTTTCCTTGTCTTATATATAAGTATATGGAATCCACCCCCCGACCTCGCACACACACACACACGGTGTTCCTTTAGCCTATGGGCTATCCCTCTAATGTGTCCATCGATTTTGGGGCTCCATCTGTTGTAACAGTTCTTCAGGATAAGAGAGAGATGGTGTGAGATGTTGGGTTGTTGTACGCTGCCTCTGGAACTTGTGGCTAGTACATTTGGTGCAACTCATGCCCTTGGTCTGCAGGTCGAAGATGTTGATCTTGAGGAAATTGCTGGGTGCCAGTTCAAGTTCTATCACTGTTGTACTTGGCTCAGTTTCAAAAGTCCATCCTGTAGTCATTTGGATAATTCTCACAATAATACCCTTGATATGGCATATAGACACTATAGATACAATGACATGCATTGGCAGGTTATTTAGCAGTTAAATATCATACAGCCCAATTCACTGGCTATTCTCTCCCAAAATCAAATCTCCCTGAGGTACACATCGAACTTCCCCATCCTTCCGCTTCACCCACCAGGTGTACCCAGGTCCTTGAGCAAAAACAACCCCTTGAATGGGTTTGCCTCTGCTTGAGGGAGGACTAACCCAAACTGTCTTTCCTAACATACTCCTCATGTGCACTACAGGGACTTTATCCCCTTCTACAGTATGTGGAACTCTTGGTTGGGCGGGGCCAGCCCGATTAGCGGATCCTCTAGTATTAACTAACCAGGTGGCTTTTGTTAAATGTGTATCCCAATGCTTGAAAGTTCCACCCCCCATCGCTCTCAATGTAGTTTTCAGCAGTCCATTGTATCGTTCCATTTTTCTGGAGGCCGGTGCGTGATAAGGGATGTGATACACCCACTCAATGCCATGTTCTTTGGCCCAGGTGTCTACGAGGTTGTTTCGGAAGTGAGTCCCATTGTCCGACTTGATTCTTTCTGGGGTGCCGTGTTGCCATAAAATTTTCTTTTCAAGGCCCAGGATAGTGTTCTGGGCAGTGGCATGGGACACAGGGTATGTTTCCAGCCATCCAGTGGTTGCTTCCACCATTGTAAGCACATGGCACTTGCCTTAGCGTGTTCGTGGGAGTGTGATATAGTCAATCTGCCAGGCCTCCCCCTGTTTATATTTCAGCCATCGCCCTCCATGCGACAGGGGTTTTTGCCGCTTGGCTTGCTTAATTGCAGCACATGTTTCACATTCATGGATGACCTGTGCGATAGTGTCCATGGTCAAGTCCACCCCTCGATCTCGAGCCCATCTATATCTTGCATCTCTTCCCTCATGGCCTGAGGTATCGTGGGCCCACTGAGCCATAAATAGCTCACCCCTACGTTGCCAGTCCAGGTCCACCTGAGACACTTCAATCTTGGCGGCCTGATCCGCCTGCTGGTTGTTTTGATGTTCTTCAGTGGCTCGACTCTTGGGTACATGAGCATCTACGTGATGTACTTTTACCACTAGCTTCTCTATCCGAACAGCGATATCTTGCCACAGTGCGGCAGCCCAGATGGGTTTACCTCTGCACTGCCAATTGCCCTTCTTCCATTGCTGTAGCCACCCCCATAGGGCATTTGCCACAATCCATGAGTCAGTATAGAGATAGAGCACTGGCCACTTTTCTCTTTCAGCAATGTCTAACGCTAGCGGGATGGCTTTCACCTCTGCAAACTGACTCGATTCACCTTCTCCTTCAGCAGTTTCTGCGACTAGTCGTGTAGGACTCCATACAGCAGCCTTCCACCTTCGATGTTTTCCCACAATGCGACAGGACCCATCAGTGAACAGGGCATATTGCCTCTCATTTTCTGGCAGTTTATTATACAGCGGGGCTTCTTCAGCCCGTGTCACCTCCTCCTCTGACGACATTCCAAAATCTTTGCCTTCTGGCCAGTCCGTGATCACTTCTAACATTCCTGGGCGACTGGGGTTTCCTATGCGAGCTCGCTGTGTGATCAGTGCGATCCACTTACTCCACGTGGCGTCAGTCGCGTGATGCGTAGAGGAAACTTTCCCTTTGAACATCCAGTCCAGCACTGGCAGTCGGGGTGCTAAGAAGAGCTGTGTTTCAGTACCAACCACTTCTGAGGCGGCTCGAAGTCCTTCATACGCTGCCAAGATCTCTTTTTCAGTTGGAGTATAGCGAGCCTCGGATCCTCGATATCCCCGACTCCAAAACCCCAGAGGTCGGCCTCGGGTCTCCCCAGGTGCTTTCTGCCAAAGGCTCCAGGTAGGGCCATTCTCCCCAGCTGCAGTGTAGAGCATATTTTTAATATCTTGTACTGTCCGGACTGGCCCAAGAGCTACGGCATGAACAATCTCCTGCTTAATCTGTTCAAAGGCTTGTCGTTGCTCAGGCCCCCATTTAAAATCGTTCTTCTTCCGAGTAACTTGGTAGAGAGGGCTTACAATCAGACTGTAATTTGGAATATGCATTCTCCAAAAACCCACAACACCTAAGAAAGCCCGTGTTTCCTTTTTATTAGTCGGTGAGGTCATAGCTGCTATTTTGTTGATGACGTCCACAGGGATCTGACAACGCCCATCTTGCCATTTTACTCCTAAGAACTGGATGTCCTGCGCAGGTCCCTTGACCTTACTTTCTTTTATGGCAAAACCAGCCTTCAAAAGGATTTGGATTATTTTCTTCCCTTTCTCAAAAACTTCTTCTGCCGTGTTGCCCCATACGATGATGTCATCAATATATTGCAGGTGCTCTGGAGCTTCACCTTTTTCTAGTGCAGCCTGGATCAGTCCATGGCAAATGGTGGGGCTGTGTTTCCACCCCTGGGGCAGTCGATTCCAGGTGTACTGGACGCCCCTCCAAGTGAAAGCAAACTGAGGCCTGCACTCCGCTGCCAAGGGAATGGAGAAAAATGCTTTAGCAATGTCAATTGTGTCATACCACTTAGCTGCCTTTGATTCCAGTTCATATTGAAGCTCTAACATATCTGGCACAGCAGCGCTCAGCGGTGGCGTGACTTCATTCAGCCCACGATAATCTACTGTTAGTCGCCATTCCCCATTAGATTTCTGCACGGGCCATATGGGACTATTAAAGGGTGAGTGAGTCTTGCTGATCACTGCTTGGCTCTCCAATTGGCAAATCAGCTTATGGATGGGGATCAGGGAGTCTCGGTTGGTGCGATATTGTCGCCGGTGCACCGTCGTGGTAGCAATTGGCACCTGTTGTTCTTCAACCTTCAGCAACCCCACAACTGAAGGGTCTTGGGAGAGACCCGGCAGGGTAGACAGCTGTTCAATCTCCTCCGTCTCCAATGCAGCTACACCAAAGGCCAACGGTACCCTTTTGGGTCCTTGAAATACCCCCTCCTGAGATAATCTATACCAAGGATGCACGGGGCCTCTGGGCCAGTTGCAATGGGGTGTTTATGCCACTCATTCCCAGTTAGACTCATTTCAGCTTCCAATACGGTTAGCTCTTGGGATCCCCCTGTCACACCAGAGATACAGATGGGTTCTGCCCCTTTATAACTTGATGGCATTAGGGTACATTGTGCACCAGTGTCCACTAGAGCCTTATATTCCTGTGGGTCTGATGTGCCAGGCCATCGAATCCACACTGTCCAGTAGACTCGGTTGTCCCTCTCCTCCACCTGGCTGGAGGCAGGGCCCCTCTAATCCTGGTTAGAATATCCGTTACTCACTTTCTGCACACGTGAATCAGAAGTCCCTTCAAGGGGATCAGAAATGAGATCAGCCCATCTACTGCGTCTGGGGGACTGCTCACGGGAAACTGGAGCAGCAGTTTTCCAAGAAGAATCCTCTTTTCTGGGTGCTTTTTCTCGCAATTCCTGTACCCGTGCATCCAAGACTGAGGTAGGTTTTCCATCCCACTTCCTCATGTCCTCTCCATGGTCATGCAGGTAAAACCACAGGTTAGCCCGTCGAGTGTACTTTCTCTCTCCTCTCTCTTGGGCAGAGGAACGCTTACTCCCAATAACTGCGATGCGGGCCTGTACAGGTGAGGAGGAGGACAGATCCACTTTGAATTGCTGGAACTCTCGGGACAACTCCTCTACAGCTGAGACACAGGCCCATAGGGAGGAGAGAGACTTCCTTCGTATTGCCGGAGTTGGACAGCCAATTCATCCACCGTTTGTCCATAGCCTTCTCTCCAGGACATTACTGCCAATGAGTTCCAATGAGTTGGCATAGGTTGGTGGTGCACTTCGTAGAAACTTCCGCCACATGGGTTGTGTGCATTGGACTTCATCTGGATCTGTGGGTGACTGCGCATTTTCTGGATCATTATAAATCACCTCCAGCACGGCTAATTCTCTCAGGTACTGGATACCTCTCTCCATGGTGGTCCACTTGCCTTGGTGACATGTAACTTCATCCCTGAAAGGGTATCTTTCCTTTACACCTGACAGAAGTCGTCTCCAGAGGCTGAGGACTTGTGTTTTTCTCCCAATCGCCTTGTCGATGCCCCCTTCCCTAGACAGAGATCCCAACTGCTTGGCTTCCTTACCCTCTAATTCCAAACTACTAGCCCCGCTATCCCAGCATCGGAGCAGCCAGGTAACAATGTGCTCACCTGGGTGGCGGCTAAAATCTTTTCGCATGTCACGCAACTCACTCATGGATAGAGATCGGGTAATTATTTCAGGTTCTGCCTCTTCCTCCTGTTCTCGCGATGATGCTGGTTCATCTTCATCTCTCGCTAAGCGAACTGATTTCTTTGTGTGTTTCTTTTTCTGTACAGGGGCGACTGATACTGGCACAGGTTGGTTCTCTGGTTTAGCTGAAGTGTCTGTCACCGGGGTAGGGGTAGTCACGGTACCTGTTGTCGGGGTAGGGGCAGCCACGGTGTCTGTTGTCGGGGTTGGGGTAGCCACGGTGCCTGTTGTCCTGTTTTCCATCTTTTCTCCCTGAGGGTGTTGCATAATATCAAGCAGTGTTTGGTAGATACTGGCCAGGGCCCAGCACAATGTAGCGAGTTGTGTGTCTCTGGGATAGCCACAGCATTTTTCTTTCAAATATTCTATCACTTCATGAGGGTTCTGTAGTTGTTCGGGAGTGAACTTCCAAGTCACTGGCGGTGAGAAGTTCTCTAGATACCTGCCCACATCCTCCCACATGCCGTGCCACCCATGAGTATCCAGCTTTGGGGGAGATCTCTGAGTGGTACTCTTAAAGAGCCTTTTTGTAGCCCTAAAGAAGACCTGAAACATAGTCAGGAGGCATAGCACTAACAGCACACTGGCTTGCGCATCCCAAGGCTATGCAAAATTCTCAAAAGCTGTTGTAATTAGTCGGAAGGAGAAAAGGGAGGTGAACGGACGGGGGGAGGTATCCCCCCCCTAATTTCCCCATGGATTGGGTGTAATTACCAATAAAATCCGACAGAAGGTGCCCAAAGTATGGAAATGTTATCACTGCCTCATACAGATACCAGCTTAACCTCATGACCAGTGATGTAATCATTTCATAAGTCGACATTGCCCAGTACAGCAAAATGATAATCCCAATCACTCTCCAGGAGATGAGATACGCAACTACAGGCAATACATAGAGCATATAAGAGCTTACAAAACGCCACCATGTAAACAAACAAAACAACATTGTGACTAACATCTATTTATCTAAGAAGTGCGTTTGGCAAATTTGTTTCAACACGCTCTGGCCAGATCTGTCGTTATCTCAACCCTTTTGCCCCACGTTGGGCGCCAAAAAGGACTGTCGTGGTTTCAGCCCAGCCGGTAACAAAGGACCACGCAGCCGCTCGCTCACTCCTCCGCCCCCCTCCGGTGGGGTGGGGAGGAGACGGAGGAGAGAAAAGAAAAAAGAAACTGGAACCTCGAGGGCTGAGATAAAGGCACTTTACTGGGACAAACACAAAGAGATTACAACAACAACAACGGCACTAATGAAAAAAAAAGTATACAAAAAGAGTGATGCACAGTGCAACTGCTCACCACCCGGGACCCGACGCTCCGCCACTTCCTCCACCGAAAACAGAGACCACCCCCCGGCCCGCTCCCCATTTATATACTGAGCATGATGTCACATGGTATGGAATAGCTCCTTGGCTAGTCCAGGTCAGCTGCCCCGGCTATGCCCCCACCTCCCAGGTTCCTGTAAAAATTAACTCTATCCCAGCTGAACCCAGGACAAGGAGTCATCTATCTTCATCTCTGCGACCACCAGACGACCACCATAAAGAGGCCCTGCACAGGCGCAGTTGAGAGGAGACTATGGAAATGACCTCTCGGAGCTAATTTTAATATGAAGTGGGGATAGGTCATGCATATGTATAGGCATATTGTGAATATGTAATACCTGACTGTATAAACTTGAGGCGAACTGCCGAGTCGGGCGCGCACGACTTTGGTGGGACTACCCCCCGTGCTGCCCAGCGCTGAATGAACATACCCACTTTACAATCTCACTGATTGTGGAGTCTGTTTTCCGCACATCAGTTAGATTAAAGAAAATGTACCCCCTTGGTAAATAAGACAGGAGAACTGGTGACAACTAATATGGAGAAGGCTGGGGTACTCAACAATTTTTTTGCCTCCATTTTCACTGGAAGCAGCTGGGAAAGAGGAGTGAGAATATGTGAGAGAAACAACTTTACAGATACCAAGGTCAGTGAAGAAGGAGGGGGAGGAGGTGCTCCAAGTGCTGGAGCAGATATTCACTGGAAGCAGCCTGTGGAGGACCCCACACCAGAGCAGGTGGATATGCCCTGAAGGAAGCTGTGACCCTGTGGAGAGCCTGCACTGGAGCAGGCTCCTGGCAGGAACTATGGCCCTGTGGAGAGAAGTCCACACTGGAGCAGGTTTTCTGGCAGGACTTGTGACCCCGTGGGGGACCCACGCTGGAGCAGTCCATTCTTGAAGAACTGCAGCCCGTGGGAATGACACATGATGGAGAAGTTCATGAAGGACTGTGTCCCGTGGGTGGGACCCCACGCTGGAGCAGGGGAAGAGTGTGAGATGGAAGGACCAGCAGAGATGAAGTGTTATGAACTGATCACAACCCCCATTCCCCTGCACCACTTGAGGGGAGGGGGTAGAGAATTCGGGAGTGCAGTTGAACCCAGGAAGAAGTGAGAGGTGGGGGAAAGGAGTTTTTCTAGATTTGTTCTTATTTCTCATTATCCTGCTCTGTTTGATTGGCAGTAAATTAAATGAATTTCCCCAAGTTGTGTTGGTTTTACCCATGACAGTAATTGCTGAGTGATCTCCCTGTCCTTATCTCAACCCATGAGCCTTTCATTGCATTTTATCTCCCTGTCTCACTGAGGAGGAGTGATAGAGTGGCTTGGTGGGCACCTGGCAGCCAGCCAAGGTCAACCCACCACACTTCGGCAGCAGAATACAGGCCACAGTCTTCTATCATGTGCTGGAAGGGTAGCCAGTACACCTAGAACCAACTGCCCCAGGAGAGGAAGCACAGCACCACCATTTGCCATGGGCTGATCCAGACTGCAATGGAACAGGGTGATGCCCCTGAACACCTGCAATACATTGATGACATCATTGTGTGGGGCAACAAGGCAGAATTTTTTGAGAAGGGGAAAAGAATATTTCAGATTCTTCTGAAAGCTGGCTTCGCCATAAAAAGATGCAAGGTCAAGGGACCTGCACAGGAGATCCAGTTCTTAGGAATAAAATGGCAGGATGGACGCCATCATGTGCCTATGGATGTGGTTAACAAGATAGCAACTGTGTCCCCACCAGCTAACAAGAAAGAAACACAAGCTTTCCTAGACCTTGTGGGATTCTAGAGAATGCATATTCCAGATTATAGTCAGCTTGTGAGCCCTCTCTATCGAGTGACCTGAAAGAGAAACTGGTTTGAATGGGGCCCCGAGTAACAGCAAGCCTTTGAGCAGATCAAACAGGAGATAGCTTGCGCAGTAGCCCTCGGGCCTCTCCGTACAGGACCAGCTGTGCAAAATGTTCTCTACACTGCAGCTGGGGAGCATGGCCTCACCTGGAGCCTCTGGCAGAAAACACCAGGAGAACCCTGAGGTAGACCATTAGGGTTTTGGAGCTGGGGGTATTGAGGATCAGAAGCCCACTATACCCTGACTGAAAAGAGATACAAGCAGCATATGAGGGAGTTCAAGCAGCTTCAGAAGTTGATGGTACAGAAGCATATCTCCTCTTGGCACCGTGATTGCCTGTGCTATACTGGATGTTCAAAGGAAACATCCCCTCTACACATCGCACAACCGACGCTACATGGAGTGAGTTGATGCCTTGAACAAAGGCAGGAGAAGGAAAATTTTACTGTATCGCTGTACTAACGAACTTTTGCTTGCTTGAAAACTTCAAAATTTTGGTATGTACTAATTAGATAAGAAAAACCTTGAGCTTTGTCAATGGTATGTGTTGGAGGCGCCAACAGACAGGAGGCCTCGGGCCTGATATGCATCAACAGACAAGAAGCCTTGGGCCTTGATGATAAGCTTTGAGTTCTGCTGAGTTTTTGTAATTAAAACTTGCCAAGGCCAGTTAACTAGGAGAAAGAGATGACCCAAACTGCGTGTGATCAAAGGGTGGACACTATGTAAATGATAATATGAATATATATGACTGGAATTTTGCTTGATGTAGGTAAAGGTGTGCACAATAGGTGGAGTGATCCCCCAGTGCACCCAGCACTGCAATAAAGAATGCCTGCTCTCTAAAACTCCAAAATCGAATCTTAGAGAGTTTCTTTGACTGGCTTTTTTAGAAACAATTTGGCAACCCAGACGGGACACTGCCTTTGAACATCGACAGCTCCGTGGGATCTCTGGACCTCCAGCTGGCACCGAGGATTTCTCGGGGAGAACCTCTGATCCCTGTGTCACAACCCAGACTGTACAGACCAGGGAGTCATGTTTAATTCAAAATTCCCTCGGGCTAAATTGAGGTGAAACGACACCAAACGATCAGTTAAAGATTTTATTC
Source organism: Astur gentilis (assembly GCF_929443795.1). Classification (NCBI taxonomy): domain Eukaryota; kingdom Metazoa; phylum Chordata; class Aves; order Accipitriformes; family Accipitridae; genus Astur; species Astur gentilis. Next base: position 35,009,794 of record NC_064918.1, read on the forward strand.
ATGACAGAAGCAAACTGAACATGGGAGGCCTGATAGTAGGTGGCAGGGTTTCTCATAACAGGAATTGGCATGAAACTACTTCTGTAAACTCTGTGTATTGGGTCTGGCTGAGATGGAGTTAATTCTCCCCATAGCAGCCCTCATAGCACTGTGCTCTGCATCAGTAGCTAGAAAGGTGTTGATAACACACCAGTGTTTTGGCTACTGCTGAGCAGTGCTGGCACAGCATCAAGGCTGTCTCTCCAACATTTTTGCCCCCCCTCAATGGCAGGCTGGGGCTGGGCAAGATCTTGGGAGGGGACATAGCCAGGACAGCTGACCTAAACTAACCAAACAGATATTCCATATGACATCAGCTCAGATATAAAAACTAAGAAAAGGGAGACGGAAGGGGGGGCATTTTTGTCTTCCGGAGCAACCACTACACGTACTGAAGCCCTGCTTCCCAGGAAGTGGCTAGACATCGCCTGCTGATGGGAAGTAGAGAATAACATCATTTGTTTTTTTCTTTGCTTTCGCGCGCGACCTTTGCTTTCACTTTATTAAACTGTCCTTATCTTGACCCACGAGCCTTTTGTTATATTTTCTCCCCCCTGTCCAGCTGACGAGGGGGAGTGATAGAGCGGCTTTGGCGGGCACCTGGCGACCAGCCAGGGTCAACCCACCACAGTCCTTTTTGGCGCCCAATGTGGGGCAAGACTATGGCAGTTTTGCATTAAGCGTGCCATAGCTAGTTATTAAGTGGCAAGCTCCTGTGCAGGTCATGGAGCTTGTTGGCTGCTTGCTTATCTCTGTCTTGCTGAGTTTGGGAACATGGTAATACAAATAAGAGCTACGTGCTTTGTCCTGGCACTGATGGCTTTACTATGCTGTGGGAGCTATCTTGTGGGGAGAATGAAGGAACTTGGGAACATGCTAATACAAATAATGTCCATGTACTTTGCCCTGGCACTGATGGCTTTGCTGTGTTGTGGGAGCTATCTTGTGGAGGAGATGAGGGAATACATCTCCCTCTCCGTACCGGGTATTGATGTGAATGGTTTTATTATGCAGGCTCCCGAGGTCCTTGTTCACCCTTATGTGACCTGTTCAATACTAATAATTAATACTGGTGGTATATTACGGGTATTGTGGAATCTGGTCTTGTCCTGGTATCAGAGAAGACAAGTTTCAGGTGAGGCAATACTGAAATGTGCCCTCAAGCGACCAGTCCCTGGGAGGCAGGGTATATGGAAAGATTTGGGCAGATTCCTAGGACGGTTATCACCTCCTGTCGTGGTTTACCCACAGCCAGCAACTAAGCACCACGCAGCCGCTCACTGACTCCCCCCGATCCAGTGGGATGGGGGAGAAAATCGGGAAAAAGAAGTAAAACTCCCGGGTTGAGATAAGAATGGTTTAATAGAACAGAAAAGAAGAAACTAATAATGATAATGATAACACTAATAAAATGACAACAGTAGTAATAAAAGGATTGGAATGTAAAAATGATGCGCAGGGCAATTGCTCACCACCTGCCGACCGACACCCAGCTAGTCCCCGAGCGGCGATTCCCCGCCCCCACTTCCCAGTTCCTATACTAGATGGGACGTCCCATGGTATGGAATACACCATTGGCCAGCTTGGGTCAGGTGCCCTGGCTGTGTCCTGTGCCAAATTCTTGTGCCCCTCCAGCTTTCTCGCTGGCTGGGCATGAGAAGCTGAAAAATCCTTGACTATAGTCTAAAAACTACTGAGCAACAACTGAAAACATCAGTGTTATCAACATTCTTCTCATACTGAACTCAAAACATAGCACTGTACCACCTACTAGGAAGACAGTTAACTCTATCCCAGCTGAAATCAGGACATACACCCACTCAATGCCATGCTCTTTGGCCCAGGTGTCTATGAGGTTGTTTCGGAAGTGAGTCCCGTTGTCTGACTCAATTCTTTCTGGGGTGCCATGTCGCCACAAGACCTGCTTCTCAACGCCCAGGATAGTGTTCCGGGCAGTGGCATGGGGCACGGAATATGTTTCCAGCCATCCGGTGGTTGCTTCCACCATTGTCAGCACATAGCGCTTGCCTTGGTGACTTTGTGGGAGTGTGATATAGTCAATCTGCCAGGCTTCCCAAATTTATATTTCAGCCATCGCCCTCCATACCACAGGGGCTTTAACCGCTTGGCTTGCTTAATTGCAGCACATGTGTCACATTCATGGATAACCTGCGCGATAGAGTCCATGGTCAGGTCCACCCCTCGATCTCGAGCCCATCTATATGTTGCATCTCTTCCCTGATGGCCTGAGGTATCATGGGCCCACCAAGCCATAAATAGCTCACCCTTATGTTGCCAGTCCAGGTCCACCTGAGCCACTTCAGTCTTAGTGGCCTGATCTGCCTGCTGGTTGTTTCATTGTTCTTCAGTGGCCTGACTCTTGGGTACGTGAGTATCTACATGACGTACTTTTACAACCAGATTCTCTAGCTGAACAGCAATATCTTGCCACAGTGCGGCAGCCCAAATGGGTTTACCTCTGCGCTGCCAGTTGCTCTGCTTCCATTGCTGTAGCCACCCCCACAGGGCATTTGCCACCATCCATGAGTCAGTATAGAGATAGAGCACTGGCCACTTTTCTCTTTCAGCAATGTCTAACGCTAGTTGGATGGCTTTCACCTCTGCAAACTGACTCGATTCACCTTCTCCTTCAGCAGTTTCTGCGACTAGTCGTGTAGGACTCCATACAGCAGCCTTCCACCTCCGATGTTTTCCCACAATGCGACAGGACCCATCACTGAACAGGGCATATTGCCTCTCATTTTCTGGCAGTTTATTATATAGCGGGGCTTCTTCAGCACGTGCCACCTCCTCCTCTGGTGACATTCTAAAATCTTTGCCTTCTGGCCAGTCCGTGATCACTTCTAACATTCCTGGGCGACTGGGGTTTCCTATGCAAGCCCGTTGTGTGATCAGTGCGATCCACTTACTCCACGTGGCGTCAGTCGCGTGATGTGTAGAGGAGACCCTCCCTTTGAACATCCAGCCCAGCACTGGCAGTCGGGGTGCTAAGAGGTGCTGTGTCTCAGTACCAACCACTTCTGAGGCGGCTCCAACTCCTTCATACGCTGCCAATATCTCTTTTTCAGTTGGAGTATAGCGAGCCTCGGATCCTCGATATCCTCAACTCCAAAACCCCAGGGGTCGGCCTCGGGTCTCCCCAGGTGCTTTCTGCCAGAGGCTCCAGGTAGGGCCATTCTCCCCAGCCCCAGTGTAGAGCACATTTTTAACATCTTGTCCTGTCTGGACTGGTCCAAGGGCTACTGCATGAACAATCTCCCGTTTAATTTGTTCAAAGGCTTGTTGTTGCTCAGGGCCCCATTTAAAATCATTCTTCTTCCGGGTCACTTGATAGAGAGGGTTTACAAGCAGACTGTAATTTGGAATATGCATTCTCCAAAACCCCACAACACCTAAGAAGGCCTGTGTGTCCTTTTATTAGTCGGGGGAGACATAGCTGCTATTTTGTTAATCACGTCCATTGGGATCTGATGACGTCCATCTTGCCATTTTATTCCCAAAAACTGGATCTCCTGTGCAGGTCCCTTGACCTTACTTTCTTTTATGGCAAAACCGGCTTTCAGAAGGATTTGGATTATTTTCTTCCCTTTCTCAAAGACTTCTTCTGCTGTGTTGCCCCATACGATGATGTCATCGATGTATTGCAGGTGCTCCGGAGCTTCACCTTTTTCCAGTGCAGTCTGGATTAGTCCATGGCAAATGGTGGGGCTGTTTCCACCCCTGGGGCAACCAGTTCCAAGTGTACTGGACACCCCCTCCAAGTAAAGGCAAATTGTGGATGACACTCTGCTGCCAGAGGGATTGAGAAAAACGCATTACCAATGTCAATTGCGGCATACCACTTGGCTGCCTTTGACTCTAGCTCGTATTGAAGTTCTAGCATATCTGGAACGGCAGCACTCAGCGGTGGCGTAACTTCATTCAGGCCGCGATAGTCAACTGTTAGTCTCCACTCCCCATCAGACTTCCGCACTGGCCATATGGGACTATTAAAGGGTGAGCGAGTTTTGCTGATCACTCCTTGGATCTCCAGTTGGCGAATCATTTTCTGGATGGGAATCAGAGAGTCTCGGTTGGTGCGATATTGCCGCCGGTGCACCGTCGTGGTAGCAATTGGCACTTGTTGTTCTTCAACCTTCAGCAACCCCACAGCCGAAGGGTCTTGAGAGAGACCAGGCAGGGTAGACAGCTGTTCAGTGCCCTCCTTCTCCAAGGCAGCTATACCGAAAGCCCATCGATGCCCCTTTGGGTCCTTATAATACCCTCTCCTGAGGTAGTCTATGCCAAGGATACACGGAGCCTCTGGACCAGTCACAATGGGGTGTTTCTGCCATTCATTTCCAGTTAGGCTTACTTCAGCTTCCAATACAGTTAACTCTTGGGATCCCCCTGTCACACCAGAAATACAAATGGGTTCTGCCCCTTTATAATTTGATGGCATTAGAGTGCACTGTGCGCCGGTGTCTACTAGAGCCTTGTACTCCTGTGGGTCTGACGTGCCAGGCCATTGAATCCACACAGTCCAATAGACCCGGTTATCCCTTTCCTCCCCCTGGCTGGAGGCAGGGCCCCTCTAATTCTGGTTAGAGTATTCGGTATTCACTTCTCATAAAATTGGCTCAGAAGTCTCTTCAAGAGGATCGGAAATAAAATCAGCCCTTCTACTCTATTTGGAAACTGGAGCGGCATTTTTCCTGGTAGAATCCCCTTTTGTGGTGGTTTTTCCTCGCAGCTCACGTACCCGTGCATTTAGGACAGAGGTGGGTTTTCCGTCCCATTTCCTCATGTCCTCTCCATGATCACATAGGTAAAACTGAAAAAGAGATACTAGCAGCATGTGAGGGGGTTCGAGCTGCTTCAGAAGTTGTTGGTACAGAAGCATATCTCCTCTTGGCACCACGATTGCCCGTGCTGCACTGGATGTTCAAAGGAAACATCCCCTCTACACATCATGCAACCAGCGCTACATGGAGTAAGTGGATAGCATTGATCACGCAACGAGCTTGACTGGGGAAATCCAACCGCCCGGGAATTCTGGAAGAGATCATGGACTGGCCAGAAGGCAGGGATTTTGGAGCATCACCTGAGGAGGTGGCTCGTGCCCAAGAGGCACCACCATATAATGAGTTTTCAGAAGACAAAAGGCGTTATGCTTTGTTTACTGATGGATCCTGTCGTGTGGTAGGGAACCATCGGAAGCGGAAAGTTGCTGTGTGGAGTCCCACACGACAAGTCATTGAGGCCACTGAAGGAGAAGGTGAGTCAAGTCAGTTTGCAGAAGTGAAAGCCATCCAACTAGCCCTAGATATTGCTGAACGAGAAAAGTGGCTGGTACTCTATCTCTATACCGACTCCTGGATGGTGGCTAATGCCCTATGGGGGTGGCTACAGCAGTGGAAGAAGACCAATTGGCAACGCAGGGGTAAACCCATCTGGGCAGCTGCATTGTGGCAGGGCATTGCTGCCCGTGTTGTCGCGGTCAAGACGGACAAACGACAAGTAAGCATTCTTATAGTACAAGCAAAGAAGGGTTTTTTTTATTACTACAAGCCAGCAAATTTATACCCATTATACTTGTTACCTTGTACATATGTCTGTCCCTTATTGGTCAAAAAGTTGTCAGAAGTTGTTTTTCTCACCCCTCGTTGGGTGACTTTTTCAGGTTACTTATCACAACTGCAAACGGTCAACACATTCCTTAAACTTAGTTTCCCACGCATGCTTTTCATTCTTTCTTGTTCTCTCATGGGAACACTGTAATCTTGTCAAAGTCAATATCCTCCCCAGGCCCCTTGGTCCAGCCGAGGTCCTCCACAGTTCCCCCTTTTTGTTTTTGCGCCAAATATGCCATGTGAATTGTCCGCTTCAGGGCCCTTTGCAGCAAGGACAGCACACATGGGAGGATGCTCAATACAATGATAATAATTGTCAATATTAATAATCCTGGTTTTGATACTCCCTTTAACCACCCTCCAATCCCCCATTGGGAGAACAAGCCATCCAACCCAAAAAACCCAACATCTTCTGTCAGCTTCTGCACCTCCTTTCGCAGCTGTTGGATACTCTGGGACACTGACACTGAATGATCTGATAGGTTCATACAACACATACCATTAAGGTTTTCACAACTGTGGCCATGGGCCAACAATAGAAAATCAATAGCTGCTCCGTTTTATAGCGTAGCATGGCATATAGAATCTATATCTAGCAATAATCCAGAAAGAGCTTGTGATGTAGCATTGCTTTGAGTGCTTAGCCAGCATCCCTCTTGGCCCGTAGCTTTTGCAAGCGTTACCCATACGTTCATCTTGGGCTGCGATGGTACCCATATTGCAACCACTACTCTGAGGAGACTGCAGCAGGCGATGACACTTCTAAGTAGGGTTTTACCAGTCATGCCGGCACCCATCGCGGTCCAGTATCTGTGGAGACACAAGCATAACCTCGACCCCAGGTTAATAAGTCACAAGGTGCAGACCATTGACCCGTCTGCAGGTCCCGTATCTGAACCTTAACCCCGGGGTCACACCAGATATACTTGTCAATGACCCAAAATGATGCAGCATTGGTGGTTGTTGAACATCATCAGTGACCTGCAGAAAATTTAAGACATACGTGGCCTTGTTAAGTCGAGCCTCCGGGCCCTCACCCATCATTCCCCCTTTTTGTTTTTGAAGCATATGCTTTAGAGTTCCACAGGCACGCTCTACAATGCCTTGTCCTGTGGGAGAATGAGGGATACCGGTGACATGGGTAATTCCCCAAAGCTGCAAAAAGGCAGTCACCTTGGTAGAAAGATAGGCTGGACCGCTGTCAGTCTTAATTTGCTGAGGTACACCAGCCACAGAAAACGCTCGTTGCCAGTGTCAAATAACATCCCTGGCGGCTTTACCTGTATGAGCGGTGGCAATAACAACAGAAGAAAAAGTATCAATAGACACATGCACATATTTCAACCGCCCAAACTCAGGAATATGTGTCACGTCAGTCTGACAGATTTGCAAGGCTCGAAGGCCTCTAGGGTTGTTTCCATAATAATGAGGTACATGGTGGCCCTGACAGTCAGGGCACGCGGCGACGATGGCACGAGCCTCAGAGTTTGACAATCAAAATTGCCGCTTTAAGGCCCGATGTCCTTGGTGAAAAAAACGATGAGCTTCGATCACCTGTTGTCTCACATTTGGTACTGGACCTATTGCCACCCCCGATACGAGAGCATCTGCATGAGCATTCCCTTCCACAATAAAACCAGGCAAGCTTGTGTGGCTTTTAATATGCATGACATAATATGGGGAGCGGCGTTCCTGAATCTCCATCCATAACAGCTTCAACACCCCAAATAACTTTTCATTTCCCACCTGACCAAGCACAGCCTTATCCAATCTTTGGACCAAACCCGCCACATAAGCTGAATCGGTGACAACGTTTACAGGATCTGGAAAATGTTGAAACACCATCACCATTGCTCGAAGTTCTACAACTTGAGGGGAGCCTTCTTGCTGTTCTATCTTCTGTTGCCATTGCCGGCCATCATGCCACACAATGGCTGCTTTTCCTGTTTTTCCCGAACCGTCAGTGAACACCGTGGGACCAATCACCGGCTCTGATTGACTTAGTTGCTTTTGTGCAAAGCGTATTTGACTTCCCATTTTAATTAACAGGTGAGAGGGAAGCTGATACCCAATTTGCCCGGTATAATTTGCCAAGGCTGCTTGCAATGCGGAGCTGTTAGCGAGACACCATTCAAAATAATCGGTTTTAACAGGCACAGTGATACATTCCAGGTCCCTGGCTATCAATTCCATACATCGAACTTGGGTCTTCATGATAATTTGGGCTAAAAGCTCAAAAAGACCTGGGGCGGTTTTGTTTGGTCTGAACGGTAAGAAGGCCCATTCTAACACATGCAATGGATCCAGCCAATCAGAATTCCATTGTGCGATCATGGCAAAAGGTACCAGTTTGTCTATTAATACAAAAACCTGAATTGAAACTGTCAGATCAATTCTCCACACATGTCTATGCACAATTGCTTGCTCTACTTCTGTAATTACTTGTTTTGCCTCAGGGGTTAATGCCCGTGGTGCAGCAATGTCTGTATCACCCTTCAATAAATCCAAAAGTGGCTGTAATTTCGATGATGGCAACCCTAAATAGGGTCGAACCCAATTGATCACTCCGGCCAATTTTTGTACGTCATTTAAAGTTTTTATCTCCAATTGTAACTGAATGGGTTGTGGTGCGACCGTCTGATTTAATACTTTCATACCTAAATACAGCCACGGCTGTTGATGCTGTACCTTTTCAGGTGCAATAACTAGGCCTAATTGCTGCAGTGAATCATGTGCTGTGACTTCCATTTCGCTTAACATCTGTTGAGATGGAGCGGCTAACAAAATGTCATCCATATAATGATAACAATAACATGTTGGGAATGCAGCACGAACTGGACTTAAGGCCTTTGCCACAAACCACTGACAAATTGTGGGAGAATTTTTCATTCCCTGAGGCAAAACTTTCCAATGATACCTTTTCGACGGCTCACTGTTGTTCACTGAGGGTACAGTGAAAGCAAACTTCTCCATATCAGGTGCGGCTAAAGAGATGGTGAAAAAACAATCTTTTAAGTCCATTACAATAATTTCCCATTGCATTGGAATCATAGTTGGAGAAGGTAACCCTGGCTGCAATGCCCCCATGGTTGCTACTACCTCATTAATCTTCCGTAAATCATGCAATAGCCTCCATTTTCCAGATTTCTTTTTGATCACAAACACTGGTGTGTTCCATGGGCTATGAGAGGCCTCAATATGTCCTGCGGCCAATTGTTCTGCAACTAAAGATTTCAAGGCTAGGAGTTTTTCTTGATTGAGGGGCCACTGATCCACCCACACTGGTTTATCTGTTAACCAGGTCAGTGCCAGCGTTGGGCGCTCCATGCCCTGCAGCACAGTCGCCCCTATGAAAAATCCATGGTAAGACGCATCCCCCATTGATCCAACACATCTCGACCCCATAAATTAAGTGGCAAAGTGGTGACATATGGCCTCACAGTGGCTTTCTGTCCCTCTGGGTTGCTTATTAGCACAGGTTTTGCTACAATAAAACTATTTGAAACTCCACCTACACCCAACACTCCTTCCGCATTTACAACCAATGGCCACGAGGAGGGCCAGGTACGCTGCGCTATGATGGTCATATCAGCCCCAGAGTCCAGCAAACCTATCAATTTTATCTGTGATGAGGATGCATTTGCCATAGTGAGGGTACAGGTCATTTCTGGCCTGCTTTCCGTAATGCGTTGCGACCAAAATACCTGCGGCTTTCCAGTGGACCCAAAACCTTGAGTACCACGAGTTACCTGTTCTGTCGCAGGCATGCAGCTCATAAATGGTACGAGTTGAGCAATTCGTGTGCCTCCTTTTATAGTGACTGGAGGGGTTGCAGTAGATACCATTGCACATATTTGTCCGTGATAATCAGCATCAATAACTCCCACATGCACACTTAACCCTTGCAAAGTACTACTTGATCGTCCTGTTAGTAAGGCACTTAATCCTTTACCAATCGGTCCCCAGGCTTCCAGAGGCACTTTATGCACTCCTTGGGCAGATAAAGTTACTGTGTGGGCAGTGCATACATCCATCCCTGCTGCTCCTTGGGTTTGTCCCTGTAACTTGTCACAAAGGCTTGTGGTGTCTGCGCTGGCTGTTGTACCAGAAAGGGGTTGCTGGAGTGGTAGGGCATTTGTGTCTGCACGCGCCCCTTCGCGCTCTTTCTGCCGTTTCCCGACTGGAGGGGTTGACTGTTAGCATGAAATTTAGATTTACATTGCTTTGCAAAGTGTCCCAGCTTTCCGCACTTAAGACATGTAGCTGCTCCCACAGCCACCTGCCCGGCTCCTCCTTTTCTATTTTTAGTGGGACAGTTAGCCTTGTCATGTCCAGTCTGTCCGCAGCAGTAACATTTCTGATTAGACATATGCATTGCAGACATAGCTGTAGCTAATGCAGACATTTTGTGTTCAACAGAGCCCACCTTCCCGCAAGCAGTAATCATAGCTTCTAGGGTTGGATCCCCAGGGAGCGTCTCAATCACCTTTTGACAATCTGCGTTAGCATTGTCACGGGCTAACTGTTTTACCAGCATTTCTTGTATATGTGCATCAAATACCTGCCGCTCTATAGCCCCCATCAATTTCTCTACAAACGACAGAAACGGCTCTTTAGCCCCCTGTTTAATCATGGTATATCTTGCCTTAGGCTCCGCCAGCTCTGCCGTTTGGAGCAAAGCTTCTACACCAATAGTCTTTACTTGCTCCAATACAAGCAGATGCCTTTGAGCCTGATGTTGAGGATTATTAAATTGACCAGTCCCAGTCAGAACATCAGCTCCGTTACCATAATGTGGATGGGTTTGTGAAAGCTGCAAATTGTGTACTGCTTGCACCTCTGCTCTCTGAGTCCAGATACTACGAAAAATGGTGCATTGCACAGGTTGGAAAATAATTTGAGCAATTTGAGCAAAATCATAAGGTGTCATTTCTTCCATAGTGAATAGGCGTATTAATTGCATAACTGCGGGGGAGTTGGGACCATATTGCGCAGTTGCCTTTTGAAAATCCTGTATAACTTTCCATGAATATGGTCTATGTTCATCCATAATTCCTTGTCCTGGATCACCCCGTACCACGGGGAAAGCCATCGCCCCAGTCCCCCTTAAATTCGTTTCACCGGAGTTGCCTGCTGTTACAGGAACGTTAATTTGCTCGGATAGGTCCCAATTTCCTTCTTGCAGAGCTCGAGCTTTCACCTGCTGCCAGAATTTCAGGGGGTTGTGGGGACTGACAGTAATTTGAGCCGGCGGAAGGACCCAGGGCTGTCCTCAGCAACGCAAGCCTCCTTGTAATTGTCCCTTTTTCGGTGTTCCCGCAGACCCCCCAGATTCAGGATTCCCCATATTATTGTCCATGGGATCATCCCAATCCTCTGATGTTTCGGCTGGCAGAGGGGGGTACAGGCACGAGGTCCCCTGTTCCCCTCCCTGGGCTCGGGGTGGGGGGGGGGGGGCGCTATTCATCCCTTCTCGATCCTCTGAATCAGGCGGCAATGGGGAAGCGGACGGGTTAACCGGGGCTTCTGCCGTTTCAGCGGGGCATACGTCACTACCAGGAAGCAAGTCCTGGGGCCGCTTATATGTTCTATCTTTAATAGTCCAAGGATGTCCTGAGGGCCGCTCATCATCAGAGTCATCAACGAAAGGGTTCTTTTGTCGGCCCCGTGGCTTTGGCCACCCTGCACGCTTGCCAGAGGACTAGGCAACAGACTCCACGTCCTCTGTGGGAGAGGACTGTCCTCCCCCCACGATAGGGACGTCTGGCTCCTTCATCCTATCCCTTTGTTCTTTAATGTCTTTGACGGTTTCAAGGAGCAGGCACCACGTCTCCAGGAGGCTGGCTGCCTCCTTAGACCCTCGGGACGCACTGTCAAACAGCTTGTCCCCGAGTCCTTGCCACACAGGCACACTAAAGGCAGTCACTGTATCTGCTTTATATCCATGTTGCTTGCCCCATAAGAGCATTTTCCGCAACATCAACTCTTCTACTTTAAGTCCTCTCTTTTGCAATATTACTTTCCACATATTTACAATTCCGGCGTCCTCTTTACTGAGGGTCCCGCCCATGTTCCCGGCAGCTCACCTGTTTATCTCCAGGTGTCAAGTATCAGTCTGGACTAGCAGCTCTTCCCGCGGCTCTCAAGCTATGCCGAGCTCCGTCTCCACTGCTCTCCTCGCAGTCACAAGCATTATTTACAGCATCACTTCGGGGTCACCAATTGTCACGGTCGAGACGGACAAACGACAAGTACGCATTCCTATAGTACAAGCAAAGAAGGTTTTTTTATTACTACAAGCCAGCAAATTTATACCCATTATACTTGTTACCTTGTACATATGTCTGTCCCTTATTGGTCAAAAGGTTGTCAGAAGTTGTTTTTCTCACCCCTCATTGGGTGACTTTTTCAGGTTACTTATCACAACTGCAAACGGTCAACACATTCCTTAAACTTAGTTTCCCAGGCATGCTTCTCATCCTTTCTTGTTCTCTCACGGGAACACTGTAATCTTGTCAAGGTCAATATCCTCCCCAGGCCCCTCGGTCCAGCCAAGGTCCTCCACAGGCCCATGTTACTGACCCTCCCTTGTTTAGACCAGTAACATGGTTACTGTTACTGTTACATGAATCCCATTCAGAGATTCCTGTCTCTAGTAATGACACAAAATGGACGGGAGGGATATGGTTACTACCTCCTGGCCCACTAGAAGAAAAGAAAGAATGGATCCATGTCAATGACACACATGCTTATTACTCCCTGAAATGGTCCGAGGGAGGATTGTCTCGGCCAGTATTGCAAGCTCAGTATAATAATAATACTGGACCTTTTTTCATGAAGTCATGGGTGATAGGTATGCCATTTATAAAATGACAAATAGCTCATGGTGATTATCAAAAGAACAATTCCTTGTATAAGTTTGAACCTGACACAGAATCACAAAGATTCGGTGATGATATGTACTTCGCATCCTTATGCTTTTGTAGCAGCTCAATTTCTAGATATCGCTTTACATAACCATGCTTTTGAAACTAATCTGAATTAACCTTGGTATTTTAGCTGTTTTACTCATAAGAATATATCTGAACTAAGTCTTACAGTAATCATGCCAATGCGATGTCATGCTGAATTGTGGATCCCTGTAAATAGGACTAGATTGTGGGAAGGGGAATCAGGATTAAGTCAATTATCAAGGCTTTTAAAGTGGACAATTAGTCACCCAAAACGATTTATAGGATGGCTAATTGCCTTTATAATATCAGCTATCATTATTGCAGCTACTGCCACCATTGCTACCATGGCACTTGCGAAATCTGTTCAGACTGCTCACACAGTAGCTAATGTATTAGAAAATGTTACAGCTGAAATGAATACCCAGGTACAAATTGATCAACAAATATTAGCATGATTGGATGCTTTAGAAGCAGTGGTAATTTGGCTTGGAGTGTATTGGGCTTGTGTGGCAAGGTTTTGGTAGCGGGGGGTTACAGGGGTGGCTTCTGTGGGGGCTGCTGGAGGCTTCCCCTGTGTCCAATGGAGCCAATGCCAGCCGGCTCTAAGACGGACCCGCCGCTGGCCAAAGCCAAGCCAATCAGCGATAGTGATAGTGCCTCTGTGATGACATATTTAAAAAAAAAAAAAAAAAAAAAAAAAAGGGAAAAGGGGTTGCAGGACACACAGAAACGGCAGCTGGAGAGAGGAGTGAGAACATGTGAGAGAAACAACCCTGCAGACACCAAGGTCAGTGAAGAAGGAGGGGGAGGAGGCGCTCCAGGCGCCAGAGCAGAGATTCCCCTGCAGGCCTTGGTGAAGACCATGGTGAGGCAGGCTTTCCCCCTGCAGCCCATGGAGGTTAATGGTGGAGCAGATATCCACCTGCAGCCCGTGGAGGACCCCACGCCGGAGCAGGTGGATGCCCAAAGGAGGCTGTGACCCCGTGGGAAGCCCATGCTGGAGCAGGCTCCTGGCAGGACCTGCAGATCTGTGGAGAAGCCCACGGAGTGGGTTTTCTGGCAGGACTTGTGACCCCGCAGGGGACCCATGCTGGAGCGGTATGCTCCTGAAGGACCGCACGCCGTGGAAGGGACCCATGCTGGAGCAGTTCGTGGAGGACTGTCTCCCGTGGGAGAGATCCCACGCTGGAACAGGGGAAGAGTGTGATGAGTGCTGCCCCTGAGGAGGATGAAGCGACAGAGATAACGTGTGATGAACTGACCGCAAACCCCATTTCCCGTCCCCCTGTCCAGCTGAGGAGGGGGGAGTGATAGAATGGCTTTGGTGGGTGCCTGGCATCCAGCCAGGGTCAACCCATCACATGGAGATAGACAAAGTGCATTACAAAATAGAATGAAATTACATTACAATTGGGAATTTCAAAAGCAAGGGCTGTGTGTAACTCCTTTAAAATGGAATGAAAGTGTATGTGACTGGAATCAGGTGAAGGTGCATTTACAAGGTACATTTGCTACTAATGATGCAGGAGAGATCTAAGATCTTGCACAGATATTACAAGATCAAATGGGAAATATACAAAATTAGCAGAACAAGATGTTTTTTGAAGAACTGTCTAATAGGGTTAAATCGTTAAATCCAAAAACATGGTTTGAAGGTTTAAATCTGTGTATGTGAATTTGTATTGCTGTTGGAGGGTTATTAATCATTTGTATGTTTGTAGCAATCAGAATCAGCTGAGGAGCAGTATGAGGATTGCATCGATCCGAAATTAGAGTCCTCACTGCCTTCCTCGTGAATCTGATGTTCCTAAAGCAAAAAGGGGGAGATGTGGGAGCAGCTCGGAACACCTGGCTTTTGAATCAAGGGTGAACGTTAGAACTTGTGCTGCATGTTTGCCAAGCCTTTGAAGAACTAGTTTTACAAGGTCAGGTCGGAGGATTGCCCGGTGTGTGCCTGGGAAGAAGTGGCTGAAGACAGTCACAGTATGGGTGTGGAGTGTGTTTATCTTTAAGTGTTCTGAGGACTGGCAAACATCCCAGCCGAGCCAGATATGTGCTCCTGTTTTAGTAACATATAAATGTGCTGTAAGAGACAATAAAGAGGTCTTTTTGCCATTGCTTCGGAACCACCTCGTTGTCATCCCGAGTGCCTCTTTCATCACTGCAACCCACACTGTGCGTGACCAAAGGGTAGACGCTATGTAAATGATAATATGAATATGTATGACTGGAATAATATAAATTTCTGCTTGTTGTAGGTAACGGTGTGCACGATAGGTGGAGCGATCCCCCGTGCACCCAGTGCTGCAATAAAGAATGCCTGCTTTCTAAAACTCCAAAATCAAGTCTTAAAGAGTTTCTTTGACTGGCTTTTTTGGTAACAGGGTAGTGTTAATCACGCAACAGGCTCGACTGGAGAGCCAGAAGGCAGAGATTTTGGAGCATTGCCTGAGGAGGTGGTTCGTGCCCAGGAGGAACCACCATAAAATTAGTTATCAGAAGATGAAAGGCATTATGCTCTGTTTACTGATGGATCCTGTCGTGTTGTAGGAAACCATCGGATGTGGAAAGCTGCTGTGTAGAG
The DNA here is from genome assembly GCF_929443795.1 of Astur gentilis. Lineage (NCBI taxonomy): Eukaryota > Metazoa > Chordata > Aves > Accipitriformes > Accipitridae > Astur > Astur gentilis. The sequence continues at coordinate 35,025,003 of NC_064918.1, forward strand.
TCCCACTGATACCAAAAAGCCGGTCGAAGAAACTCTCTAAGACTCTTTTTGGAGTTTTAGAAAGCAGGCATTCTTTATTGCAGCGCTGGATTCACGGGGGATAATTCCACCTAGTGTGCATACCACAGCTTTAGCACAAACAGGTTATATAGAATAATTAATTGCATATTCATCAGATTAGTATACATATACATAAAAATTATTGCAACTGGTTATCTTAGTACTGCCTACATCCGATCATGCGCAATGAAGGATCCATTTGAGTCGAAGGGCTGCTTTTGCGACCACCGACCCATTTGAAGTTCTTGCTGGCTGTCCTTGAAGTCTTTATTCTTGTCCTTGTTCTTTGATCTTGAAGCTTAATGCAGTTTCAATCACATGTGGTCAGTTTCAACATTGTTCTCATCTGGCGTACAGGAACATCTAGTCATAAGAGCCAAGAACTGCCAAACGTATGAATAATTACTAGTTAATCACTTGACTAGACTTTGTAATTATCTCCCCGGTTACCCTTTGTCTATTGTTTCAACCATAATGTTAATATATGATCATTTATCAAATCTCACTTGCACAGTCACCTAGCAGCAAACCAGTTTTCATAGAAGGTACAAAATATTAAAACCATAAAAGTTTGAACAAACCACACGAAATGTATGGACATATGCTATCACCACATGACAAGTCGTTGAAGCCGTTGAAGGAGAAGGAGAGTCAAGTCAGCCTGCAGAAGTGAAAGCCATCCAACCAGCCCTAGAGATTGCTGAATGAGAAAAGTGGACAGTACTCTACCTCTGTACTGACTCCTGGATGGTGGCTAATGCCCTGTGGGGGTGGCTACAGCAGTGGAAGAAGACCAATTGGCAGTGCAGAGGTAAACCCATCTGGGCTGCTGTATTCTGGCAAGACATCACTGCGCAAGTAGAAAACATCGCTGTAAAGATACATCATGTAGATGCTCACAAGCCCCAAAAATGTGCCACTCAAGAACATTGAAACAATGAGCAAGTAGACCAGGCTGCCAGAATTGAAGTGGCTCGGGTGGACCTGGACTGGGAACGTAAGGGTGAGCTATTTGTAATTTGATGGGCCCACAAAACATCGGGACATCTAGGGAGAGATGCAACATACAAATGGGCTCATGATCGAGGAGTGGACCTGACCATGGAGGCCATCACACAGGTCATTCATGAATGTGAAACATGTGCCGCAGTCAAGCGAGCCACACAAGTAAAGTATCCCTGGAATGGAGGGTGGTGGCTGGGTTTTCGATATGGGGAGGCCTGGCAAATTGACTACATTGGACTACTGCCACAAATCCGCAAAGACAAGCGCTACATGCTCACCATGGTGGAAGCAACTATTGGTTGGCTAGAAACAAGCCCTGTAAACCATGCCACTGCCCGAAACACCATCTTAGGCCTTGAAAGGCAAGTTCTATGGTAACAGGGTACCCCAGAAAGAATGGAGTCAGACAATGGGACTCACTTCCAAAGTAATCTCAGACTCCTGGGCCAAGAAGCACAGGCACTGAGTGGGTGTATCACATCCCCTATCACCCTCAAGCCTCTGGAAAGCTTGAAAGATATAATGGATTGTTAAAGACTATGCTGAGAGTGTTGGGCAATGAGGCATGGAAGCACTGGGATGTAAGTTTAGCAGCAGGCACTGGGCTGGTGTCGTGGTTTCAGCCCAGCCGGTAACAAAGGACCACGCAGCCGCTCGCTCACTCCTCCGCCCCCCTCCGGTGGGATGGGGAGGAGACGGAGGAGAGGAAAAAAAAGAAAAAGAAACTGGAACCTCGAGGGTTGAGATAAAGGCAGTTTACTGGGACAAACACAAAGAGATTACAACAACAACAACGGCACTAATGAAAAAAAAAAGTATACAAAAAGAGTGATGCACAGTGCAACTGCTCACCACCCGGGACCCGACGCTCCACCACTTCCCCCACCGAAAACAGAGACCACCCCCCGGCCCGCTCCCCATTTATATACTGGGCAGGATGTCACATGGTATGGAATAGCTCCTTGGCTAGTTCAGGTCAGCTGCCCCGGCTATGCCCCCCACCTCCCAGGTTCCTGTAAAAATTAACTCTATCCCAGCTGAACCCAGGACAGCTGGTTAACAGCAGACGATCTGCTAACCATCCTGGTCCTGCCCAAACAATACCCCTACATACTGTGGGAGGAGATAAGGTCCCCGTAGTGCACATAGGGAGGTGGCTGGGGAAGGCAGTGTGGATTGCTCCTCCCTTGGGAAAAGGCAAACCCATTCGTAGGATTGTCTTTGCTCAAGGACCCCAGTGTACTTGGTGGGTAATGCGGAAGAATGGGGAGACCCAGTGTGTACCTCAAGGAGGTTTAACCTTGGGGGAAAATAATCCGTGGTGTGAGTTGTATGTTGTAGGAAGTAATGTAGCAGGAACTACGTGAACTAATGAAGAGTGAGCTTTGCAAGGAATTGGGCAAGTGCAGCAATGACTTAAACCAAGCTTGTGCCCTGGGAGAGAAGGAGCCAGGCAATCTTTAGATCATGTCCTATTGTCTACCAGCATAAAATGGTGCATTTGTACACTTTTTGGGTGTGTGCAACAGTTATATAGACCTTGGCAATTTCTAAACTGGACCTGCTGTACTTAAGTATTGTGGTAGTCATGGAAGAATGGATAAATGTGCAATTAGATGAACAGGTTTTTTCCTCTGAAAAGAACAAGGGTGTAGATACTTCACTATTGATTTAAGAGAGAGTTTCATACAGAACATAAAAAATTACTCTTAAGAGAATCTATTAACAAGTTGTGCCTTAAGCAGCATAAGATGCATCTCCTGCAGATTTATGTCCCTATGTCCTGTTTTTTCCTTTCCCAATGACATTAATTCCAGTGCCCATCCCTCCTCTCTGTTCCTTTATTGTTTTGTCACTGGGCAAGGCCAAGTGCATTGCCTGATTAGTCTGGAACTATGCATGTGCTGATTTGCCAATGAGGTGTTGCTAACCAGAATATTTTAAAAACTGAATTCTGCTGTAGAGAAACTGATTTGGGTCTTTCTCCTTTACCCAGATACTAACTTTCACAAAACTTTTGGGGATTTTATCATCTCTGGTATTTCAATGTCTCTTTCTAAATTAAATTTGTAATGCTAAAAGTATGTGTGGGGTGGCATGGTGATACCAACAGACACGTGAACAGTGAAACAGCATAAACTTTGTTTCTGTGAGAAATGAAGGTGAAAATATATATTCATTCCTAGATACACTGCATCAAACTGTACATGATTCTGGCTTGGACATGCTAGGCCTCTGTCATAAAATAAATAGTGATGAATCTGAACTTATTTGAATATATATATATGTATGTGAGAGACTGAAAGAGTTAATGTCTCAAGCATTGTGGTGGGGAAGTTTTGCTTAACCACAAACTCTGCATAGCAAGGAACCACAGGTGAAAAGAAGCCGATCAGCACAGGACATCAGCAACAGGACAGGGAGGGCGTGCTGGAGGGTGCGCAGCTCCTGTTCTGATAATGCTGTTGTGATATGCTGAGCAGGACAGCTCACCATGCATGACAAAAGATCACATATGCAGGGAAAGGGAAGTTACTCCACAAAGGACCCCCAAGTCCCAAAGGCTCACAAACTGCTCATGACACCTAATTGGCCTAATAAATTCAAGTGCCTACCCGAAGGAGGGGCAAGGATGATAGAAGGACACAAACTGAAGTCCCACGTGTGCAAGCCCACCGGAACTGGACCCCTCGGCTGACTGGACCAACGCTGCACCCAGGACCAGTGATATCTTTCTCTCTTCCTTTTTTCTCCTTCTGTCTTGTTCTCTCTTTCTTTTTCCTTTTCCACAATCCCTACACCTCATCCCTTTAGACATAAAACCGTTGGCCAAGCCTGGGACTATGAGTGGATCCAGCCACCCCTAGGCTCTTCTCCGAGAAGGAGTCTAGAAAGCAAGGGGGTCTGCTCTGAACCTCGTGACTCAATGGGAGGGCTCTCCTCATTCCCTGAATTGATGTATATGGTTACCACGGGTTACACGGTTCACTGAGGTAGTCCCATGCCAATTCCTGTTGTGAGAGACCACGCCACCTACTATCACGCCTCCCAAGTTCAGTTTGCTTCTGTCATGAATAAAATCTTTAACTGATCGTTTGGTGTCATTTCACCTTAATTTAGCCCGAGGGAATTCCGAATTCAACACGACTCCCTGGTCTGTCCGGTCCGGGTTGTGACAACATATACCCTAAATGTTGTTTCAAAGTGGAATTTTTGTGGTCAAATTTTCATTGAAGTTAGGCTCTCAGTGGTTTCTAGACATTTTACTGGATCTTTTTCTATTACATCTAAAAGTCAATAAATAATAGTTGGAGATTTATAATGCAAGAAGTGATTTGCTATTATGAGTGGCATCACCATGAGAATTTGAATCCTGTGAACACAAAATGTCTTTTCTGCAAGACAATAAGTATAAATATGGCACGTGTACTGGTTTTGGCTAGGAGAGAGTTAATTTTCTTCACAGTAGCTAGTATGGGGCTATGATTTGGATTTGTGACCAAAACAGTGTTGATAACACACCCGTGTTTTTGCTATTGCTGTATGGTGCCTACACAGTGTCAAGGCCTTTTCTGCTTCTCACACTGTCCTGCCAGCGAGTAGGCTGGGGGTGCACAAGAGGTTGGGAGGGGACACAGCTGGGGTGACAGCTGACCCCAACTGACCAAAGGGATATTCCAGACCATATGACATCATGCTCAGCAGTAAAAGCTGGGGGGAAGGAGGAGGAAGGGGGACATTCAGAGTTATGGCATTTGTCTTCCCAAGTAACCATTACACGTGATGGAGCCCTGCTTTCCTGGAGATGGCTGAACACCTGCCTGCTGATGGGAAGTAGTGAATGAATTCCTTGTTTTGCTTTTCTTGTGCACACAGCTTTTGCTTTCGCTATTAAACTGTCTTTATCTCAACCCACAAGTTTTTCTCACTTTTACCCTTCCGATTCTCTTCCCATCCCGCTGGGGGGGGAAATGAGCAAGCAGCTGTGTGGTGCTTAGCTGCTGGCCTGGGGTTAAACCATGACAGCACGCAGTATTAAAAATGGTTTAATCAATTTTATTTAATATTAAATTAAAATGTGTTATTAAAGGCTTCTTAAACTGTATATTTTTTGTAAAACTTTTAAATGAGAACTCCATCCGCTGTAGTCAAGCATAAATAACAGGCATATTTGCACTTTCTCTGCTCTGTGCCTTCTGTGTAAATCGACTGCCAAGATAGTCCGCAGCTTGATAGTAATGAAGATGTCAATTTTCTAGTTGATTTTAATTACTTATGAGGAAAATGGAAAAATTAAATGACAGAGAGCACTCATGGTGGAAAAAAAAAGCTTAAACAGTCAGACTGAAACATTAAATATTTTCCTCAAGCGCCTGCTAAGGCTTTGTTATTGTCCATGTGAAACTTCCTTTCTACTTTCAGTGAAATTGCCATGATCACAATTTCTTTCATAATCTTAAATGCTTGAAACCTGTAATAGAACTGTTACTGATTTGTTATTGATTTGTCAGAATTAATCATATTTAATTTTAATAAGAATATAGAATTGTAATCGACAGGGAACCAAATTGTTCCCTGACATTGTGTAATTCGTGTTGAATTAAAAAGAAGACAATAAGGTTTACATATCAATCGGGAAGGGGGAAGGGACACATTGTGATTGACTAGATAAGGAGGGAAAAGACCATGGACCAGATAAGGGGTTTAACTCTACCTCGACTGCATTCCTCCACATCAAAAGACATTCCACAGACACTCTCCGTTGAGAAGATTGACCAAATCTACCCATTAACAAACCTGTGAAGAAAGAAGAAGCAAGACAAGGCGGAGATTTACAAGAAAGGGGTGCATGAACTGTATAAAAGGAATGTAACTAGAAGAGAAAGTTGCGAGCCGTTGGTGGAGCGCGGACTCCCCGGCCGCCCAGCGCTGCTTGCTTGCTATTCTCAATAAATATATGAATTATATATAGAATTGCCTCTGTTGATTTAAAACAGAATTATAAGAATTTTAACAAAACGATACATATCTATTGCATATTATATATTTGGCCATGGGAGTGTTAAGTTAGAGATGTAGTCATAGGAACAAAGGAACTTCAGAGTATTGTCCAAAATCATTTAACCACAGAAACTTGGACAGAGATTAGTAGATTGGTAGTGTTTTGTTTTAAGGAACTAAGGAAACCGTTATGGACACCAGTTTGCTGCTTGGAAACCCCTTACCCTTCCCACCTCGATCTAATTATTGAGAATTCCAATCAGTAGAGTTAAGCGAGATTAACCAATGATTGTTTAAACATAAGAACATTAATAAGATAGTGAGACTAAGGGCCAATCACTAGAAACACTAAATTTAAGAATTAACATTGAATGTACTTTTATGTAAATCTCATATATGATGGTAAAATCGTACTGCGCAGAATCACATAAGAAAGGTCAACTATCGGACACAGTGAGGAAGACTATGGAAGACCACCAGAGGGCTACTGAAGACCACCAGAGACTTCACCACGCCTGCGCAGGAGGACATTTGCATATGTTAATAACTTCCCGGAAATCTAATGTATATGTACAACCCTTCTTGGAAATCTAATGAATATGAATGAATAAGTTTAATATAAGGTACATGATTTTGGTGCTCAGGTGTGTGTGGTTCGTTAGAGGACTCGCCCACGCACCCGGCCGTTAATAAAGAAGTGTCTGCTTATCTACACTAAATTGGTGTTGATAAGTTCTTTATTCCGAGTTTTTCGGCAACAGAACCAGCACAAAATGTTGTGAAGAAATTGCTTCATATAAAAAATAATGCACATTCTGGATGACTTTCTAAACAGCATGATGCAATTTTTCTCTCTCAGGAAGCCACCAGCTATCTTCTTCCATTACTGGAGTGTCGTGGTTTAACCCCAGCCAGCAACTAAGCACCATGCAGCCGCTCACTCACTTCCCCCCTCCCCCCCCCCCCTCCCCAGTGGTATGGGGGAGAGAATCGAAAAAAAAAGTAAAACTCTTGGGTTGAGATAAGAACAGTTTAGTAGGACAAAAAGGAAGGAACTCATAATGATAATAATAACAATAATAAAATGACAATAATAATAAAAGGATTGGAATTTACAAAACAATTGATGCACAATTCAACTGCTCACCACTCTCCGATCGATGCCCAGTTAGTTCCTGAGCAGCGATTCCCCCCAGCCCCACTCCCCTCAGTTTATATACTGGGCATGACGTCATATGGTATGGAATATTCCTTTGGCCAGTTTGGGTCAGCTGTCCTGGTTCTGTCCCCTCCCAACTTCTTGTGTCCCTCCAGCCTTCTTGCGCCCCTCCAGCCTTCTTGCTGGCTGGGTATGAGAAGCTGAAAAAAATCCTTGACTTAGTCTAAACATTACTTAGCAACAGCTGAAAACATCAGTGTGTTATCAACATTCTTCTCATACTGAACACAAGACACAACACTATACCAGCTACTAGAAAGAAAATTAACTCTATCCCAGCTGAAACCAGGACATGGAGTTTGGTACTTTCTCCCCTTTTTGTGCATCTTAAATAATGTTGACAGTAAGATCTGCTTCTAAGTCACTTTGGCATTTTCTGGTCAAAAATCTTGAGCAGCTATTTCCAGCTGCACCTTCATCTAATTGAAGTAGATATCTTAAATCCAGTAAAATCTTAGCTCAGGCAGGACATAGGACACAAATCATACTGATGCTGTCAATGGATGGAGAGCAGCCATCCGTTCCCATTCTGCTGGACCTTTCTGCATAATTTAATGTTGTCAATCAATAGATATTTCTTAAAGATGTGGCAAGGATCCAGAGTAGTTGTGATGGGTTAACCCTGGCTGAACACCAGGTACCCACCAAAGCCGTTCTATCACTCCCCCATCCTCAGCTGGATAGGGGAGAGAAAATATAACAAAAGGCTCGCGGGTCGAGATAAGGACAGGAGAGATCATTCACTATTACCGTCACGGGCAAAACAGACTCAGTTTGCAAAATTAACTCAATTTATTACAAATCAACCAGAGCAAGGTAATGAGAAGTAAAATGAAATCTCAGAACACCTTCCCACCACCCCTCCGTTCTTCCCGGGCACAACTACCCTCCCGGATTTCACCACCAAGCCCCCCCAGCGGCACAGGGGGACAGGGATGGGGTTTATGGTCATCACACGTTATTTTCTGCCGCTTCACCTCCTCAGGACGAGGGCCGATCACACTCTTCCCCTGCTCCAGCGTGGGGTCCCACCCACGGGAGACAGTCCTCCACGAACTCCTCCAACGTGGGCCATTCCCACGGGCTGCAGTTCTTCACGAACTGCTCCAGCATGGGTCCATTCCACGGTGTGCAGTCCTTCAGGAGCACACTGCTCCAGCGCGGGTCCCCCACGGGGTCACAAGTCCTGCCAGAAAACCTGCTCCGTGGGCTCCTCTCTCCACAGATCCGCAGGTCCTGCCAGGAACCTGCTCCAGCGCGGGGTTCCCGCGGGGTCACAGCCTCCTTCGGGAACCCACCTGCTCCGGCGTGGGGTCCTCCACGGGCTACAGGTGGATATCTGCTCCACCGTGGACCTCCCTGGACTGCAGGGGGACAGCCTGCCTCACCAGGGTCTTCACCACGGGCTGCAGGGGAATCTTCGCTCCGGCGCCTGGAGCACCTTCTCCCCCTCCTTCTTCACTGACCTTGGTGTCCGCAGGCTTGTTTCTCTTACATGTTCTCACTCCTCACTCCGGCGGCAGTTTCTCCCCGTCCCAACTTTTTTTCCTTCTTAAAAATGTTATCACAGAGGCGTTACCACTATCACTGATTGGCTCGGCCTTGGCCAGCGGCGGGTCCGTCTTAGAGCCAGTTAGTATGGGCTCGCTCTCTCTCGAACACAGGGGAAGCTTCCAGCAGCTTCTTACAGAAGCCACCCCTGTAACCCCCACCCCCCCCCGCTACCAAAACCTTGCCAAACAAAACCAATACAGTAGTACACTACATTTTCTGAAAGGATGTTCAGTGGAATGGAAGAATGAACAGTGTTAGCAAACTGTACTTCCAACTGTAGGGCATTTTGGTAGTTGTGTACCATTTCTCCATAAGTAAGTCAGTCTTTTTGCTCTTATTGAACATCTACTTGCAGGTACAAGGTAGACTGCTGGCACAGCTTGGATGTCAGCAGCAGACAGAGGTGTGAGAGACTGAATTGTTATCTCAAGCTATTTGTCTCAAAGATTGTTTGTTGTGAGAGACTGGACTATCATCTCAAGCCATTCCTCTCAAGGATTGTTTGCTGTGATGAGCCTCTTATCTTATCCCAGAAATGGCTTGTTTAAGCAGGACACTCCTCTGCCCAAAAGGACGATTATCAGGCCACTGAGGCATCCAGGGGAGGAGAGAGGCTGGAGCCAGCAAAGAATGTGGAGACTACCATTCTCATGGAAACTGTAGTCTTTGAGATAAGGTACTGGTTTCTGGTGTTGATCACGTGGAGGTCCTGTGATAGACAAAACCTGCAGCGTGTAAACAGTGCGTGAACAACACATATGTGCATGCATCATCGAACTATGCCCTATAAGAAACCGTGGAGACAAGCCGTGGTGTGCACCCACCACCGAAGAATTGAAGTCTGAGGACCAACGGGACGCCGCTGGATCCATGGTGGCGACTATCCTTGCAACTCTATCCCGACTGCTTGCTTGATTTCTGCCTTGTCTTCTATTCTATCCTATCACTACTATTTTCTACTTTTGATAATAAAAGCTCTTTTGGGTATACGGCATTTGACCTCGTTTGTGTCTTAATCTTGCTCTTGGGATCATATCGAAACCTTCCCCGACATTGGATCGGGACAATAGGGTACACTTGTCCCTTGCTGTATGTGACTGTATGATTACCCAGAATTTAAGCCACTAGGTGGATGAGATTTGCTCTTCAGCAAACCATTCTTGGACAAAGTGGTGGTTCTGTTTATGGACAGAAATGAGCCAGTCTCCTCTGGCTTTACCTGTCTAGCTCCTCCAAACAAATTTATGTGTCCTTGGATCCCCAAATGCTAGTATAGATGCAGCTCAAAGGAATGCTTTCTGCCATCTCCAGTTAATGAAACTTATCATCTTGGCAAATGTTGATCGGGTTCACTTTTCACTGGTTCATGCTCACTTTTGTCACCTCTACTGAAGTTTAGTAAACATGGGCATAAGGGAGTATCATTAGGAAACTATATCTAGTTCAGAACATTACATCATGTTTCCTTAGCAGTTGCAGGCCACCACATGCAGACCATAACTATCCTCTGTTCTCTGCACTGCCGTCTCATTTCAGATTGGGCAATGTACAAGGTCTCGATCCTCATATTTAGGGTATTCAGTGGTGTAAGCACAGAACACCTACTTAGCCTTCTCTGATATAAATGTATAGGAGCATCTCCACTGAAACAAAACTCTTCAGTGTCCATGAAATGGTTTCTTGGGAAGAGGATAAAAGAACGTACAGTAGGAATTAGTAGTGCTGACCAGTGTGTTGCCTGAAGGCAATCATACTAAGGGAAAAGAGATTGTCAAAGACATTAGACTGAACATTATTTTGGGGATGAAATATTCTAGTAGGTAGAGTTTACAAAGCAACGTGTGCTTATCCATAAGCAGAGGATTTGTGCCCTTTTCCCTGGAATTAAAATGACCCCAAGTTGATTGAAATATCTTCAGGGTAGAAAGTTATACTATGAACACTTTGACATAGAGCCACAAGACTTGTAGGCCTATGTAATAGCCAAACTTTGCCTCTGTTCACTTAGCAGAGAGCTACACCTCTGTTGTTGGTTAACCTCGGTAGGCAGCTAAGCACCACACAGCCGCTTGCTCATTTCCTTCCCCCCCCCCCCCCTCCAGCAGGATGGGAAGAGAATCGGAAGGGTAAAAGTGAGAAAACTTGTGGGTTGAGATAAAGACAGTTTAACAGTGAAAGCAAAAGCTGCATGCACAAGAAAAGCAAGTGGCAAATGTTTCACTATTCAGTTTCAATATTCAGTACCGCAGCTGTCAATGGACCGGTATTTGCATTAAGTCTGTGATAATGTACAGTCAATCTCTGCTTGCCATCAGGTTTTCACACTGGCCACACCAGGGAGTTAAAAGGAGAATGGGTCAGAATCACGATTCCCTGTCCCTTTAAGTCCTCTAACACAGGCCCTTTTCCCTCTCTGGCCCCCAAGGGTATCGGGTAGGGCTTAACATTCATAAGCTTTGAAGGGAAGCAGCAGCGTGGCTTGTAACAGCCGAATATCTATTGTGAGAGAGCCAAATGACCACTGTCTCCCTTTATTATCAATCCAGGTCTTCCCCTTTAAAACATCGAGTCCTAAAAGGTTAAGTGGAAGCTCCCCCACAACCATTGTCACTGTAGTGGCACTATCTTCTCCTCGCAAATGCAGGCTGACCTTTGCTAATGCCTGTGGCTGAACAATGCCGAATGCATCTGCCACAAAAAGCCGCTGTTTGGAGGGTGTAATTCCACCCTCCAAAGGCTTGTGTTGTGCAGGCTTGTCTTGTGCTGCGTTTGAAACTTTACGTGTTGCCTTCCTGAGATGACTGCTTCCCTGCTTTATACAAGATGAGTGATAGTAAAATTGCCCCTTTGGGGAAAGAAGTTTTGTCTGATTTTTTAGAAAAACATAAAGCACAACCCTCTGTGCCTGGGGCAGACTGGGCTCAGGGAAATTGGTATAATCTGCAGAGCATTGTTGATCGGATGGTCGCTTTACAGGAAGATGCTAGAGTGCGGTCAGGGAAAGGAAAAGCGATTGTCTGTGCCATTCTCAGTGCCAGTCTGGCCGCAGCAGTGGAGGATAGGGATTGCCACCTCACTGCAGAATCTCAAATTATTGAATTCCTCCAAAACCTTGTTCAGTCCCTTCTGGGACAAGCGGCTGGATTAAAAGCACAACTTGAAGCAGAAAAGAACCAAGTGAAACATTTGCAAATTGCTCTTAAGGAGCAGCTCCTTGTGGATACTGTCCATGAGGAAATTCCTCCAAGATCAGAAATTGGCTACCCCTTTAATGACCTGCAGGCAGCACAAGAGAGAGTGGAGAAGTTGGAGCTGCCTTCATTGTGACCTTAGTCAAAACTGAATATATTTATGATGATGAGCAGGACCAGTTCCCCCAAGTTACAACTTAAGAGGTCCCCTATACTGCCACTGAGTTGGCAAAACTAAAAAAGGAATTTTGCTGAACCCCTTAAGGAGTCAGAAACGGAGTATGTGTGGAGAGTATCATTGTCGCGGGGGGGACGACGACCATATTCTGTTAAGCGAAAAGGAGGCGCAAGGGTATTGGGGACCGGGAGTGTTTTTAACTACTGGGGATTACCGTGCCCCCTGGTCTTTAACCCAACGGGCAGCCTATTGGGCCGGGGTTTGAACTCCTTGGAGAGGGGGGATCCCCTCGCGATTACGGGGACTGTTAATCAGTTAGTGGAGAGTGTGCAAAAGGCAGCTTGTCTGCAAATGATGTATGATTGAAAATTGGAGCCTACACACCAGTTCCCGATGATGATGTCAGTGAATCCTGAGCGAATGACTCCCCTTATACGGGGACTCCCTGATTCTCTGAAACGGATTAGTATACAATTACAAGGAAAGATACATGCGATGCCCCAGGGCAAGAGACTTGCGGCTGCTTTAGCAGGATTCAGGCCTGATCTGCACTGCCAATCCCCAGATAGGAAAATTTGGACTTGGGGAGAAGTGGCCCAGGAATTAGTTAGTTACAGGCGCAACTATGGTCCCGTTAACCCTCCAGCCACCAAAGTGGACTCCAGGGGCTTGAGGCAGGATGAAGTAAAAATAGTTCCATGCCCTGGGCGTGATAAGAGAACAACTCTCGCTAAACCGCTGGGGGGGAGAGATATCCCGAACAAACATAATAGACTGTGGGCACAGGGACACCAGAAGGGGATCCCGTGTGACTTAATGGACGGGCAGCCAACAGACAAATTGGAAAAATTGGTAACAGGGTGGCCTGATAAATCAGCAAATAGAAAAGTATATTTTGATAATACTACTCACAGCACACCCTCCCTGATTGATTTATCAGAACCAAATGCCCCCCAAAAGCCAGCGGGAAACTAGATCCTTCGCCTTTCGGTGGTGAGCGGGCAGGGGGAGGGGGGGGCAAGGGTTGGATATATATCAGACAGCTCACTGAAAACGGCCGAGGTGATTTACTAATTACAGGCATTGTGGGGCCAGGACAAGCCCGGTCACCTTTTTGGTAGATACCAGAGCTCAAATTTCAGCTATTAAGACCAAAGACGCTGCTAAATGTGGAATTACACCCTCCAAACAGCGGCTTTTTGTGGCAGATGTGTTACCGAAAAACTCGGAATAAGAACTTATCAACACCAATTTAGTGCAGATAAGCAGACACTTCTTTATTGACGGCCGGGTGCGCGGGTGAGTCCTCTCACGAACCACGCACACCAAACTCCAAAATCATACACCTTATATTGTACTTATTCATTCATATTCATTATATTTCCAAGAAATCATTAGCCTTCATTAGCATATATTAATGTCCTTTACACATGCGCATTGAAGGTCTCTGGTGGTCTTCTAGAGTCCTCTAGTGGTCTTTCATAGTCTTCCTCACTTGTCCGCTTCTTGACCTTCTCCAGGTGATTCTGCGCAGTTGGATCCTTGGTAAATCACTAACTAACTATTATTGGCAAATTACTACAGGTCACTTTATTCGACCTTTATCAATTCCATTAATTTGTAATTTTGACATCTTCTCCATTCTTCTAGTTTGTTATTCTATACTCCCTCTGACACACACTACATCACTAGTTTGCTATACTATACTCCTGCTGACAAACACTTCATCACTAGTTTGCTATAATCTACTCCTACTGACAAACACTATGTCAAAATCATTCTTAAATCTCAAGCTTGTCAGCTAAGTTCTAAATGTTCCTTCTAAATGATTCTGACCAATTCCTTCGGCCTTGGTATCAGGTTATACAAAGGGTTTCACAGCAGCTGTCGGTTATTAATCAAATGTGCAAAATGCAATAGAGGTATCTTCGCTAAACTGTTTCTTATCATTTTACGATTTTTATCATACATCATTTATTCTAACCACTATCAAATCAGTAAAAATTAAAGTTACCAACCAATCAATAACAAATCAATAACTTAATCAATGATCAATCAGTAACATTTCCCCCCTTTGAAAGTGTTGAAAATTATTTCAATACTTTCACATTAACTACATAACATTTCTCTACTAGTACTTGACAAATCGATATTTGTTTCAGCATATTGTGGTGGTGGACTGTACTCTGGTGGAACAGTTGGAACCTCTCTCATGATCATGCGATTGACTGCAATTTTATTAATGAATTGTCTTTTTAAACAGACATATGTCAGCATGATCATCAAAAAGACAATTAGTAACAGAAACAAAGTTCTAATTATGGATTTTAACCAAGAACTCAGATTCCACCCTAATCCGCTAAAAATTTTTCCCAGCCAATCTTCTGACATATCCTCTCGAATGGTCTCGGTTTCTTTCTCAATTTTGCTCAATAGCTCCAGATCATGTTCTACGTCTTGAGTAACATTAGGAATATGAATACAACAATGGTCCAATCTATCCTTGAGATATCCACACACTCTATGTTCTTTAAGTAAGAGTAGGTCTAGGGCCATTCTATTTTGAAGAGTCATCCTGGAAGTTGCCTGCAGCTGGATATTTAATTCCTTAAACCCTTTCTTTGTAATGTTCGCCAATTTTTCTACCTGGCCTGTTAGATGATAAAGCCATTCTCTATTTCTGTATGAAGCTATGGGGTTCAAAAGAGATTCAAGAGCCCAGCCAATTTTTACTCCCGATGATGGTTCGTTCCATATCTCTTCATCTGTCTCAGATCTCTTGGTCCGTTTTAACCTTAAATTCTCCAAAGGCCCTTTAAATGGTGATTTCTTCCAAATCGGACACAATGTTGGCATGCCTAAAATAATTTGTTTTACTGTACCATCCAGTGATAATTGAGTTGTCCAGGTTCCATCACTTAGTGCCCAAACTAAACGTCCTGGACTCTGAATGGTAGTTTTTCTGCAACTAAAAAAGGTTCCCCTTTTAGGTAGGAATGTTTCAGTTAATTTGAGATCATTTTTAAGTCCTCTACACAAGCAGCCATATTTCAAGGCCGCAGCCAAAGGGGGAATTCTTTCTATTGCTGGGTCTGTAGTACTACAATTATAAACATTCTCGCATTTCCACCAAGGTACCATTTTCTCTTTTATCCGCAGTGTACTCTTTCTGTCATTTATAGATGGCCAGGCTGTAACAACTAATCCATCCCAAGTAATACACCAAGAAGTTTTGGCCATATATTGAAATTGAAACATTATGGCCATAGACCATATCGAATCCCAGCTAACTGTGTTTTCTGGGACGGCCTGATTAGTCTCATTACATCTCCATTCCATAATACTCCGACTTCCGTTAGTTTTGACTTGTACATCATACGAGCACCAACCCACAGGACTACCCATAGCAAACATATCTCCTAAAGGGGAGGCCGGGGTGAATTGATGATTCAATAATTTCAGACAATCTTCTTCCCTGCCCATCCATTTCCATTGTTTTCTGATGACCTTTACCTGCTCGGACCATTGTGTCACTGGCACTTGTTTACAGTGAGTGGTTTCGTTTTTGTGTTCCAGGGTGGTTAAATTCATGGTTAAAATTCCCCAAGGGATAGTTTCCCCTACTGCTCTTGGTATTGGTAAACAAGCAGTGATCTGAGTAACATTTTGTAAATGGGCAAATCCTTTAATCAATCCTAACATCAAATTTTCCTCAACCAATTTTTCTGGAATGCCAATCAATTGCTCTGTTTCTACTTGTCTCTTGTTCCTATTCATCAGTTCCGTCCAGGTTCCCACCAGCACCATCTGCCAAACCACTATAAAAAGAATAATCACAAACTGATATGTATAATTAGACATGTTTCAGAGTCAGTTTCAAAGTCTTCGGGTTACGGCTGATGATCTTCCATGTAGCAGGTGCTTTCTTCACTCGAGTGTAGTGTATCCAAGCCTCTGATTCGGCAATCTTAATTGCCGTGAAGGTGGTTAACAGTACCTGGAAGGGTCCTTTCCAACGTCCTGGCAAGGGTTCAGAAGCCCACGTTTTCACATAGACATAGTCTCCTGGTTGGAAGTCATGGACCGGAGCTTCCAAGGATAATGGTCTATTCCACACCACAATCCTCCGAATCATGGCCAAAGTTTTTCCTAGGGAAAGCAAATAGTTATACACATCTTGTTTTCCTTTTACATACATATTTGGGTTTGGTTCCGGGGACTCATAAGGTTTCCCATACAACAATTCATAAGGACTGACTGAGGTTCCACTCTTTGGTTGTACTCTGATTCGTAATAATGCCAATGGAAGTGCTTGAGGCCATTTTAAATTAGTCTCCTGACAAATTTTACTTATTTGTCTTTTTAGGGTTTGATTCATTCTTTGTACTTTCCCACTGGATTGTGGTCTCCATGGGGTATGCAAATCCCATGTTATACCCAGAATTTTACTAACATTTTGGATTACCTCTGCAACAAAGTGTGGACCTCTGTCAGAAGAAATTCCAATAGGAACTCCAAACCTTGGAATTATTTCTTGTAGTAACCACTTTACTACTTCCTTTGTTTGTGTAGAACGACAGGGAAGAGCTTCTGGCCATCCTGAAAAAGTATCAACCCCCACCAGAATGTACCGATACCCATTCTGCCTAGGTAATTCTGAAAAATCTACTTGCCAGTAATCTCCAGGCTCTGTACCAGATTTTATTCGACCCATTTGTACCTTTTTCCTGATCACTGGATTATTTTTCAAACATACCTCACATTTTGCAGTTATCATCTTTACCATTCCTAACATTCTGAGCGATACTACTTGTTTTTGTAAGGAGGTTACTAAGGCTTCTGCTCCCCAGTGACATTCCTGATGTTTCGTTTGGATTATTTCTCTCATCAGAACGGGTGGAAGTACCACCTGTCCTGTAGGTGTTACCCACCATCCGGCTTGATTTTTCTTAGCATTTAATAATTGACCCAACTTATCATCCTCTTCCGAATATCTTGGTTCCTCCCTGGGAAGAGTTACTGTTTTGGAGGGAATTAGTGCCATTTGCCATGCTCGTTCCTTGGCTACCTTTCTTGCTGCTCTATCGGCAAAATTATTTCCCGTAATTTCCTTTGTGTTTCCAATCTGGTG
The DNA here is from genome assembly GCF_929443795.1 of Astur gentilis. Lineage (NCBI taxonomy): Eukaryota > Metazoa > Chordata > Aves > Accipitriformes > Accipitridae > Astur > Astur gentilis. Next base: position 35,042,342 of record NC_064918.1, read on the forward strand.
TGCTTTACAGTGCATGATTGCTACCTGATCTGGTTTTTGAACTGCCTGTAATAATTTTAAAATTTCACCTTGATGTTTGATATTTGATCCCTGAGAGGACAACAATCCTCTTTCTTTCCACAATGCTCCATGGACATGTACCACCCCAAAGGCATACTTTGAGTCTGTCCAAATATTCACTTTCTTGTTTTCGCTTAGTTCCAAGGCTCGAATCAAAGCAATAAGTTCCGCTTTCTGAGCTGAAGTATTACTTGCCAATGTTCCTGCTTCTATAACTGTGGTATCTGTTGTTACCGCATATCCAGCATATCGGATTCCTTGTTCCATGTAGCTGCTACCATCAGTATACAACTCCCAGTCCGGTTGCTCCAGTGGTACATCCTTCAAATCTTCACGACTGGAATAAACATACTCAATAGCAGCCAAGCAATCATGCTCCAATTGTCCTTCTTCCTGTATAGAACTTAAAAACACTGCTGGATTTACCAGGTTAGTTGTTTTCAAAATTACATCATCCTGTTGAGTTAGTACTACCTGGTATTTCATCATTCTGCTCGGAGATAACCAATGTCCCCCTTTTGTTCTAAAACAGTTTTCACCATGTGTGGGACATAGACTATTATTGTTTTTCCCAACGTCAATTTCCGAGCTTCTTGTATAAGCATTACTGTGGCAGCCACCGCTCGAAGGCAATTTGGCCATCCTTTACTCACTGTGTCCAGTTGTTTGGAGAAGTATCCGACCGGTCGCTTCCAGCTTCCCATCTTCTGGGTTAACACACCAAGTGCCAAGCGTTGTCTTTCATGGACGAACAGCTGAAAATCCTTGGTTAAATCAGGAAGGCCTAAAGCAGGTGCAGACATTAAAGCACGTTTCAACTCCATAAAGGCCCTCTGCTGTTTTGGACCCCACACAAAAGAAGAGTTCTTTAGGGCTTCATACAACGGTTTAGCTATTAAACCGTAGTTCATGATACAGAGACGACACCACCCGGCCATTCCCAGGAATGCTCTGAGTTCGTGGATGTTTTTCGGCTCAGGTATGTTACAAATTGTCTCTTTGCGATCTTTTCCCAATTGTCGCTGCCCTTTTGTGATCTCAAAGCCCAGATATATCACAGTCTGGCGTGCTATTTGAGCTTTCTTCCTGGATACTTTGTACCCATTTAGTCCCAGAAAATTTAAGAGATCAATGGTTACCTGTATGCAGGTAAATCTTTCTTCCGTAGCAATCAGGATGTCATCCACATATTGCAAAAGTAGATGTTCAGGCCTTGGTTTGTCCTGTTTCCAAATTTCAAGCTCTTTTGCTAGTTGGTTTCCAAAGATTGTCGGGCTATTTTTAAATCCTTGGGGTAATCTTGTCCATGTCAACTGCATCTTTCGCCCTGTCTGTGGATTCTCCCATTCAAAAGCAAACAGCTTTCTGCTTTCTTTCTCCAAAGGTATACAAAAGAAAGCATCCTTCAAATCAAGCACTGTAAACCACTGATGAGTCTCCTTTAACGTTGTTAGCAACGTATAAAGATTTGCTACCACAGGATATATATCCTTGACTATCCGATTCACTGCTCTCAAATCTTGCACCAACCTATATCCACCTGTGGGGTTTTTAACTGGTAAAATAGGAGTATTATACTCCGATTCACATTCTTCCAAAATTTTGTACTCTATGAATTTATCAATCAATTTCTTCAGCTCCTGCCTAACTTCTGGTTTAATTGGATATTGTTTAATTTTTACTGTTCCTGCATCTTCCTTTAAATCTATTTTTACAGGTGCTGCCAATTTTGATTTACCAGGAATATCTGTTTCCCACACTGTAGGAATTACTGCAAATTCCACCTCCGGTGGGATTTCCTGTTCTTCCACTTTCTCTTGTATCATCAGGATTTCTCCGGTTTTTGACTCAGGTATTTTCAAAAAGAGTTCTCCTTCCTCAAACACAATTTGTGCATTTAATTTGGATAACAAATCCCTTCCTAACAAGGGTATCGGGCATTCTGGTACATACAAAAATTCATGTGTAATCATTTTATTTCCAAACTTCAAATCCAGAGGTTGCAGGAATGGTCTGTTTTCTTCCTTCCCTGTTGCTCCCACTATGTTTGCTGGTTTTGTTCCAATTTTTCCTTTACAAGTATTTAATACCGAAAATGTCGCTCCTGTATCCACTAGAAATTTAACTTCTTTTTCTCCCAGCTTAATTATAACCAGAGGCTCAGCTGGGTTCCCCTCCGGTCCCCTTCATTCATCCAAAACCATCATTCTGGCTACCTCCTTTTGAATATTTCCTCCTGAACATTGCTCATTTCTAGGACAATCTCTTTTCCAATGTCCTTCCTCCCTGCACAAAGCACACTGATTCACTCCTAAAGGGGTGTTAAAATTTCGATTGCTAAAATTCCTAAATCCTTCCCGTCCACTGATACCTCGCCCTCTTCCTCTACCTCTTCCTCTGTCTGCTGTACCTGTCATCACAGCCAATAATCTATTTTCTCTGATTCTCCTTTCTTCCTTTTCCCTGTTATTATATACTTTCCATGCTGCCTCCAGCATTCTATTCAAACTCCTTGAATCCTCTCCCTCCAGCTTCTGAAGTTTCTTTCTTATGTCTGGTGCCGATTGTCCCATAAAAATCAAAGCCAACTGTATCTGGGCTGCCTCTGTATCTATCCTTAAATCTGTATATTTTCTGGCAGCTTCTTTCAGCCTCTCTAGAAACGCTGATGGAGACTCATTCTTATCTTGTCTCACCTCATATATTTTAGACCAATTCAAAGATTTAGGCATAGCATGTTTAACTCCATATAAAATCCATTTCTGATACCGTCTCAGCTTTTCTCTATGTTCCACATTATTTGGATCCCACTGCGGATCCCCAGACGGAAAATTCTGCTCTAATGTTCCACCTGTTATTCCACTTACTACAGCCACTTCTGCCTGTGCTTTGCCAGTCTGCCTGTGCTTTGCCAGTCTTTAGTACCATCTGCTTTTCTGTATCATCCAACAAATTATCCAAGATCACCTGTAAATCACTCCAGTCCGGATTTTGCGTTCTGATTATAGTATCCACCACTCTACCTACCCTCTCAGGATCTTCCCTATATACTCCAGCTGCCTGCTTCCAAGCCATCAAGTCCGTGACCGAAAAGGGCACTTTTACATACACCGGCCCATCATTACCAACCCCCTGACGCAAGGGAGCTATTGTCTGTGCCTGCTGTCGAGTCCTCCGAGAAATGGGGGTATGAATTACAACTTCAGACGGTCCTTCCCCCAGATCTTCTATTCCACTACTTTCTGCTTCTATCTGTTCCCTGTGCCCTTGATTCCAATTCCTTCCCCTCCTAGGAGGGGATATATCCAACTCCGGCCCTTCATCTTCTCTGGGGACAATTTTCTCCTTTACACACTCTTTTCCAGTGTCACACTCCAAACAACATTTCTTCCCTTTCTTATTATCAGATGTTATAGCCATCACCAAATTGTCTCTACTAGTTAGCTTACATTCATCCTGCCAATCCCGTCTCTGTCTTAAGTAAAAGAATAAATCCACATATGGCATTTCACCCCGTTTCCCTTCCCTTTTACAAAACAACATTAATTGCAAGATAGTGTTATAATTCAGTGTCCCATTCATGGGCCACCTTTCCTGATCTTCTAATGTATACAGAGGCCACCAATAATTACAATATTCAATTATTTGATTTTTCCGCAAATCATCCTGAAAATCTTTCCAGTGTGCTAATAAACATCCTAACGGAGAATTTTTTGGTATCTTTCCATCAGTGGACAAATTTCCCATACTCTTACTTTTGAATATTCTGGCCAATGCCATTATGTTAATGCCCAATACCAGGTAACTATTATATATATCAAATATCAAGTATCAATATTCAATTTTCAAATGTCCGATACCAAACCAATATCAAATGCCAGATATCAAATAAATATTGATAACAATTGTTGCCAGGTAATGGAGTCCACCTGCTCGACTAAGGCACGGACAAAGCCGACTTCCCTAGGCAAGAGTCATAACCAATATCCCCTGGCAAGTTATATATCAGATGCCAGATATACCAATTAAAATTGTTGCCAGGTAATGGAGTCCACCTACTCGACTAGGGCACGGACAAAGCCGACTTCCCTAGGCGAGAGTCATAACCAATATCCCCTGGCAAGTTATATTCACACTTTATAACTTCCAACCTTAGTCAAAGCTATACCATACAATATATAATTACTCAAACCCGACACTTTATTCTTCCACACTCCACACTCAGTTCGTGCACGTCTTACACTTACAGCACTCACACCCACACCTTTTCACAGAAATACACATATATTATTAAAGATTCCTTAAAATTGGGACTCAAACCCAAAATTTCCAGAATGCTTTTGAAGCTGGGACTTTAACCCAGAATCCTCAAAAGTTGTGGGACTCTAACCCACTCCAAAATGCTTTTGAAGCTGGGACTCTAACCCAGAATCTTCAAAAGTTGTGGGACTCTAACCCACTCCAAAATGCTTTTGAAGCTGGGACTCTAACCCAGAATCTTCAAAAGTTGTGGGTCTCTAACCCACTCCAAATTGTCCAACCCTGCAATAGCTTTCGCTTATGTCTTACGGGCAGACGCCTAGGCTTCCACTTCCTTCAGGATCCTTTAGTCCAACCCTGCGCAGCTTTCGCCACGTCTGACAGGCAGACGATACGGTGGGACTCTAACCCACCGGTGGGACTCTAACCCACTTTAGTGGGACTCTAACCCACTATCCTTAATATAGAAAGAAAAGAAGTGTCTTACCAAAATCCAGGGGACGTCGCAAAGAGCCTTATGGATCGGGGATCGATGGGTATCCCCGAGAAATCCTCGGTGCCGGCTGGAACTGATCAGGTCCCCGACTCCTCCGGTCTCTCTCAGCAAGGTCCCATCTGGGTCGCCAAAAACTGTTACCAAAAAACTCAGAATAAGAACTTATCAACACCAATTTAGTGCAGATAAGCAGACACTTCTTTATTGACGGCCGGGTGCGCGGGTGAGTCCTCTCACGAACCACGCACACCAAACTCCAAAATCATACACCTTATATTGTACTTATTCATTCATATTCATTATATTTCCAAGAAATCATTAGCCTTCATTAGCATATATTAATGTCCTTTACACATGCGCATTGAAGGTCTCTGGTGGTCTTCTAGAGTCCTCTAGTGGTCTTTCATAGTCTTCCTCACTTGTCCGCTTCTTGACCTTCTCCAGGTGATTCTGCGCAGTTGGATCCTTGGTAAATCACTAACTAACTATTATTGGCAAATTACTACAGGTCACTTTATTCGACCTTTATCAATTCCATTAATTTGTAATTTTGACATCTTCTCCATTCTTCTAGTTTGTTATTCTATACTCCCTCTGACACACACTACATCACTAGTTTGCTATACTATACTCCTGCTGACAAACACTTCATCACTAGTTTGCTATAATCTACTCCTACTGACAAACACTATGTCAAAATCATTCTTAAATCTCAAGCTTGTCAGCTAAGTTCTAAATGTTCCTTCTAAATGATTCTGACCAATTCCTTCGGCCTTGGTATCAGGTTATACAAAGGGTTTCACAGCAGCTGTCGGTTATTAATCAAATGTGCAAAATGCAATAGAGGTATCTTCGCTAAACTGTTTCTTATCATTTTACGATTTTTATCATACATCATTTATTCTAACCACTATCAAATCAGTAAAAATTAAAGTTACCAACCAATCAATAACAAATCAATAACTTAATCAATGATCAATCAGTAACAGATGCATTCGGCATTGTTCAGCCACAGGCATTAGCAAAGGTCAGCCTGCATTTGCGAGGAGAAGATAGTGCCACTACAGTGACAATGGTTGTGGGGGAGCTTCCACTTAACCTTTTAGGACTCGATGTTTTAAAGGGGAAGACCTGGATTGATAATAAAGGGAGACAGTGGTCATTTGGCTCTCTCACAATAGATATTCGGCTGTTACAAGCCACGCTGCTGCTTCCCTTCAAAGCTTATGAATGTTAAGCCCTACCCGATACCCTTGGGGGCCAGAGAGGGAAAAGGGCCTGTGTTAGAGGACTTAAAGGGACAGGGAATCGTGATTCTGACCCATTCTCCTTTTAACTCCCTGGTGTGGCCAGTGTGAAAACCTGATGGCAAGCAGAGATTGACTGTACATTATCACAGACTTAATGCAAATACCGGTCCATTGACAGCTGCGGTACTGAATATTGAAACTGAATAGTGAAACATTTGCCACTTGCTTTTCTTGTGCATGCAGCTTTTGCTTTCACTGTTAAACTGTCTTTATCTCAACCCACAAGTTTTCTCACTTTTACCCTTCCGATTCTCTTCCCATCCTGCTGGAGGGGGGGGGGGGGGGAAGGAAATGAGCAAGCGGCTGTGTGGTGCTTAGCTGCCTACCGAGGTTAACCAACAACAGAGGTGTAGCTCTCTGCTAAGTGAACAGAGGCAAAGTTTGGCTATTACATAGACCTACAAGTCTTGTGGCTCTATGTCAAAGTGTTCATAGTATAACTTTCTACCCTGAAGATATTTCAATCAACTTGGGGTCATTTTAATTCCAGGGAAAAGGGCACAAATCCTCTGCTTATGGATAAGCACACGTTGCTTTGTAAACTCTACCTACTAGAATATTTCATCCCCAAAATAATGTTCAGTCTAATGTCTTTGACAATCTCTTTTCCCTTAGTATGATTGCCTTCAGGCAACACACTGGTCAGCACTACTAATTCCTACTGTACGTTCTTTTATCCTCTTCCCAAGAAACCATTTCATGGACACTGAAGAGTTTTGTTTCAGTGGAGATGCTCCTATACATTTATATCAGAGAAGGCTAAGTAGGTGTTCTGTGCTTACACCACTGAATACCCTAAATATGAGGATCGAGACCTTGTACATTGCCCAATCTGAAATGAGACGGCAGTGCAGAGAACAGAGGATAGTTATGGTCTGCATGTGGTGGCCTGCAACTGCTAAGGAAACATGATGTAATGTTCTGAACTAGATATAGTTTCCTAATGATACTCCCTTATGCCCATGTTTACTAAACTTCAGTAGAGGTGACAAAAGTGAGCATGAACCAGTGAAAAGTGAACCCGATCAACATTTGCCAAGATGATAAGTTTCATTAACTGGAGATGGCAGAAAGCATTCCTTTGAGCTGCATCTATACTAGCATTTGGGGATCCAAGGACACATAAATTTGTTTGGAGGAGCTAGACAGGTAAAGCCAGAGGAGACTGGCTCATTTCTGTCCATAAACAGAACCACCACTTTGTCCAAGAATGGTTTGCTGAAGAGCAAATCTCATCCACCTAGTGGCTTAAATTCTGGGTAATCATACAGTCACATACAGCAAGGGACAAGTGTACCCTATTGTCCCGATCCAATGTCGGGGAAGGTTTCGATATGATCCCAAGAGCAAGATTAAGACACAAACGAGGTCAAATGCCGTATACCCAAAAGAGCTTTTATTATCAAAAGTAGAAAATAGTAGTGATAGGATAGAATAGAAGACAAGGCAGAAATCAAGCAAGCAGTCGGGATAGAGTTGCAAGGATAGTCGCCACCATGGATCCAGCGGCGTCCCGTTGGTCCTCAGACTTCAATTCTTCGGTGGTGGGTGCACACCACGGCTTGTCTCCACGGTTTCTTATAGGGCATAGTTCGATGATGCATGCACATATGTGTTGTTCACGCACTGTTTACACGCTGCAGGTTTTGTCTATCACAGGACCTCCACGTGATCAACACCAGAAACCAGTACCTTATCTCAAAGACTACAGTTTCCATGAGAATGGTAGTCTCCACATTCTTTGCTGGCTCCAGCCTCTCTCCTCCCCTGGATGCCTCAGTGGCCTGATAATCGTCCTTTTGGGCAGAGGAGTGTCCTGCTTAAACAAGCCATTTCTGGGATAAGATAAGAGGCTCATCACAGCAAACAATCCTTGAGAGGAATGGCTTGAGATGATAGTCCAGTCTCTCACAACAAACAATCTTTGAGACAAATAGCTTGAGATAACAATTCAGTCTCTCACACCTCTGTCTGCTGCTGACATCCAAGCTGTGCCAGCAGTCTACCTTGTACCTGCAAGTAGATGTTCAATAAGAGCAAAAAGACTGACTTACTTATGGAGAAATGGTACACAACTACCAAAATGCCCTACAGTTGGAAGTACAGTTTGCTAACACTGTTCATTCTTCCATTCCACTGAACATCCTTTCAGAAAATGTAGTGTACTACTGTATTGGTTTTGTTTGGCAAGGTTTTGGTAGCGGGGGGGGGTGGGGGTTACAGGGGTGGCTTCTGTAAGAAGCTGCTGGAAGCTTCCCCTGTGTTCGAGAGAGAGCGAGCCCATACTAGCTGGCTCTAAGACGGACCCGCCGCTGGCCAAGGCCGAGCCAATCAGTGATAGTGGTAACGCCTCTGTGATAACATTTTTAAGAAGGAAAAAAAGTTGGGACGGGGAGAAACTGCCGCCGGAGTGAGGAGTGAGAACATGTAAGAGAAACAAGCCTGCGGACACCAAGGTCAGTGAAGAAGGAGGGGGAGAAGGTGCTCCAGGCGCCGGAGCGAAGATTCCCCTGCAGCCCGTGGTGAAGACCCTGGTGAGGCAGGCTGTCCCCCTGCAGTCCAGGGAGGTCCACGGTGGAGCAGATATCCACCTGTAGCCCGTGGAGGACCCCACGCCGGAGCAGGTGGGTTCCCGAAGGAGGCTGTGACCCCGCGGGAACCCCGCGCTGGAGCAGGTTCCTGGCAGGACCTGCGGATCTGTGGAGAGAGGAGCCCACGGAGCAGGTTTTCTGGCAGGACTTGTGACCCCGTGGGGGACCCGCGCTGGAGCAGTGTGCTCCTGAAGGACTGCACACCGTGGAATGGACCCATGCTGGAGCAGTTCGTGAAGAACTGCAGCCCGTGGGAATGGCCCACGTTGGAGGAGTTCGTGGAGGACTGTCTCCCGTGGGTGGGACCCCACGCTGGAGCAGGGGAAGAGTGTGATCGGCCCTCGTCCTGAGGAGGTGAAGCGGCAGAAAATAACGTGTGATGACCATAAACCCCATCCCTGTCCCCCTGTGCCGCTGGGGGGGCTTGGTGGTGAAATCCGGGAGGGTAGTTGTGCCCGGGAAGAACGGAGGGGTGGTGGGAAGGTGTTCTGAGATTTCATTTTACTTCTCATTACCTTGCTCTGGTTGATTTGTAATAAATTGAGTTAATTTTGCAAACTGAGTCTGTTTTGCCCGTGACGGTAATAGTGAATGATCTCTCCTGTCCTTATCTCGACCCGCGAGCCTTTTGTTATATTTTCTCTCCCCTATCCAGCTGAGGATGGGGGAGTGATAGAACGGCTTTGGTGGGTACCTGGTGTTCAGCCAGGGTTAACCCATCACAACTACTCTGGATCCTTGCCACATCTTTAAGAAATATCTATTGATTGACAACATTAAATTATGCAGAAAGGTCCAGCAGAATGGGAACGGATGGCTGCTCTCCATCCATTGACAGCATCAGTATGATTTGTGTCCTATGTCCTGCCTGAGCTAAGATTTTACTGGATTTAAGATATCTACTTCAATTAGATGAAGGTGCAGCTGGAAATAGCTGCTCAAGATTTTTGACCAGAAAATGCCAAAGTGACTTAGAAGCAGATCTTACTGTCAACATTATTTAAGATGCACAAAAAGGGGAGAAAGTACCAAACTCCATGTCCTGGTTTCAGCTGGGATAGAGTTAATTTTCTTTCTAGTAGCTGGTATAGTGTTGTGTCTTGTGTTCAGTATGAGAAGAATGTTGATAACACACTGATGTTTTCAGCTGTTGCTAAGTAATGTTTAGACTAAGTCAAGGATTTTTTTCAGCTTCTCATACCCAGCCAGCAAGAAGGCTGGAGGGGCGCAAGAAGGCTGGAGGGACACAAGAAGTTGGGAGGGGACAGAACCAGGACAGCTGACCCAAACTGGCCAAAGGAATATTCCATACCATATGACGTCATGCCCAGTATATAAACTGAGGGGAGTGGGGCTGGGGGGAATCGCTGCTCAGGAACTAACTGGGCATCGATCGGAGAGTGGTGAGCAGTTGAATTGTGCATCAATTGTTTTGTAAATTCCAATCCTTTTATTATTATTGTCATTTTATTATTGTTATTATTATCATTATGAGTTCCTTCCTTTTTGTCCTACTAAACTGTTCTTATCTCAACCCAAGAGTTTTACTTTTTTTTTCGATTCTCTCCCCCATACCACTGGGGAGGGGGGGGGGGAGGGGGGAAGTGAGTGAGCGGCTGCATGGTGCTTAGTTGCTGGCTGGGGTTAAACCACGACACTCCAGTAATGGAAGAAGATAGCTGGTGGCTTCCTGAGAGAGAAAAATTGCATCATGCTGTTTAGAAAGTCATCCAGAATGTGCATTATTTTTTATATGAAGCAATTTCTTCACAACATTTTGTGCTGGTTCTGTTGCCGAAAAACTCGGAATAAAGAACTTATCAACACCAATTTAGTGTAGATAAGCAGACACTTCTTTATTAACGGCCGGGTGCGTGGGCGAGTCCTCTAACGAACCACACACACCTGAGCACCAAAATCATGTACCTTATATTAAACTTATTCATTCATATTCATTAGATTTCCAAGAAGGGTTGTACATATACATTAGATTTCCGGGAAGTTATTAACATATGCAAATGTCCTCCTGCGCAGGCGTGGTGAAGTCTCTGGTGGTCTTCAGTAGCCCTCTGGTGGTCTTCCATAGTCTTCCTCACTGTGTCCGATAGTTGACCTTTCTTATGTGATTCTGCGCAGTACGATTTTACCATCATATATGAGATTTACATAAAAGTACATTCAATGTTAATTCTTAAATTTAGTGTTTCTAGTGATTGGCCCTTAGTCTCACTATCTTATTAATGTTCTTATGTTTAAACAATCATTGGTTAATCTCGCTTAACTCTACTGATTGGAATTCTCAATAATTAGATCGAGGTGGGAAGGGTAAGGGGTTTCCAAGCAGCAAACTGGTGTCCATAACGGTTTCCTTAGTTCCTTAAAACAAAACACTACCAATCTACTAATCTCTGTCCAAGTTTCTGTGGTTAAATGATTTTGGACAATACTCTGAAGTTCCTTTGTTCCTATGACTACATCTCTAACTTAACACTCCCATGGCCAAATATATAATATGCAATAGATATGTATCGTTTTGTTAAAATTCTTATAATTCTGTTTTAAATCAACAGAGGCAATTCTATATATAATTCATATATTTATTGAGAATAGCAAGCAAGCAGCGCTGGGCGGCCGGGGAGTCCGCGCTCCACCAACGGCTCGCAACTTTCTCTTCTAGTTACATTCCTTTTATACAGTTCATGCACCCCTTTCTTGTAAATCTCCGCCTTGTCTTGCTTCTTCTTTCTTCACAGGTTTGTTAATGGGTAGATTTGGTCAATCTTCTCAACGGAGAGTGTCTGTGGAATGTCTTTTGATGTGGAGGAATGCAGTCGAGGTAGAGTTAAACCCCTTATCTGGTCCATGGTCTTTTCCCTCCTTATCTAGTCAATCACAATGTGTCCCTTCCCCCTTCCCGATTGATATGTAAACCTTATTGTCTTCTTTTTAATTCAACACGAATTACACAATGTCAGGGAACAATTTGGTTCCCTGTCGATTACAATTCTATATTCTTATTAAAATTAAATATGATTAATTCTGACAAATCAATAACAAATCAGTAACAGTTCTATTACAGGTTTCAAGCATTTAAGATTATGAAAGAAATTGTGATCATGGCAATTTCACTGAAAGTAGAAAGGAAGTTTCACATGGACAATAACAAAGCCTTAGCAGGCGCTTGAGGAAAATATTTAATGTTTCAGTCTGACTGTTTAAGCTTTTTTTTTCCACCATGAGTGCTCTCTGTCATTTAATTTTTCCATTTTCCTCATAAGTAATTAAAATCAACTAGAAAATTGACATCTTCATTACTATCAAGCTGCGGACTATCTTGGCAGTCGATTTACACAGAAGGCACAGAGCAGAGAAAGTGCAAATATGCCTGTTATTTATGCTTGACTACAGCGGATGGAGTTCTCATTTAAAAGTTTTACAAAAAATATACAGTTTAAGAAGCCTTTAATAACACATTTTAATTTAATATTAAATAAAATTGATTAAACCATTTTTAATACTGCGTGCTGTCATGGTTTAACCCCAGGCCAGCAGCTAAGCACCACACAGCTGCTTGCTCATTTCCCCCCCCAGCGGGATGGGAAGAGAATCGGAAGGGTAAAAGTGAGAAAAACTTGTGGGTTGAGATAAAGACAGTTTAATAGCGAAAGCAAAAGCTGTGTGCACAAGAAAAGCAAAACAAGGAATTCATTCACTACTTCCCATCAGCAGGCAGGTGTTCAGCCATCTCCAGGAAAGCAGGGCTCCATCACGTGTAATGGTTACTTGGGAAGACAAATGCCATAACTCTGAATGTCCCCCTTCCTCCTCCTTCCCCCCAGCTTTTACTGCTGAGCATGATGTCATATGGTCTGGAATATCCCTTTGGTCAGTTGGGGTCAGCTGTCACCCCAGCTGTGTCCCCTCCCAACCTCTTGTGCACCCCCAGCCTACTCGCTGGCAGGACAGTGTGAGAAGCAGAAAAGGCCTTGACACTGTGTAGGCACCATACAGCAATAGCAAAAACACGGGTGTGTTATCAACACTGTTTTGGTCACAAATCCAAATCATAGCCCCATACTAGCTACTGTGAAGAAAATTAACTCTCTCCTAGCCAAAACCAGTACACGTGCCATATTTATACTTATTGTCTTGCAGAAAAGACATTTTGTGTTCACAGGATTCAAATTCTCATGGTGATGCCACTCATAATAGCAAATCACTTCTTGCATTATAAATCTCCAACTATTATTTATTGACTTTTAGATGTAATAGAAAAAGATCCAGTAAAATGTCTAGAAACCACTGAGAGCCTAACTTCAATGAAAATTTGACCACAAAAATTCCACTTTGAAACAACATTTAGGGTATATGTTGTCACAACCCGGACCGGACAGACCAGGGAGTCGTGTTGAATTCGGAATTCCCTCGGGCTAAATTAAGGTGAAATGACACCAAACGATCAGTTAAAGATTTTATTCATGACAGAAGCAAACTGAACTTGGGAGGCGTGATAGTAGGTGGCGTGGTCTCTCACAACAGGAATTGGCATGGGACTACCTCAGTGAACCGTGTAACCCGTGGTAACCATATACATCAATTCAGGGAATGAGGAGAGCCCTCCCATTGAGTCACGAGGTTCAGAGCAGACCCCCTTGCTTTCTAGACTCCTTCTCGGAGAAGAGCCTAGGGGTGGCTGGATCCACTCATAGTCCCAGGCTTGGCCAACGGTTTTATGTCTAAAGGGATGAGGTGTAGGGATTGTGGAAAAGGAAAAAGAAAGAGAGAACAAGACAGAAGGAGAAAAAAGGAAGAGAGAAAGATATCACTGGTCCTGGGTGCAGCGTTGGTCCAGTCAGCCGAGGGGTCCAGTTCCGGTGGGCTTGCACACGTGGGACTTCAGTTTGTGTCCTTCTATCATCCTTGCCCCTCCTTCGGGTAGGCACTTGAATTTATTAGGCCAATTAGGTGTCATGAGCAGTTTGTGAGCCTTTGGGACTTGGGGGTCCTTTGTGGAGTAACTTCCCTTTCCCTGCATATGTGATCTTTTGTCATGCATGGTGAGCTGTCCTGCTCAGCATATCACAACAGCATTATCAGAACAGGAGCTGCGCACCCTCCAGCACGCCCTCCCTGTCCTGTTGCTGATGTCCTGTGCTGATCGGCTTCTTTTCACCTGTGGTTCCTTGCTATGCAGAGTTTGTGGTTAAGCAAAACTTCCCCACCACAATGCTTGAGACATTAACTCTTTCAGTCTCTCACATACATATATATATATTCAAATAAGTTCAGATTCATCACTATTTATTTTATGACAGAGGCCTAGCATGTCCAAGCCAGAATCATGTACAGTTTGATGCAGTGTATCTAGGAATGAATATATATTTTCACCTTCATTTCTCACAGAAACAAAGTTTATGCTGTTTCACTGTTCACGTGTCTGTTGGTATCACCATGCCACCCCACACATACTTTTAGCATTACAAATTTAATTTAGAAAGAGACATTGAAATACCAGAGATGATAAAATCCCCAAAAGTTTTGTGAAAGTTAGTATCTGGGTAAAGGAGAAAGACCCAAATCAGTTTCTCTACAGCAGAATTCAGTTTTTAAAATATTCTGGTTAGCAACACCTCATTGGCAAATCAGCACATGCATAGTTCCAGACTAATCAGGCAATGCACTTGGCCTTGCCCAGTGACAAAACAATAAAGGAACAGAGAGGAGGGATGGGCACTGGAATTAATGTCATTGGGAAAGGAAAAAACAGGACATAGGGACATAAATCTGCAGGAGATGCATCTTATGCTGCTTAAGGCACAACTTGTTAATAGATTCTCTTAAGAGTAATTTTTTATGTTCTGTATGAAACTCTCTCTTAAATCAATAGTGAAGTATCTACACCCTTGTTCTTTTCAGAGGAAAAAACCTGTTCATCTAATTGCACATTTATCCATTCTTCCATGACTACCACAATACTTAAGTACAGCAGGTCCAGTTTAGAAATTGCCAAGGTCTATATAACTGTTGCACACACCCAAAAAGTGTACAAATGCACCATTTTATGCTGGTAGACAATAGGACATGATCTAAAGATTGCCTGGCTCCTTCTCTCCCAGGGCACAAGCTTGGTTTAAGTCATTGCTGCACTTGCCCAATTCCTTGCAAAGCTCACTCTTCATTAGTTCACGTAGTTCCTGCTACATTACTTCCTACAACATACAACTCACACCACGGATTATTTTCCCCCAAGGTTAAACCTCCTTGAGGTACACACTGGGTCTCCCCATTCTTCCGCATTACCCACCAAGTACACTGGGGTCCTTGAGCAAAGACAATCCTACGAATGGGTTTGCCTTTTCCCAAGGGAGGAGCAATCCACACTGCCTTCCCCAGCCACCTCCCTATGTGCACTACGGGGACCTTATCTCCTCCCACAGTATGTAGGGGTATTGTTTGGGCAGGACCAGGATGGTTAGCAGATCGTCTGCTGTTAACCAGCTGTCCTGGGTTCAGCTGGGATAGAGTTAATTTTTACAGGAACCTGGGAGGTGGGGGGCATAGCCGGGGCAGCTGACCTGAACTAGCCAAGGAGCTATTCCATACCATGTGACATCCTGCCCAGTATATAAATGGGGAGCGGGCCGGGGGGTGGTCTCTGTTTTCGGTGGGGGAAGTGGTGGAGCGTCGGGTCCCGGGTGGTGAGCAGTTGCACTGTGCATCACTCTTTTTGTATACTTTTTTTTTTCATTAGTGCCGTTGTTGTTGTTGTAATCTCTTTGTGTTTGTCCCAGTAAACTGCCTTTATCTCAACCCTCGAGGTTCCAGTTTCTTTTTCTTTTTTTTCCTCTCCTCCGTCTCCTCCCCATCCCACCGGAGGGGGGGCGGAGGAGTGAGCGAGCGGCTGCGTGGTCCTTTGTTACCGGCTGGGCTGAAACCACGACACCAGCCCAGTGCCTGCTGCTAAACTTACATCCCAGTGCTTCCATGCCTCATTGCCCAACACTCTCAGCATAGTCTTTAACAATCCATTATATCTTTCAAGCTTTCCAGAGGCTTGAGGGTGATAGGGGATGTGATACACCCACTCAGTGCCTGTGCTTCTTGGCCCAGGAGTCTGAGATTACTTTGGAAGTGAGTCCCATTGTCTGACTCCATTCTTTCTGGGGTACCCTGTTACCATAGAACTTGCCTTTCAAGGCCTAAGATGGTGTTTCGGGCAGTGGCATGGTTTACAGGGCTTGTTTCTAGCCAACCAATAGTTGCTTCCACCATGGTGAGCATGTAGCGCTTGTCTTTGCGGATTTGTGGCAGTAGTCCAATGTAGTCAATTTGCCAGGCCTCCCCATATCGAAAACCCAGCCACCACCCTCCATTCCAGGGATACTTTACTTGTGTGGCTCGCTTGACTGCGGCACATGTTTCACATTCATGAATGACCTGTGTGATGGCCTCCATGGTCAGGTCCACTCCTCGATCATGAGCCCATTTGTATGTTGCATCTCTCCCTAGATGTCCCGATGTTTTGTGGGCCCATCAAATTACAAATAGCTCACCCTTACGTTCCCAGTCCAGGTCCACCCGAGCCACTTCAATTCTGGCAGCCTGGTCTACCTGCTCATTGTTTCAATGTTCTTGAGTGGCACATTTTTGGGGCTTGTGAGCATCTACATGATGTATCTTTACAGCGATGTTTTCTACTTGCGCAGTGATGTCTTGCCAGAATACAGCAGCCCAGATGGGTTTACCTCTGCACTGCCAATTGGTCTTCTTCCACTGCTGTAGCCACCCCCACAGGGCATTAGCCACCATCCAGGAGTCAGTACAGAGGTAGAGTACTGTCCACTTTTCTCATTCAGCAATCTCTAGGGCTGGTTGGATGGCTTTCACTTCTGCAGGCTGACTTGACTCTCCTTCTCCTTCAACGGCTTCAACGACTTGTCATGTGGTGATAGCATATGTCCATACATTTCGTGTGGTTTGTTCAAACTTTTATGGTTTTAATATTTTGTACCTTCTATGAAAACTGGTTTGCTGCTAGGTGACTGTGCAAGTGAGATTTGATAAATGATCATATATTAACATTATGGTTGAAACAATAGACAAAGGGTAACCGGGGAGATAATTACAAAGTCTAGTCAAGTGATTAACTAGTAATTATTCATACGTTTGGCAGTTCTTGGCTCTTATGACTAGATGTTCCTGTACGCCAGATGAGAACAATGTTGAAACTGACCACATGTGATTGAAACTGCATTAAGCTTCAAGATCAAAGAACAAGGACAAGAATAAAGACTTCAAGGACAGCCAGCAAGAACTTCAAATGGGTCGGTGGTCGCAAAAGCAGCCCTTCGACTCAAATGGATCCTTCATTGCGCATGATCGGATGTAGGCAGTACTAAGATAACCAGTTGCAATAATTTTTATGTATATGTATACTAATCTGATGAATATGCAATTAATTATTCTATATAACCTGTTTGTGCTAAAGCTGTGGTATGCACACTAGGTGGAATTATCCCCCGTGAATCCAGCGCTGCAATAAAGAATGCCTGCTTTCTAAAACTCCAAAAAGAGTCTTAGAGAGTTTCTTCGACCGGCTTTTTGGTATCAGTGGGACTCTACACAGCAGCTTTCCACATCCGATGGTTTCCTACAACACGACAGGATCCATCAGTAAACAGAGCATAATGCCTTTCATCTTCTGATAACTAATTTTATGGTGGTTCCTCCTGGGCACGAACCACCTCCTCAGGCAATGCTCCAAAATCTCTGCCTTCTGGCTCTCCAGTCGAGCCTGTTGCGTGATTAACACTACCCTGTTACCAAAAAAGCCAGTCAAAGAAACTCTTTAAGACTTGATTTTGGAGTTTTAGAAAGCAGGCATTCTTTATTGCAGCACTGGGTGCACGGGGGATCGCTCCACCTATCGTGCACACCGTTACCTACAACAAGCAGAAATTTATATTATTCCAGTCATACATATTCATATTATCATTTACATAGCGTCTACCCTTTGGTCACGCACAGTGTGGGTTGCAGTGATGAAAGAGGCACTCGGGATGACAACGAGGTGGTTCCGAAGCAATGGCAAAAAGACCTCTTTATTGTCTCTTACAGCACATTTATATGTTACTAAAACAGGAGCACATATCTGGCTCGGCTGGGATGTTTGCCAGTCCTCAGAACACTTAAAGATAAACACACTCCACACCCATACTGTGACTGTCTTCAGCCACTTCTTCCCAGGCACACACCGGGCAATCCTCCGACCTGACCTTGTAAAACTAGTTCTTCAAAGGCTTGGCAAACATGCAGCACAAGTTCTAACGTTCACCCTTGATTCAAAAGCCAGGTGTTCCGAGCTGCTCCCACATCTCCCCCTTTTTGCTTTAGGAACATCAGATTCACGAGGAAGGCAGTGAGGACTCTAATTTCGGATCGATGCAATCCTCATACTGCTCCTCAGCTGATTCTGATTGCTACAAACATACAAATGATTAATAACCCTCCAACAGCAATACAAATTCACATACACAGATTTAAACCTTCAAACCATGTTTTTGGATTTAACGATTTAACCCTATTAGACAGTTCTTCAAAAAACATCTTGTTCTGCTAATTTTGTATATTTCCCATTTGATCTTGTAATATCTGTGCAAGATCTTAGATCTCTCCTGCATCATTAGTAGCAAATGTACCTTGTAAATGCACCTTCACCTGATTCCAGTCACATACACTTTCATTCCATTTTAAAGGAGTTACACACAGCCCTTGCTTTTGAAATTCCCAATTGTAATGTAATTTCATTCTATTTTGTAATGCACTTTGTCTATCTCCATGTGATGGGTTGACCCTGGCTGGATGCCAGGCACCCACCAAAGCCATTCTATCACTCCCCCCTCCTCAGCTGGACAGGGGGACGGGAAATGGGGTTTGCGGTCAGTTCATCACACGTTATCTCTGTCGCTTCATCCTCCTCAGGGGCAGCACTCATCACACTCTTCCCCTGTTCCAGCGTGGGATCTCTCCCACGGGAGACAGTCCTCCACGAACTGCTCCAGCATGGGTCCCTTCCACGGCGTGCGGTCCTTCAGGAGCATACCGCTCCAGCATGGGTCCCCTGCGGGGTCACAAGTCCTGCCAGAAAACCCACTCCGTGGGCTTCTCCACAGATCTGCAGGTCCTGCCAGGAGCCTGCTCCAGCATGGGCTTCCCACGGGGTCACAGCCTCCTTTGGGCATCCACCTGCTCCGGCGTGGGGTCCTCCACGGGCTGCAGGTGGATATCTGCTCCACCATTAACCTCCATGGGCTGCAGGGGGAAAGCCTGCCTCACCATGGTCTTCACCAAGGCCTGCAGGGGAATCTCTGCTCTGGCGCCTGGAGCGCCTCCTCCCCCTCCTTCTTCACTGACCTTGGTGTCTGCAGGGTTGTTTCTCTCACATGTTCTCACTCCTCTCTCCAGCTGCCGTTTCTGTGTGTCCTGCAACCCCTTTTCCCTTTTTTTTTTTTTTTTTTTTTTTTTAAATATGTCATCACAGAGGCACTATCACTATCGCTGATTGGCTTGGCTTTGGCCAGCGGCGGGTCCGTCTTAGAGCCGGCTGGCATTGGCTCCATTGGACACAGGGGAAGCCTCCAGCAGCCCCCACAGAAGCCACCCCTGTAACCCCCCGCTACCAAAACCTTGCCACACAAGCCCAATACACTCCAAGCCAAATTACCACTGCTTCTAAAGCATCCAATCATGCTAATATTTGTTGATCAATTTGTACCTGGGTATTCATTTCAGCTGTAACATTTTCTAATACATTAGCTACTGTGTGAGCAGTCTGAACAGATTTCGCAAGTGCCATGGTAGCAATGGTGGCAGTAGCTGCAATAATGATAGCTGATATTATAAAGGCAATTAGCCATCCTATAAATCGTTTTGGGTGACTAATTGTCCACTTTAAAAGCCTTGATAATTGACTTAATCCTGATTCCCCTTCCCACAATCTAGTCCTATTTACAGGGATCCACAATTCAGCATGACATCGCATTGGCATGATTACTGTAAGACTTAGTTCAGATATATTCTTATGAGTAAAACAGCTAAAATACCAAGGTTAATTCAGATTAGTTTCAAAAGCATGGTTATGTAAAGCGATATCTAGAAATTGAGCTGCTACAAAAGCATAAGGATGCGAAGTACATATCATCACCGAATCTTTGTGATTCTGTGTCAGGTTCAAACTTATACAAGGAATTGTTCTTTTGATAATCACCATGAGCTATTTGTCATTTTATAAATGGCATACCTATCACCCATGACTTCATGAAAAAAGGTCCAGTATTATTATTATACTGAGCTTGCAATACTGGCCGAGACAATCCTCCCTCGGACCATTTCAGGGAGTAATAAGCATGTGTGTCATTGACATGGATCCATTCTTTCTTTTCTTCTAGTGGGCCAGGAGGTAGTAACCATATCCCTCCCGTCCATTTTGTGTCATTACTAGAGACAGGAATCTCTGAATGGGATTCATGTAACAGTAACAGTAACCATGTTACTGGTCTAAACAAGGGAGGGTCAGTAACATGGGCCTGTGGAGGACCTTGGCTGGACCGAGGGGCCTGGGGAGGATATTGACCTTGACAAGATTACAGTGTTCCCGTGAGAGAACAAGAAAGGATGAGAAGCATGCCTGGGAAACTAAGTTTAAGGAATGTGTTGACCGTTTGCAGTTGTGATAAGTAACCTGAAAAAGTCACCCAATGAGGGGTGAGAAAAACAACTTCTGACAACCTTTTGACCAATAAGGGACAGACATATGTACAAGGTAACAAGTATAATGGGTATAAATTTGCTGGCTTGTAGTAATAAAAAAACCTTCTTTGCTTGTACTATAGGAATGCGTACTTGTCGTTTGTCCGTCTCGACCGTGACAATTGGTGACCCCGAAGTGATGCTGTAAATAATGCTTGTGACTGCGAGGAGAGCAGTGGAGACGGAGCTCGGCATAGCTTGAGAGCCGCGGGAAGAGCTGCTAGTCCAGACTGATACTTGACACCTGGAGATAAACAGGTGAGCTGCCGGGAACATGGGCGGGACCCTCAGTAAAGAGGACGCCGGAATTGTAAATATGTGGAAAGTAATATTGCAAAAGAGAGGACTTAAAGTAGAAGAGTTGATGTTGCGGAAAATGCTCTTATGGGGCAAGCAACATGGATATAAAGCAGATACAGTGACTGCCTTTAGTGTGCCTGTGTGGCAAGGACTCGGGGACAAGCTGTTTGACAGTGCGTCCCGAGGGTCTAAGGAGGCAGCCAGCCTCCTGGAGACGTGGTGCCTGCTCCTTGAAACCGTCAAAGACATTAAAGAACAAAGGGATAGGATGAAGGAGCCAGACGTCCCTATCGTGGGGGGAGGACAGTCCTCTCCCACAGAGGACGTGGGGTCTGTTGCCTAGTCCTCTGGCAAGCGTGCAGGGTGGCCAAAGCCACGGGGCCGACAAAAGAACCCTTTCGTTGATGACTCTGATGATGAGCGGCCCTCAGGACATCCTTGGACTATTAAAGATAGAACATATAAGCGGCCCCAGGACTTGCTTCCTGGTAGTGACGTATGCCCCGCTGAAACGGCAGAAGCCCCGGTTAACCCGTCCGCTTCCCCATTGCCGCCTGATTCAGAGGATCGAGAAGGGATGAATAGCGCCCCCCCCCCCCACCCCGAGCCCAGGGAGGGGAACAGGGGACCTCGTGCCTGTACCCCCCTCTGCCAGCCGAAACATCAGAGGATTGGGATGATCCCATGGACAATAATATGGGGAATCCTGAATCTGGGGGGTCTGCGGGAACACCGAAAAAGGGACAATTACAAGGAGGCTTGCGTTGCTGAGGACAGCCCTGGGTCCTTCCGCCGGCTCAAATTACTGTCAGTCCCCACAACCCCCTGAAATTCTGGCAGCAGGTGAAAGCTCGAGCTCTGCAAGAAGGAAATTGGGACCTATCCGAGCAAATTAACGTTCCTGTAACAGCAGGCAACTCCGGTGAAACGAATTTAAGGGGGACTGGGGCGATGGCTTTCCCCGTGGTACGGGGTGATCCAGGACAAGGAATTATGGATGAACATAGACCATATTCATGGAAAGTTATACAGGATTTTCAAAAGGCAACTGCGCAATATGGTCCCAACTCCCCCGCAGTTATGCAATTAATACGCCTATTCACTATGGAAGAAATGACACCTTATGATTTTGCTCAAATTGCTCAAATTATTTTCCAACCTGTGCAATGCACCATTTTTCGTAGTATCTGGACTCAGAGAGCAGAGGTGCAAGCAGTACACAATTTGCAGCTTTCACAAACCCATCCACATTATGGTAACGGAGCTGATGTTCTGACTGGGACTGGTCAATTTAATAATCCTCAACATCAGGCTCAAAGGCATCTGCTTGTATTGGAGCAAGTAAAGACTATTGGTGTAGAAGCTTTGCTCCAAACGGCAGAGCTGGCGGAGCCTAAGGCAAGATATACCATGATTAAACAGGGGGCTAAAGAGCCGTTTCTGTCGTTTGTAGAGAAATTGATGGGGGCTATAGAGCGGCAGGTATTTGATGCACATATACAAGAAATGCTGGTAAAACAGTTAGCCCGTGACAATGCTAACGCAGATTGTCAAAAGGTGATTGAGACGCTCCCTGGGGATCCAACCCTAGAAGCTATGATTACTGCTTGCGGGAAGGTGGGCTCTGTTGAACACAAAATGTCTGCATTAGCTACAGCTATGTCTGCAATGCATACGTCTAATCAGAAATGTTACTGCTGCGGACAGACTGGACATGACAAGGCTAACTGTCCCACTAAAAATAGAAAAGGAGGAGCCGGGCAGGTGGCCGTGGGAGCAGCTACATGTCTTAAGTGCGGAAAGCTGGGACACTTTGCAAAGCAATGTAAATCTAAATTTCATGCTAACAGTCAACCCCTCCAGTCGGGAAACGGCAGAAAGAGCGCGAAGGGGCGCGTGCAGACACAAATGCCCTACCACTCCAGCAACCCCTTTCTGGTACAACAGCCAGCGCAGACACCACAAGCCTTTGTGACAAGTTACAGGGACAAACCCAAGGAGCAGCAGGGATGGATGTATGCACTGCCCACACAGTAACTTTATCTGCCCAAGGAGTGCATAAAGTGCCTCTGGAAGCCTGGGGACCGATTGGTAAAGGATTAAGTGCCTTACTAACAGGACGATCAAGTAGTACTTTGCAAGGGTTAAGTGTGCATGTGGGAGTTATTGATGCTGATTATCACGGACAAATATGTGCAATGGTATCTACTGCAACCCCTCCAGTCACTATAAAAGGAGGCACACGAATTGCTCAACTCGTACCATTTATGAGCTGCATGCCTGCGACAGAACAGGTAACTCGTGGTACTCAAGGTTTTGGGTCCACTGGAAAGCCGCAGGTATTTTGGTCGCAACGCATTACGGAAAGCAGGCCAGAAATGACCTGTACCCTCACTATGGCAAATGCATCCTCATCACAGATAAAATTGATAGGTTTGCTGGACTCTGGGGCTGATATGACCATCATAGCGCAGCGTACCTGGCCCTCCTCGTGGCCATTGGTTGTAAATGCGGAAGGAGTGTTGGGTGTAGGTGGAGTTTCAAATAGTTTTATTGTAGCAAAACCTGTGCTAATAAGCAACCCAGAGGGACAGAAAGCCACTGTGAGGCCATATGTCACCACTTTGCCACTTAATTTATGGGGTCGAGATGTGTTGGATCAATGGGGGATGCGTCTTACCATGGATTTTTCATAGGGGCGACTGTGCTGCAGGGCATGGAGCGCCCAACGCTGGCACTGACCTGGTTAACAGATAAACCAGTGTGGGTGGATCAGTGGCCCCTCAATCAAGAAAAACTCCTAGCCTTGAAATCTTTAGTTGCAGAACAATTGGCCGCAGGACATATTGAGGCCTCTCATAGCCCATGGAACACACCAGTGTTTGTGATCAAAAAGAAATCTGGAAAATGGAGGCTATTGCATGATTTACGGAAGATTAATGAGGTAGTAGCAACCATGGGGGCATTGCAGCCAGGGTTACCTTCTCCAACTATGATTCCAATGCAATGGGAAATTATTGTAATGGACTTAAAAGATTGTTTTTTCACCATCTCTTTAGCCGCACCTGATATGGAGAAGTTTGCTTTCACTGTACCCTCAGTGAACAACAGTGAGCCGTCGAAAAGGTATCATTGGAAAGTTTTGCCTCAGGGAATGAAAAATTCTCCCACAATTTGTCAGTGGTTTGTGGCAAAGGCCTTAAGTCCAGTTCGTGCTGCATTCCCAACATGTTATTGTTATCATTATATGGATGACATTTTGTTAGCCGCTCCATCTCAACAGATGTTAAGCGAAATGGAAGTCACAGCACATGATTCACTGCAGCAATTAGGCCTAGTTATTGCACCTGAAAAGGTACAGCATCAACAGCCGTGGCTGTATTTAGGTATGAAAGTATTAAATCAGACGGTCGCACCACAACCCATTCAGTTACAATTGGAGATAAAAACTTTAAATGACGTACAAAAATTGGCCGGAGTGATCAATTGGGTTCGACCCTATTTAGGGTTGCCATCATCGAAATTACAGCCACTTTTGGATTTATTGAAGGGTGATACAGACATTGCTGCACCACGGGCATTAACCCCTGAGGCAAAACAAGTAATTACAGAAGTAGAGCAAGCAATTGTGCATAGACATGTGTGGAGAATTGATCTGACAGTTTCAATTCAGGTTTTTGTATTAATAGACAAACTGGTACCTTTTGCCATGATCGCACAATGGAATTCTGATTGGCTGGATCCATTGCATGTGTTAGAATGGGCCTTCTTACCGTTCAGACCAAACAAAACCGCCCCAGGTCTTTTTGAGCTTTTAGCCCAAATTATCATGAAGACCCAAGTTCGATGTATGGAATTGATAGCCAGGGACCTGGAATGTATCACTGTGCCTGTTAAAACCGATTATTTTGAATGGTGTCTCGCTAACAGCTCCGCATTGCAAGCAGCCTTGGCAAATTATACCGGGCAAATTGGGTATCAGCTTCCCTCTCACCTGTTAATTAAAATGGGAAGTCAAATACGCTTTGCACAAAAGCAACTAAGTCAATCAGAGCCGGTGATTGGTCCCACGGTGTTCACTGACGGTTCGGGAAAAACAGGAAAAGCAGCCATTGTGTGGCATGATGGCCGGCAATGGCAACAGAAGATAGAACAGCAAGAAGGCTCCCCTCAAGTTGTAGAACTTCGAGCAATGGTGATGGTGTTTCAACATTTTCCAGATCCTGTAAACGTTGTCACCGATTCAGCTTATGTGGCGGGTTTGGTCCAAAGATTGGATAAGGCTGTGCTTGGTCAGGTGGGAAATGAAAAGTTATTTGGGGTGTTGAAGCTGTTATGGATGGAGATTCAGGAACGCCGCTCCCCATATTATGTCATGCATATTAAAAGCCACACAAGCTTGCCTGGTTTTATTGTGGAAGGGAATGCTCATGCAGATGCTCTCGTATCGGGGGTGGCAATAGGTCCAGTACCAAATGTGAGACAACAGGTGATCGAAGCTCATCGTTTTTTTCACCAAGGACATCGGGCCTTAAAGCGGCAATTTTGATTGTCAAACTCTGAGGCTCGTGCCATCGTCGCCGCGTGCCCTGACTGTCAGGGCCACCATGTACCTCATTATTATGGAAACAACCCTAGAGGCCTTCGAGCCTTGCAAATCTGTCAGACTGACGTGACACATATTCCTGAGTTTGGGCGGTTGAAATATGTGCATGTGTCTATTGATACTTTTTCTTCTGTTGTTATTGCCACCGCTCATACAGGTAAAGCCGCCAGGGATGTTATTTGACACTGGCAACGAGCGTTTTCTGTGGCTGGTGTACCTCAGCAAATTAAGACTGACAGCGGTCCAGCCTATCTTTCTACCAAGGTGACTGCCTTTTTGCAGCTTTGGGGAATTACCCATGTCACCGGTATCCCTCATTCTCCCACAGGACAAGGCATTGTAGAGCGTGCCTGTGGAACTCTAAAGCATATGCTTCAAAAACAAAAAGGGGGAATGATGGGTGAGGGCCCGGAGGCTCGACTTAACAAGGCCACGTATGTCTTAAATTTTCTGCAGGTCACTGATGATGTTCAACAACCACCAATGCTGCATCATTTTGGGTCATTGACAAGTATATCTGGTGTGACCCCGGGGTTAAGGTTCAGATACGGGACCTGCAGACGGGTCAATGGTCTGCACCTTGTGACTTATTAACCTGGGGTCGAGGTTATGCTTGTGTCTCCACAGATACTGGACCGCGATGGGTGCCGGCATGACTGGTAAAACCCTACTTAGAAGTGTCATCGCCTGCTGCAGTCTCCTCAGAGTAGTGGTTGCAATATGGGTACCATCGCAGCCCAAGATGAACGTATGGGTAACGCTTGCAAAAGCTACGGGCCAAGAGGGATGCTGGCTAAGCACTCAAAGCAATGCTACATCACAAGCTCTTTCTGGATTATTGCTAGATATAGATTCTATATGCCATGCTACGCTATAAAACGGAGCAGCTATTGATTTTCTATTGTTGGCCCATGGCCACAGTTGTGAAAACCTTAATGGTATGTGTTGTATGAACCTATCAGATCATTCAGTGTCAGTGTCCCAGAGTATCCAACAGCTGCGAAAGGAGGTGCAGAAGCTGACAGAAGATGTTGGGTTTTTTGGGTTGGATGGCTTGTTCTCCCAATGGGGGATTGGAGGGTGGTTAAAGGGAGTATCAAAACCAGGATTATTAATATTGACAATTATTATCATTGTATTGAGCATCCTCCCATGTGTGCTGTCCTTGCTGCAAAGGGCCCTGAAGCGGACAATTCACATGGCATATTTGGCGCAAAAACAAAAAGGGGGAACTGTGGAGGACCTCGGCTGGACCAAGGGGCCTGGGGAGGATATTGACTTTGACAAGATTACAGTGTTCCCATGAGAGAACAAGAAAGAATGAAAAGCATGCGTGGGAAACTAAGTTTAAGGAATGTGTTGACCGTTTGCAGTTGTGATAAGTAACCTGAAAAAGTCACCCAACGAGGGGTGAGAAAAACAACTTCTGACAACTTTTTGACCAATAAGGGACAGACATATGTACAAGGTAACAAGTATAATGGGTATAAATTTGCTGGCTTGTAGTAATAAAAAAAACCCTTCTTTGCTTGTACTATAAGAATGCTTACTTGTCGTTTGTCCGTCTTGACCGCGACAACACGGGCAGCAATGCCCTGCCACAATGCAGCTGCCCAGATGGGTTTACCCCTGCGTTGCCAATTGGTCTTCTTCCACTGCTGTAGCCACCCCCATAGGGCATTAGCCACCATCCAGGAGTCGGTATAGAGATAGAGTACCAGCCACTTTTCTCGTTCAGCAATATCTAGGGCTAGTTGGATGGCTTTCACTTCTGCAAACTGACTTGACTCACCTTCTCCTTCAGTGGCCTCAATGACTTGTCGTGTGGGACTCCACACAGCAACTTTCCGCTTCCGATGGTTCCCTACCACACGACAGGATCCATCAGTAAACAAAGCATAACGCCTTTTGTCTTCTGAAAACTCATTATATGGTGGTGCCTCTTGGGCACGAGCCACCTCCTCAGGTGATGCTCCAAAATCCCTGCCTTCTGGCCAGTCCATGATCTCTTCCAGAATTCCCGGGCGGTTGGATTTCCCCAGTCAAGCTCGTTGCGTGATCAAT
Source organism: Astur gentilis (assembly GCF_929443795.1). Classification (NCBI taxonomy): domain Eukaryota; kingdom Metazoa; phylum Chordata; class Aves; order Accipitriformes; family Accipitridae; genus Astur; species Astur gentilis. The sequence goes on from NC_064918.1 coordinate 35,069,837, forward strand.
GCTATCCACTTACTCCATGTAGCGCTGGTTGCATGATGTGTAGAGGGGATGTTTCCTTTGAACATCCAGTGCAGCACGGGCAATCGTGGTGCCAAGAGGAGATATGCTTCTGTACCAACAACTTCTGAAGCAGCTCGAACCCCCTCACATGCTGCTAGTATCTCTTTTTCAGTTTTACCTATGTGATCATGGAGAGGACATGAGGAAATGGGACGGAAAACCCACCTCTGTCCTAAATGCACGGGTACGTGAGCTGCGAGGAAAAACCACCACAAAAGGGGATTCTACCAGGAAAAATGCCGCTCCAGTTTCCAAATAGAGTAGAAGGGCTGATTTTATTTCCGATCCTCTTGAAGAGACTTCTGAGCCAATTTTATGAGAAGTGAATACCGAATACTCTAACCAGAATTAGAGGGGCCCTGCCTCCAGCCAGGGGGAGGAAAGGGATAACCGGGTCTATTGGACTGTGTGGATTCAATGGCCTGGCACGTCAGACCCACAGGAGTACAAGGCTCTAGTAGACACCGGCGCACAGTGCACTCTAATGCCATCAAATTATAAAGGGGCAGAACCCATTTGTATTTCTGGTGTGACAGGGGGATCCCAAGAGTTAACTGTATTGGAAGCTGAAGTAAGCCTAACTGGAAATGAATGGCAGAAACACCCCATTGTGACTGGTCCAGAGGCTCCGTGTATCCTTGGCATAGACTACCTCAGGAGAGGGTATTATAAGGACCCAAAGGGGCATCGATGGGCTTTCGGTATAGCTGCCTTGGAGAAGGAGGGCACTGAACAGCTGTCTACCCTGCCTGGTCTCTCTCAAGACCCTTCGGCTGTGGGGTTGCTGAAGGTTGAAGAACAACAAGTGCCAATTGCTACCACGACGGTGCACCGGCGGCAATATCGCACCAACCGAGACTCTCTGATTCCCATCCAGAAAATGATTCGCCAACTGGAGATCCAAGGAGTGATCAGCAAAACTCGCTCACCCTTTAATAGTCCCATATGGCCAGTGCGGAAGTCTGATGGGGAGTGGAGACTAACAGTTGACTATCGCGGCCTGAATGAAGTTACGCCACCGCTGAGTGCTGCCGTTCCAGATATGCTAGAACTTCAATACGAGCTAGAGTCAAAGGCAGCCAAGTGGTATGCCGCAATTGACATTGGTAATGCGTTTTTCTCAATCCCTCTGGCAGCAGAGTGTCATCCACAATTTGCCTTTACTTGGAGGGGGTGTCCAGTACACTTGGAACTGGTTGCCCCAGGGGTGGAAACAGCCCCACCATTTGCCATGGACTAATCCAGACTGCACTGGAAAAAGGTGAAGCTCCGGAGCACCTGCAATACATCGATGACATCATCGTATGGGGCAACACAGCAGAAGAAGTCTTTGAGAAGGGGAAGAAAATAATCCAAATCCTTCTGAAAGCCGGTTTTGCCATAAAAGAAAGTAAGGTCAAGGGACCTGCACAGGAGATCCAGTTTTTGGGAATAAAATGGCAAGATGGACGTCATCAGATCCCAATGGACGTGATTAACAAAATAGCAGCTATGTCTCCCCCGACTAATAAAAGGACACACAGGCCTTCTTAGGTGTTGTGGGGTTTTGGAGAATGCATATTCCAAATAACAGTCTGCTTGTAAACCCTCTCTATCAAGTGACCCGGAAGAAGAATGATTTTAAATGGGGCCCTGAGCAACAACAAGCCTTTGAACAAATTAAACGGGAGATTGTTCATGCAGTAGCCCTTGGACCAGTCCAGACAGGACAAGATGTTAAAAATGTGCTCTACACTGGGGCTGGGGAGAATGGCCCTACCTGGAGCCTCTGGCAGAAAGCACCTGGGGAGACCCGAGGCCGACCCCTGGGGTTTTGGAGTTGAGGATATCGAGGATCCGAGGCTCGCTATACTCCAACTGAAAAAGAGATATTGGCAGCGTATGAAGGAGTTGGAGCCGCCTCAGAAGTGGTTGGTACTGAGACACAGCACCTCTTAGCACCCCGACTGCCAGTGCTGGGCTGGATGTTCAAAGGGAGGGTCTCCTCTACACATCACGCGAATGACGCCACGTGGAGTAAGTGGATCGCACTGATCACACAACGGGCTCGCATAGGAAACCCCAGTCGCCCAGGAATGTTAGAAGTGATCACGGACTGGCCAGAAGGCAAAGATTTTAGAATGTCACCAGAGGAGGAGGTGGCACGTGCTGAAGAAGCCCCGCTGTATAATAAACTGCCAGAAAATGAGAGGCAATATGCCCTGTTCAGTGATGGGTCCTGTCGCATTGTGGGAAAACATCGGAGGTGGAAGGCTGCTGTATGGAGTCCTACACGACTAGTCGCAGAAACTGCTGAAGGAGAAGGTGAATCGAGTCAGTTTGCAGAGGTGAAAGCCATCCAACTAGCGTTAGACATTGCTGAAAGAGAAAAGTGGCCAGTGCTCTATCTCTATACTGACTCATGGATGGTGGCAAATGCCCTGTGGGGGTGGCTACAGCAATGGAAGCAGAGCAACTGGCAGCGCAGAGGTAAACCCATTTGGGCTGCCGCACTGTGGCAAGATATTGCTGTTCAGCTAGAGAATCTGGTTGTAAAAGTACGTCATGTAGATACTCACGTACCCAAGAGTCAGGCCACTGAAGAACAATGAAACAACCAGCAGGCAGATCAGGCCACTAAGATTGAAGTGGCTCAGGTGGACCTGGACTGGCAACATAAGGGTGAGCTATTTATGGCTTGGTGGGCCCATGATACCTCAGGCCATCAGGGAAGAGATGCAACATATAGATGGGCTCGAGATCGAGGGGTGGACCTGACCATGGACACTATCGCGCAGGTTATCCATGAATGTGACACATGTGCTGCAATTAAGCAAGCCAAGCGGTTAAAGCCCCTGTGGTATGGAGGGCGATGGCTGAAATATAAATTTGGGAAGCCTGGCAGATTGACTATATCACACTCCCACAAAGTCACCAAGGCAAGCGCTATGTGCTGACAATGGTGGAAGCAACCACCGGATGGCTGGAAACATATTCCGTGCCCCATGCCACTGCCCGGAACACTATCCTGGGCGTTGAGAAGCAGGTCTTGTGGCGACATGGCACCCCAGAAAGAATTGAGTCAGACAACGGGACTCACTTCCGAAACAACCTCATAGACACCTGGGCCAAAGAGCATGGCATTGAGTGGGTGTATGTCCTGATTTCAGCTGGGATAGAGTTAACTGTCTTCCTAGTAGGTGGTACAGTGCTATGTTTTGAGTTCAGTATGAGAAGAATGTTGATAACACTGATGTTTTCAGTTGTTGCTCAGTAGTTTTTAGACTATAGTCAAGGATTTTTCAGCTTCTCATGCCCAGCCAGCGAGAAAGCTGGAGGGGCACAAGAATTTGGCACAGGACACAGCCAGGGCACCTGACCCAAGCTGGCCAATGGTGTATTCCATACCATGGGACGTCCCATCTAGTATAGGAACTGGGAAGTGGGGGCGGGGAATCGCCGCTCGGGGACTAGCTGGGTGTCGGTCGGCAGGTGGTGAGCAATTGCCCTGCGCATCATTTTTACATTCCAATCCTTTTATTACTACTGTTGTCATTTTATTAGTGTTATCATTATCATTATTAGTTTCTTCTTTTCTGTTCTATTAAACCATTCTTATCTCAACCCGGGAGTTTTACTTCTTTTTCCCGATTTTCTCCCCCATCCCACTGGATCGGGGGGAGTCAGTGAGCGGCTGCGTGGTGCTTAGTTGCTGGCTGTGGGTAAACCACGACAGGAGGTGATAACCGTCCTAGGAATCTGCCCAAATCTTTCCATATACCCTGCCTCCCAGGGACTGGTCGCTTGAGGGCACATTTCAGTATTGCCTCACCTGAAACTTGTCTTCTCTGATACCAGGACAAGACCAGATTCCACAATACCCGTAATATACCACCAGTATTAATTATTAGTATTGAACAGGTCACATAAGGGTGAACAAGGACCTCGGGAGCCTGCATAATAAAACCATTCACATCAATACCCGGTACGGAGAGGGAGATGTATTCCCTCATCTCCTCCACAAGATAGCTCCCACAACACAGCAAAGCCATCAGTGCCAGGGCAAAGTACATGGACATTATTTGTATTAGCATGTTCCCAAGTTCCTTCATTCTCCCCACAAGATAGCTCCCACAGCATAGTAAAGCCATCAGTGCCAGGACAAAGCACGTAGCTCTTATTTGTATTACCATGTTCCCAAACTCAGCAAGACAGAGATAAGCAAGCAGCCAACAAGCTCCATGACCTGCACAGGAGCTTGCCACTTAATAACTAGCTATGGCACGCTTAATGCAAAACTGCCATAGTCTTGCCCCACATTGGGCGCCAAAAAGGACTGTGGTGGGTTGACCCTGGCTGGTCGCCAGGTGCCCGCCAAAGCCGCTCTATCACTCCCCCTCGTCAGCTGGACAGGGGGGAGAAAATATAACAAAAGGCTCGTGGGTCAAGATAAGGACAGTTTAATAAAGTGAAAGCAAAGGTCGCGCGCGAAAGCAAAGAAAAAAACAAATGATGTTATTCTCTACTTCCCATCAGCAGGCGATGTCTAGCCACTTCCTGGGAAGCAGGGCTTCAGTACGTGTAGTGGTTGCTCCGGAAGACAAAAATGCCCCCCCTTCCGTCTCCCTTTTCTTAGTTTTTATATCTGAGCTGATGTCATATGGAATATCTGTTTGGTTAGTTTAGGTCAGCTGTCCTGGCTATGTCCCCTCCCAAGATCTTGCCCAGCCCCAGCCTGCCATTGAGGGGGGGCAAAAATGTTGGAGAGACAGCCTTGATGCTGTGCCAGCACTGCTCAGCAGTAGCCAAAACACTGGTGTGTTATCAACACCTTTCTAGCTACTGATGCAGAGCACAGTGCTATGAGGGCTGCTATGGGGAGAATTAACTCCATCTCAGCCAGACCCAATACACAGAGTTTACAGAAGTAGTTTCATGCCAATTCCTGTTATGAGAAACCCTGCCACCTACTATCAGGCCTCCCATGTTCAGTTTGCTTCTGTCATGAATAAAATCTTTAACTGATCGTTTGGTGTCGTTTCACCTCAATTTAGCCCGAGGGAATTTTGAATTAAACATGACTCCCTGGTCTGTACAGTCTGGGTTGTGACACAGGGATCAGAGGTTCTCCCCGAGAAATCCTCGGTGCCAGCTGGAGGTCCAGAGATCCCACGGAGCTGTCGATGTTCAAAGGCAGTGTCCCGTCTGGGTTGCCAAATTGTTTCCAAAAAAGCCAGTCAAAGAAACTCTCTAAGATTCGATTTTGGAGTTTTAGAGAGCAGGCATTCTTTATTGCAGTGCTGGGTGCACTGGGGGATCACTCCACCTATTGTGCACACCTTTACCTACATCAAGCAAAATTCCAGTCATATATATTCATATTATCATTTACATAGTGTCCACCCTTTGATCACACGCAGTTTGGGTCATCTCTTTCTCCTAGTTAACTGGCCTTGGCAAGTTTTAATTACAAAAACTCAGCAGAACTCAAAGCTTATCATCAAGGCCCAAGGCTTCTTGTCTGTTGATGCATATCAGGCCCGAGGCCTCCTGTCTGTTGGCGCCTCCAACACATACCATTGACAAAGCTCAAGGTTTTTCTTATCTAATTAGTACATACCAAAATTTTGAAGTTTTCAAGCAAGCAAAAGTTCGTTAGTACAGCGATACAGTAAAATTTTCCTTCTCCTGCCTTTGTTCAAGGCATCAACTCACTCCATGTAGCGTCGGTTGTGCGATGTGTAGAGGGGATGTTTCCTTTGAACATCCAGTATAGCACAGGCAATCACGGTGCCAAGAGGAGATATGCTTCTGTACCATCAACTTCTGAAGCTGCTTGAACTCCCTCATATGCTGCTTGTATCTCTTTTCAGTCAGGGTATAGTGGGCTTCTGATCCTCAATACCCCCAGCTCCAAAACCCTAATGGTCTACCTCAGGGTTCTCCTGGTGTTTTCTGCCAGAGGCTCCAGGTGAGGCCATGCTCCCCAGCTGCAGTGTAGAGAACATTTTGCACAGCTGGTCCTGTACGGAGAGGCCCGAGGGCTACTGCGCAAGCTATCTCCTGTTTGATCTGCTCAAAGGCTTGCTGTTACTCGGGGCCCCATTCAAACCAGTTTCTCTTTCAGGTCACTCGATAGAGAGGGCTCACAAGCTGACTATAATCTGGAATATGCATTCTCTAGAATCCCACAAGGTCTAGGAAAGCTTGTGTTTCTTTCTTGTTAGCTGGTGGGGACACAGTTGCTATCTTGTTAACCACATCCATAGGCACATGATGGCGTCCATCCTGCCATTTTATTCCTAAGAACTGGATCTCCTGTGCAGGTCCCTTGACCTTGCATCTTTTTATGGCGAAGCCAGCTTTCAGAAGAATCTGAAATATTCTTTTCCCCTTCTCAAAAAATTCTGCCTTGTTGCCCCACACAATGATGTCATCAATGTATTGCAGGTGTTCAGGGGCATCACCCTGTTCCATTGCAGTCTGGATCAGCCCATGGCAAATGGTGGTGCTGTGCTTCCTCTCCTGGGGCAGTTGGTTCTAGGTGTACTGGCTACCCTTCCAGCACATGATAGAAGACTGTGGCCTGTATTCTGCTGCCGAAGTGTGGTGGGTTGACCTTGGCTGGCTGCCAGGTGCCCACCAAGCCACTCTATCACTCCTCCTCAGTGAGACAGGGAGATAAAATGCAATGAAAGGCTCATGGGTTGAGATAAGGACAGGGAGATCACTCAGCAATTACTGTCATGGGCAAAACCAACACAACTTGGGGAAATTCATTTAATTTACTGCCAATCAAACAGAGCAGGATAATGAGAAATAAGAACAAATCTAGAAAAACTCCTTTCCCCCACCTCTCACTTCTTCCTGGGTTCAACTGCACTCCCGAATTCTCTACCCCCTCCCCTCAAGTGGTGCAGGGGAATGGGGGTTGTGATCAGTTCATAACACTTCATCTCTGCTGGTCCTTCCATCTCACACTCTTCCCCTGCTCCAGCGTGGGGTCCCACCCACGGGACACAGTCCTTCATGAACTTCTCCATCATGTGTCATTCCCACGGGCTGCAGTTCTTCAAGAATGGACTGCTCCAGCGTGGGTCCCCCACGGGGTCACAAGTCCTGCCAGAAAACCTGCTCCAGTGTGGACTTCTCTCCACAGGGCCATAGTTCCTGCCAGGAGCCTGCTCCAGTGCAGGCTCTCCACAGGGTCACAGCTTCCTTCAGGGCATATCCACCTGCTCTGGTGTGGGGTCCTCCACAGGCTGCTTCCAGTGAATATCTGCTCCAGCACTTGGAGCACCTCCTCCCCCTCCTTCTTCACTGACCTTGGTATCTGTAAAGTTGTTTCTCTCACATATTCTCACTCCTCTTTCCCAGCTGCTTCCAGTGAAAATGGAGGCAAAAAAATTGTTGAGTACCCCAGCCTTCTCCATATTAGTTGTCACCAGTTCTCCTGTCTTATTTACCAGGGGGGTACATTTTCTTTAATCTAACTGACGTGCGGAAAACAGACTCCACAATCAGTGAGATTGTAAAGTGGGTATGTTCATTCAGCGCTGGGCAGCACGGGGGGTAGTCCCACCAAAGTCGTGCGCGCCCGACTCGGCAGTTCGCCTCAAGTTTATACAGTCAGGTATTACATATTCACAATATGCCTATACATATGCATGACCTATCCCCACTTCATATTAAAATTAGCTCCGAGAGGTCATTTCCATAGTCTCCTCTCAACTGCGCCTGTGCAGGGCCTCTTTATGGTGGTCGTCTGGTGGTCGCAGAGATGAAGATAGATGACTCCTTGTCCTGGGTTCAGCTGGGATAGAGTTAATTTTTACAGGAACCTGGGAGGTGGGGGCATAGCCGGGGCAGCTGACCTGGACTAGCCAAGGAGCTATTCCATACCATGTGACATCATGCTCAGTATATAAATGGGGAGCGGGCCGGGGGGTGGTCTCTGTTTTCGGTGGAGGAAGTGGCGGAGCGTCGGGTCCCGGGTGGTGAGCAGTTGCACTGTGCATCACTCTTTTTGTATACTTTTTTTTTCATTAGTGCCGTTGTTGTTGTTGTAATCTCTTTGTGTTTGTCCCAGTAAAGTGCCTTTATCTCAGCCCTCGAGGTTCCAGTTTCTTTTTTCTTTTCTCTCCTCCGTCTCCTCCCCACCCCACCGGAGGGGGGCGGAGGAGTGAGCGAGCGGCTGCGTGGTCCTTTGTTACCGGCTGGGCTGAAACCACGACAGTCCTTTTTGGCGCCCAACGTGGGGCAAAAGGGTTGAGATAACGACAGATCTGGCCAGAGCGTGTTGAAACAAATTTGCCAAACGCACTTCTTAGATAAATAGATGTTAGTCACAATGTTGTTTCGTTTGTTTACATGGTGGCGTTTTGTAAGCTCTTATATGCTCTATGTATTGCCTGTAGTTGCGTATCTCATCTCCTGGAGAGTGATTGGGATTATCATTTTGCTGTACTGGGCAATGTCGACTTATGAAATGATTACATCACTGGTCATGAGGTTAAGCTGGTATCTGTATGAGGCAGTGATAACATTTCCATACTTTGGGCACCTTCTGTCGGATTTTATTGGTAATTACACCCAATCCATGGGGAAATTAGGGGGGGGATACCTCCCCCCGTCCGTTCACCTCCCTTTTCTCCTTCTGACTAATTACAACAGCTTTTGAGAATTTTGCATAGCCTTGGGATGCGCAAGCCAGTGTGCTGTTAGTGCTATGCCTCCTGACTATGTTTCAGGTCTTCTTTAGGGCTACAAAAAGGCTCTTTAAGAGTACCACTCAGAGATCTCCCCCAAAGCTGGATACTCATGGGTGGCACGGCATGTGGGAGGATGTGGGCAGGTATCTAGAGAACTTCTCACCGCCAGTGACTTGGAAGTTCACTCCCGAACAACTACAGAACCCTCATGAAGTGATAGAATATTTGAAAGAAAAATGCTGTGGCTATCCCAGAGACACACAACTCGCTACATTGTGCTGGGCCCTGGCCAGTATCTACCAAACACTGCTTGATATTATGCAACACCCTCAGGGAGAAAAGATGGAAAACAGGACAACAGGCACCGTGGCTACCCCAACCCCGACAACAGACACCGTGGCTGCCCCTACCCCGACAACAGGTACCGTGACTACCCCTACCCCGGTGACAGACACTTCAGCTAAACCAGAGAACCAACCTGTGCCAGTATCAGTCGCCCCTGTACAGAAAAAGAAACACACAAAGAAATCAGTTCGCTTAGCGAGAGATGAAGATGAACCAGCATCATCGCGAGAACAGGAGGAAGAGGCAGAACCTGAAATAATTACCCGATCTCTATCCATGAGTGAGTTGCGTGACATGCGAAAAGATTTTAGCCGCCACCCAGGTGAGCACATTGTTACCTGGCTGCTCCGATGCTGGGATAGCGGGGCTAGTAGTTTGGAATTAGAGGGTAAGGAAGCCAAGCAGTTGGGATCTCTGTCTAGGGAAGGGGGCATCGACAAGGCGATTGGGAGAAAAACACAAGTCCTCAGCCTCTGGAGACGACTTCTGTCAGGTGTAAAGGAAAGATACCCTTTCAGGGATGAAGTTACATGTCACCAAGGCAAGTGGACCACCATGGAGAGAGGTATCCAGTACCTGAGAGAATTAGCCGTGCTGGAGGTGATTTATAATGATCCAGAAAATGCGCAGTCACCCACAGATCCAGATGAAGTCCAATGCACACAACCCATGTGGCGGAAGTTTCTACGAAGTGCACCACCAACCTATGCCAACTCATTGGAACTCATTGGCAGTAATGTCCTGGAGAGAAGGCTATGGACAAACGGTGGATGAATTGGCTGTCCAACTCCGGCAATACGAAGGAAGTCTCTCTCCTCCCTACGGGCCTGTGTCTCAGCTGTAGAGGAGTTGTCCCGAGAGTTCCAGCAATTCAAAGTGGATCTGTCCTCCTCCTCACCTGTACAGGCCCGCATCGCAGTTATTGGGAGTAAGCGTTCCTCTGCCCAAGAGAGAGGAGAGAGAAAGTACACTCGACGGGCTAACCTGTGGTTTTACCTGCGTGACCATGGAGAGGACATGAGGAAGTGGGATGGAAAACCTACCTCAGTCTTGGATGAACGGGTACAGGAATTGCGAGAAAAAGCACCCAGAAAAGAGGATTCTTCTTGGAAAACTGCTGCTCCAGTTTCCCGTGAGCAGTCCCCCAGACGCAGTAGATGGGCTGATCTCATTTCTGATCCCCTTGAAGGGACTTCTGATTCACGTGTGCAGAAAGTGAGTAACGGATATTCTAACCAGGATTAGAGGGGCCCTGCCTCCAGCCAGGTGGAGGAGAGGGACAACCGAGTCTACTGGACAGTGTGGATTCGATGGCCTGGCACATCAGACCCACAGGAATATAAGGCTCTAGTGGACACTGGTGCACAATGTACCCTAATGCCATCAAGTTATAAAGGGGCAGAACCCATCTGTATCTCTGGTGTGACAGGGGGATCCCAAGAGCTAACCGTATTGGAAGCTGAAATGAGTCTAACCGGGAATGAGTGGCATAAACACCCCATTGCAACTGGCCCAGAGGCCCCGTGCATCCTTGGTATAGATTATCTCAGGAGGGGGTATTTCAAGGACCCAAAAGGGTACCGTTGGCCTTTGGTGTAGCTGCATTGGAGACGGAGGAGATTGAACAGCTGTCTACCCTGCCGGGTCTCTCCCAAGACCCTTCGGTTGTGGGGTTGCTGAAGGTTGAAGAACAACAGGTGCCAATTGCTACCACGACGGTGCACCGGCGACAATATCGCACCAACCGAGACTCCCTGATCCCCATCCATAAGCTGATTTGCCAATTGGAGAGCCAAGCAGTGATCAGCAAGACTCACTCACCCTTTAATAGTCCCATATGGCCCGTGCAGAAATCTAATGGGGAATGGCGACTAACAGTAGATTATCGTGGGCTGAATGAAGTCACGCCACCGCTGAGCGCTGCTGTGCCAGATATGTTAGAGCTTCAATATGAACTGGAATCAAAGGCAGCTAAGTGGTATGACACAACTGACATTGCTAATGCATTTTTCTCCATTCCCTTGGCAGCGGAGTGCAGGCCTCAGTTCGCTTTCACTTGGAGGGGCGTCCAGTACACCTGGAATCGACTGCCCCAGGGGTGGAAACACAGCCCCACCATTTGCCATGGACTGATCCAGGCTGCACTAGAAAAAGGTGAAGCTCCAGAGCACCTGCAATATATTGATGACATCATCGTATGGGGCAACACGGCAGAAGAAGTTTTTGAGAAAGGGAAGAAAATAATCCAAATCCTTTTGAAGGCTGGTTTTGCCATAAAAGAAAGTAAGGTCAAGGGACCTGCGCAGGACATCCAGTTCTTAGGAGTAAAATGGCAAGATGGGCGTTGTCAGATCCCTGTGGACGTCATCAACAAAATAGCAGCTATGACCTCACCGACTAATAAAAAGGAAACACGGGCTTTCTTAGGTGTTGTGGGTTTTTGGAGAATGCATATTCCAAATTACAGTCTGATTGTAAGCCCTCTCTACCAAGTTACTCGGAAGAAGAACGATTTTAAATGGGGGCCTGAGCAACGACAAGCCTTTGAACAGATTAAGCAGGAGATTGTTCATGCCGTAGCTCTTGGGCCAGTCCGGACAGGACAAGATATTAAAAATATGCTCTACACTGCAGCTGGGGAGAATGGCCCTACCTGGAGCCTTTGGCAGAAAGCACCTGGGGAGACCCGTGGCCGACCTCTGGGGTTTTGGAGTCGGGGATATCGAGGATCCGAGGCTCGCTATACTCCAACTGAAAAAGAGATCTTGGCAGCGTATGAAGGACTTCGAGCCGCCTCAGAAGTGGTTGGTACTGAAACACAGCTCTTCTTAGCACCCCGACTGCCAGTGCTGGACTGGATGTTCAAAGGGAAAGTTTCCTCTACGCATCACGCGACTGACGCCACGTGGAGTAAGTGGATCGCACTGATCACACAACGGGCTCGCATAGGAAACCCCAGTCGCCCAGGAATGTTAGAAGTGATCACGGACTGGCCAGAAGGCAAAGATTTTGGAATGTCGTCAGAGGAGGAGGTGACACGGGCTGAAGAAGCCCCGCTGTATAATAAACTGCCAGAAAATGAGAGGCAATATGCCCTGTTCACTGATGGGTCCTGTCGCATTGTGGGAAAACATCGGAGGTGGAAGGCTGCTGTATGGAGTCCTACACGACTAGTCGCAGAAACTGCTGAAGGAGAAGGTGAATCGAGTCAGTTTGCAGAGGTGAAAGCCATCCCGCTAGCGTTAGACATTGCTGAAAGAGAAAAGTGGCCAGTGCTCTATCTCTATACTGACTCATGGATGGTGGCAAATGCCCTATGGGGGTGGCTACAGCAATGGAAGAAGGGCAATTGGCAGTGCAGAGGTAAACCCATCTGGGCTGCCGCACTGTGGCAAGATATCGCTGTTCGGATAGAGAAGCTAGTGGTAAAAGTACGTCACGTAGATGCTCATGTACCCAAGAGTCGAGCCACTGAAGAACATCAAAACAACCAGCAGGCGGATCAGGCCGCCAAGATTGAAGTGTCTCAGGTGGACCTGGACTGGCAACGTAGGGGTGAGCTATTTATGGCTCAGTGGGCCCACGATACCTCAGGCCATGAGGGAAGAGATGCAAGATATAGATGGGCTCGAGATCGAGGGGTGGACTTGACCATGGACACTATCGCACAGGTCATCCATGAATGTGAAACATGTGCTGCAATTAAGCAAGCCAAGCGGCAAAAACCCCTGTCGCATGGAGGGCGATGGCTGAAATATAAACAGGGGGAGGCCTGGCAGATTGACTATATCACACTCCCACGAACACGCTAAGGCAAGTGCCATGTGCTTACAATGGTGGAAGCAACCACTGGACGGCTGGAAACATACCCTGTGTCCCATGCCACTGCCCAGAACACTATCCTGGGACTTGAAAAGAAAATTTTATGGCAACACGGCACCCCAGAAAGAATCAAGTCGGACAATGGGACTCACTTCCGAAACAACCTCGTAGACACCTGGGCCAAAGAACATGGCATTGAGTGGGTGTATCACATCCCTTATCACGCACCGGCCTCCAGAAAAATGGAACGATACAATGGACTGCTGAAAACTACATTGAGAGCGATGGGGGGTGGAACTTTCAAGCATTGGGATACACATTTAACAAAAACCACCTGGTTAGTTAATACTAGAGGATCCGCTAATCGGGCTGGCCCCGCCCAACCAAGAGTTCCACATACTGTAGAAGGGGATAAAGTCCCTGTAGTGCGCATGAGGAGTATGTTAGGAAAGACAGTTTGGGTTAGTCCTCCCTCAAGCAGAGGCAAACCCATTCAAGGGGTTGTTTTTGCTCAAGGACCTGGGTACACCTGGTGGGTGATGCAGAAGGATGGGGAAGTTCGATGTGTACCTCAGGGAGATTTGATTTTGGGAGAGAATAGCCAGTGAATTGGGCTGTATGATATTTAACTGCTAAATAACCTGCCAATGCATGTCATTGTATCTATAGTGTCTATATGCCATATCAAGGGTATTATTGTGAGAATTATCCAAATGACTACAGGATGGACTTTTGAAACTGAGCCAAGTACAACAGTGATAGAACTTGAACTGGCACCCAGCAATTTCCTCAAGATCAACATCTTCGACCTGCAGACCAAGGGCATGAGTTGCACCAAATGTACTAGCCACAAGTTCCAGAGGCAGCGTACAACAACCCAACATCTCACACCATCTCTCTCTTATCCTGAAGAACTGTTACAACAGATGGAGCCCCAAAATCGATGGACACATTAGAGGGATAGCCCATAGGCTAAAGGAACACCGTGTGTGTGTGTGTGCGAGGTCGGGGGGTGGATTCCATATACTTATATATAAGACAAGGAAAGTAGTAGTGGTTGATTGGGAAAAAATGTAAGATCTGGGCATGATGTAGATGGTATAGAATAAGGGGTGGATAATGTCCTGGGTTCAGCTGGGATAGAGTTAATTTTTACAGGAACCTGGGAGGTGGGGGCATAGCCGGGGCAGCTGACCTGGACTAGCCAAGGAGCTATTCCATACCATGTGACATCATGCTCAGTATATAAATGGGGAGCGGGCCGGGGGGTGGTCTCTGTTTTCGGTGGGGGAAGTGGCGGAGCATCGAGTCCCGGGTGGTGAGCTGTTGCACTGTACGTCACTCTTTTTGTATACATTTTTTTTCATTAGTGCCGTTGTTGTTGTTGTAATCTCTTTGTGTTTGTCCCAGTAAAGTGCCTTTATCTCAGCCCTCGAGGTTCCAGTTTCTTTTTTTTTTTCTCTCCTCCGTCTCCTCCCCACCCCACCGGAGGGGGGCGGAGGAGTGAGCGAGCGGCTGCGTGGTCCTTTGTTACCGGCTGGGCTGAAACCAGGACACTCCTCTTCGTCACCACTAGTAACCTCTTTCCTCCCGCAGGCTGAGTGATTTCTTGGTATTCACCCAAGCTGCAAGACCAGTCTTAGCTGGCTCTTGGGGCCTGCTCCTGCTTCTTATCAAGGAGTGTCTCTACCTCATTGGCTGGTTCTTGGGACCAGCTCTTCTTATCAAGGACTGTCTCTACCTCAGCTAATTTCAACCATGTAAGCACTAAACATCATCTTTCACCCCCCTTTATTATGTCTACTGAGATTCTTTTGACTCCCCTTGTCTCATTCCTTTTCTGAACAAAGGCCCTGACACTCCCCCCCAGAGCTCCTGGTTACTCTCGCCCTCTCCCATCATTCTTTGTTTAAAGCCCTCCTTATGAAGTCAGACATCCTAATGGCAAGGATACCTTTGCCACACTTAGTGAATAGTTTTGCAGTGCTGTGGCATCTACACTGGGAATTCCAACAACCCACTGTGTCACTGACCTTTACAGACATGCCAGAAGAGAATCTACAGTGTAGGTGCAGCTTAAGGGTTTGCAGAACTGGGATTTAGTATCTTCAGCAGTACTAAGCGTAGTCAATACATGCAATTATCTGTTGCTAACTGAATGGTACATCTTTTTAATAGACTAATATATTCAAATGACTTCGTAATTTCATTAAGAATAATTTGCTCTTATTTAAAATGCTAAATGGTGATCTCATTTACAGTGTTCATGATAAAGATGCAAACATGGCATTATTGAAAATGAGAGGAACAAAAGGGAAATTTGCCCTAAATATTATCATATTTTTCGTAGGAAACTATGCCCTGAATACTTTTATTGGAACTGTAAAACATCAGAAAGGACAGATCCAGTTCAAACGAATATTCAAATGGATTCATTGATATCTGTTAGATATTCAATTACTATCCAGCTAAAAGAGTATGTGTGGGTGTCACAACCCGTGCTGGACAGACCAGGGAGGGGTCATGGTGAGTTTGGAATTCCCTCGGGCTAAAATAAGGTGAAACGACACCAAAGGATCAGTTGAATGTTTTATTTATGGCAGAAGCAGCCTGAACTTGGGAGACATAACAGTAGCTGGCGTGGTCTCTCACAACAAGAATTGGCATGAAACTACCTCAGTCAACCGTGTAACCCGTGGTAACCACATACATCAATTCAGGGAATAAGGAGACCCCTCCCATTGAGTCACGAGGTTCAGAGTGGACCCCCTGGCTTTCTAGACTCCTCCTCAGAGAAGAGCCTAGGGGCGGCTGGATCCACTCTTAGTCCCAGACTTGGTCAACAGTTTATGGCTTGAAACGGATGAGGTGTAGGGATTGTGGAAAAGGAAAGAGAGAAGAAGACAGAGAGAGAAAAAGGAAGAGAGAAAGATTTCGCCAGTCCTGGGTCCAGCGTTGGTCCAGCCAGTCTAGAGGTCCAGTTCCGGAGGGCGCATGCATGCGAGGCTTCAATACGTGTCCTTTTATAATCTCCTTGTCCCTCCTTTGGGCAGGCACTCGAACTCACTAGGCTAATTAGGTGTCATGCCCGGTTTGTGCTTTCAGAGCCTTTGGGAAATGGGTCGGTGGGCTTGGGGGACGTTTGGGGAGTAACTTCTCCTTCCCTGCAGGCGTGACCATTGTTTGATCTTTGGCCATACATGGTGAGCTGTCCTGCTCAGCGTATCTGGCACGCCCTCCCTGTCCTGTTGCTGATGTCCTGTGCTGATCTGTGCTGATTGGCTTCTCACCTGTAGTTCGTTGTTATGCAGAGTTCGTCATTATGCAGAATTTGCCCCACCACGATGTTTGAGACATTAACTCTTTCAGTCTCTCACAGTCGGATATTGACCAACACTGTGGTTAGGTGGGCGCATTGCTCAAATTAGCCCTTGGCTGTTGTGTTGCTATCTGTCTCCCCCGAATCCACTTTGATGCAGCCATCCCAACCAGACGCATCCATTATGACTGCCACTGGTAGTTATCACTTGAGCAGGATTACGGGAAATACAGGTCAGGTTGTGGGGGGGAGCACAGTGCCACACTTGCTCAGGATGAAATATCCTGGAATATTATGGTTTGAATCATTTGATATTAGTAGGTAGTTAAGGTAGGTAGCTAACTTCCTTTGGATCTAGCCCTAAATATATAGGCATTTATTAATATCTGAAACATATAATAATAGAATCATAGAATAGTTTTGGCTGAAAGGGACCTTTAAAAGTCATCTAGTCCAACCCCCCTGCAATGATCAGGGACATCTTCAACTAGATCAGGTTGCTCAGAGTCCCATCCAACCTGTCTTTGAACGTTTGCAGGGATGGGGCATCTACCACCTCTCTGGGAAACCTGTTCCAGTGTTTCACCATCCTCATCGTAAAAAATTTCTTCCTTACATCTAGAATCACAGAATCATAGAATCATTTAGGTTGGAAAAGACCTTCAAGATCATCGAGTCCAACCATCAACCATGCCCACTAAACCATGTCCTGAAGTACCCCGTCCACTCGCTTTTTGAATACTTCCAGGGATGGTGACTCAACCAGTTCCCTGGGAAGCCCATTCCAATGTCTGACAACCCTCTCAGTAAAGAATTTTTTTCCTAATATCCAACCTAAATCTCCCTTGCCTCAACTTGAGGCCATTTCCTCTTGTCCTATCTCCAGCCACCTGACAGAAGAGACCAACACCCACCTCACTACAACCCCCTTTCAGGTAGTTGTAGAGAGCTATAAGGTCTCCCCTCAGCCTCCTCTTTTCTAGACTAAACAGCCCCAGTTCCCTCAGCCGCTCCTCATAAGACTTGTGCTCCAGCACCCTCACCAACTTGGTTGCCCTCCTCTGAACGCGCTCCAGCACCTCAATGTCTTTCCTGTAGTGAGGGGCCCAAAACTGAACACAGTACTCGAGGTGCGGCCTCACCAGTGCCGAGTACAGGGGAACAACCACCTCCCTGCTCCTGCTGGCCACGCTATTTCTGATACAGGCTAGGATGCCATTGGCCTTCTTGGCCACCTGGGCACACTGCTGGCTCATATTCAGCCGGGTGTCAACCAGCACGCCCAGGTCTTTCTCTGCCAGGCAGCTTTCCAGCCACTCTTCCCCAAGCCTGTAGCGCTGCATGGGGTTGCTGTGACCCAAGTGCAGGACCCGGCACTTGGCCTTGTTGAACTTCATACGATTCGCCTCAGCCCATTGATCCAGCCTGTCTAGATCTCTTTGTAGAGCCTCCCTACCCTCAAGCAGATCAACCCTGCCTCCCAACTTGGTGTTGTCTGCAAACTTGCTGAGGGTGCACTCAATCCCCTCATCCAAATCATTGATAAAGATATTAAACAGAATAGGGCCCAACACCGAGCCCTGGGGAACACCACTTGTGACCCGCTGCCAACTGGATTTCACCCCATTCACCACAACCCTCTGGGCTCGGCCATCCAGCCAGTTTTTCACCCAGTACACTTATCCAGGCCACGAGACGCCAGCTTCTCAAGGAGTATGCCATGAGAGACAGTGTCAAAGGCCTTGCTGAAGTCAAGGAAGATAACATCCACAGCCATTCCCTCATCCACTAGGCGGGTCACCTGGTCATAGAAGGAGATCAGGTTGGTCAAGCAGGACCTGCCTTTCATAAACCCATGCTGACTGGGCCTGACCCCCTTCTTATCCTGGACTTGCCATGTGAGTGCACTCAAGACAAACCATTCCATAATCTTCCCCAGTACCGAGGTCAGGCTGACAGGCCTGTAGTTCCCCGGATCCTCCCTCTGACCCTTCTTATAAATGGGAGTCACATTGGCAAGCCTCCAGTCCTCTGGGACCTCCCCTGTTGACCAGGAATGCTGATAGATGATGGAGAGTGGCTTGGCAAGGACCTCTGCCAGTTCCCTCAGTACGCTTGGATGGATCCCATCAGGTCCCATAGATTTCTGAGTGTCCAGATGGGTAGTAGGTGACTATTTCCTCCTGGATTAAGGGGGGTAATGTTATTGTGGACACATATTTAGGTAACGGTCGCAAGAGCATTCCAGACGCCTTTAGAAGGCCTTGAACAGAATAAACAAGAAGACAAAAAAAGAAAGATGCCAATTAGAACACAGGTGCACATTCCACGATAAAGGGAACTTGGCACAAAGAACCTCAATTCGGCAGTTTATCTTGACCAATTAGACTGAGACAAGTTTCGCATGTTTTAGTTAGTATAACCAATTATGTCTTATGTTTATGCGCATGTACAGTGTTGATATAACCAATCATTAAGTGTAACTAGGCGCATGGACAGCGCATGAATAATGTGTGTAACCAATAGTAAAATAGCTAAACGCATGTACGGATGTAACCAATGTATAAAATGATGTCTGATGCTCTAGTAAAGGGTCTTCAACTATGAGCATATTGATCTGTCGTTGAGTCCATGATTATGCTCCCGCATGTTATGGTCTTCATCCTTACCTTCCAGCTCAAGGGGTGGAGTATCCTGGGGATAACTGGACTCACTATTAAAGACTGAGGCAAAGAAGGCATTAAGTACCTCGGCCTTTTCCTCATCACTGGTTGCTATGTTCCCTTCTGTATCCATTAAAGGAAAGATATTCTTCTTGGGATTCTTTTTACTGTTAACATATTTGTAAAAACATTTTTTGTTGTCCCTTACAGTAGTGGCCAGATTGAGTTCTAGCTGAGCTTTTGCCTTTCTAACTTTCTCTCTGTATGATCTAACAAGATCCCTGTACTCCTCCCAAGTTGCCCGCCCTTTCCTCCAGAGATGATAAAGTCTCCTTTTTTTCTTGACTCCTAGCAAAAGCTCCCCGTTCAGCCAGGCCGGTCATTTTCTTCGGCGGTTCGACTTGTGGCACATGGGAATAGCCTGGTCCTGAGCCATTAAGATTTCCTTCTTGAAGAATGTCCAGCCCTGCTGGACCCCTTTGCCCTTCAGGACCATCTCCCAAAACGTCTGAATCTCCCCCTCCTTCTTCACTGACCTTGGTATCTGCATAGGTGTTTCTCTCACATTCCAATCTCCTCCCCCACTGCAGGTTCCCCTTCTTAAAGATGTTATCCCAGAGGCGCTACCACCGTCACTGATCGGGTTGGCCTTGGCCAGAGGCAGGTCCAACTTGGAGCTGGGGAAGCTTCTAGCAGCTTCTCACAGGAGCCACCTCTGCAGCTCCTCCCCCTCTACCATAAAACCCCACCACACAAACCCAAAATAGATGTGTATCCTGGGAAGAACAGAGGGACGCTGCCTGGATGTGTAGGGATGGGCTCAGGAAAGCTAAAGCACAGCTGGAGCTGAATTTGGCAAGAAATTTGAAGAATCATAAGAAGGGCTTCTACAAGTACATTGGTCAGAAAAGGAATATTAAAGAAAATGTACACCCCCTACCCCCCCACCCCCAATAAATAAGACAAGAGATCTAGTGACAAGCAACATGGAGAAGGCTGAGGTATTCAACACATTTTTTGCCTCAGTTTTCAATGGTAATCACTCTTCCCACATCTCTCAAGCACCTGAACCTCAAGTGTGACCAGAACCCCCTGCTCCCAACCTCTGGTAATATGGTTAGCATAACTAATGCCATTTGATTCTAGCTTTCTCAGGAGCTGACTAGAAATGGGAGATGTTTTTCAAGAGACTTAGCAATAAGACCATTTCTCTGGCATGATCTGACATTCACCCCTTGTGGTGGGTTGACCCTGGCTGGATGCCAGGTGCCCACCAAAGCCATTCTATCACTCCCCCTCCTCAGCTGGACAGGGGAGAGAAAATATAACAAAGAGCTTGTGGGTCGAGATAAGGACAGGAGAGATCACTCACCAATTACCGTCACGGGCAAAACAGACTCAGCTTGGGGAAAATTAACTCAATTTATTACCAATCAACCAGAGTAGGGTAATGAGAAATAGAACCAAATCTTAAAACACCTTCCCCCCACCCCTCCCTTCTTCCCCGGCACAACTTCACTCCCGAATTCTCTACCTCCTCCCCCGAGTGGGAGGAATGGGGGTTGCAGTCAGTTCATCACATGTTGTCTCTGCTGCTCCTTCCTCCTCAGGGGCAGGACTCCTCATTCTTCCCCTGCTCCAGCATGGGGCCCCTCCCATGGGAGACAGTCCTCCACAAACTTCTCCAACATGAGTCCTTCCCACGGGCTGCGGTTCTTCACGAACTGCACCAGCATGGGCCCCTTCCACGGCGTGCAGTCCTTCAGGAGCACACTGCTCCAGCGTGGGTCCCTTGCGGGGTCACAAGTCCTGCCAGAAAACCTGCTCCAGCGTGGGCTCCTCTCTCATGGATCCTCAGGGTCCTGCCAGGACCCTGCTCCACCGTGGGCTTCCCACAGGGTAACAGCCTTTTTCAGGCATCCACCTGCTCTGGCATGGGGTCCTCCACGGGCTGCAGGTGGATATCTGCTCCACTGCGGACCTCCATGGACTGCAGGGGGACAGCCTGCCTCACCATGGTCTTCACCACGGGCTGCAGGGGAATCTCTGCTCCGGCGCCTGGAGCATCTCCTCCCCCTCCTTCTTCACTGACCTTGGTGTCCGCAGGGTGGTTTCTCTTAATTGTTCTCACTCCTCTCTCCGGCTGCCGTTTCTCTCTGTCCCAACTTTTTCCTTCTTAAAAATGTTATCACAGATGCATTACCACTGTCGCTGATTGGCTCGGCCTTGGCCGGCGGTGGGTCCGTCTTAGAGCCGGCTGGTATTGGCTCTCTCTCGAACACAGGGGAAGCTTCCAGCAGCTTCTTACAGAAGCCACCCCTGTAACCCCCCCCCCCCCCCCCGCTACCAAAACCTTGCCACACAAAGCCAATACACCCCTAAGGGCAAAATGTCACCATGACTGCTAGAGAACTGTGGACAACTTGGTATGTTTTAGTTTTAATTAATGATGGAAGAACCCAGGGATAGGGGACAGTAGGATTTTTAATGGACAAAATCATGTCTGAATGCTGTATCTGGCACTTCAGGAACATATACACAGTGAAATCCTGCCATGTTAGAGATCTCTGAATAAATATGTGCATAGCCCTGCAGAGGAACTAGCTGAGGTTCTGAAAGCAGTATGAACACATTAGCTTAGGACTGCATGTGGTCTGCTTAGCCCAGCTACTCAGTCCTGGTGCATGGCTACCAGTGATGAAGTTACATTGCACGAGGTGTAGGAATGAGCTCCAAGTACTTGTTTGGGGATTACCGGACTGCATGCCCTAGACGTATCCGTACCTACATGTCGTGGTAGAGACGGACACGACAAGTAATAGGTCATGCAAAATGGCTACTTTATTGTTCTAACACACCTTTTTATCCCCTTCTTCAGAGTATGCGTTAGTATATGATTGGCTTAGTTAGTAACTAACAATTCATGATTGGTGAGTTTGTCAGGACGGTTCTTCTTATCACTATCTTGTTTTCGTACTGGTCTTCTCGGATCTTTCCAGACTTCTCAAGGATATACTACAAGCTGCTCAAGGTCGCGCTGTTCTCGAACTGTCAGGCATTCTGTAGACTCGTTGCATCCCCCGACAATTCCCCCTTTTTGTATTTGTGCTAAAAATAATGTCCCGGCTGCCCTCTGCAGGGCCCTTTGCAGAAGGCCGAAAAGACAGGGCAACATTAGGAGCATAGTTATCACAATCAAGATCACTACCCCCACAGTCTTGAGCAGAGATATCAACCATCCAGACAATCCCCAAACCTCGAACATCTTTGTCCTTGTGCTAAAAGCAAGAAATCAATTGCAGCTCTATTTTATAGCGTAGCATGTCTGACACTATGAATGTCTAGCAGTAAATCAGATAATACTACACCAGTCTGTATTCAGGGACCCCAGAACTTGTGATTCCTGGGGTGGCAATGAGGGTTAATGCCAGATCTGTGAAAACCAGGCATTCCCATCCATTGAGTCCATGACCTGCTGCACAGGGGTCTCCATCAAGAAGTTCTTAAACTTTGTTGATGTCAGTGTAACCCCCTATTAAACCTGTGAAAAAGGGATTGCTTGGTGTTGCTGTACTAAGGTATAAGCAATCTTGTCCGGTCACGTCAGCCAGGGTCATCCAGATGTTTTCTTTGGTTTGCGGTGGTATCCATGACTACGTCCATCCGAGGACTGTGAGGTAGATGAACCATCTGTACATTCTTGTGCTGTCTTGCTCCGCAAATTCAGCCCAGCAATCGGTAGGTGCCAGCTTTATGTGGGCGTCCCCACAGAGGCGACGATGGCCTTGCCGTACACCAGTCTGATGCTCTTCGGGAAATCCCAGTATTTATACATTTGCAGAGGAACGGATTTCCGCACACGTGGCCAGCGGGTGCCAAAAATCCGCCTCATTTGCAACCTATGACGCATGTGCTCGCTGGCCAGGCGCGCTGCATGAGTCATAGTCATCCTGTCTATTGGTTCATGGGCTTTGTGATGCGGTTGCAATGCACAGAGAATCTTGACCTGTTATATTGGCCAAGGTGACCTACACTTAGTTTTTGGTTGAGGTGGTATTCATATTGCCGCACCCTCTGGGATGTTCCAGATGATGATGGTCGTACAAATCAAGTGGGAGTCCATTGTGGGCCTGTATCTGTAGAAACACAAGCATAACCTCGCCCCCAGGTTAATAGCTCACATGGTCCACTCCACTGACCAGTAACTAAATCTTTAACATGTACTTTGATGCCTCTTTGTAAATTCTGTGTTGAAAAAAGAGAAGTGTTGAAAAAAGGAGGTAGAGAAGAATTATCCCCATAATGGAGAAAGCTAAGAACATAAACTGCTTTATCTAAACATGCCTGTGGTGGCTCCCCAATCATTCCCCCTTTTTGTTTTTGAAGCAGCCGCTTCAACGTGCCATGTGCACGCAGCTCTACTACTTGTGGAGAACCATTTTGATATACTACTTTGCTGTTCCAGTTGTTGTTTTCATACCATACTACTGCTGCTTTACCTGTTTTTCCAGAACCATCTGTGAAGACAGTAGGGCCTTTCACAGGTTCCGGCTGGCTTAAGCTTTTCTGACCAAATGGTATTTCTCGAGCAAATTTCAGGAGCGGGTGCGATGGTAGATGATATGAGATCTGTCCTTGAAAATCCGCCATAGCCGCTTGCAGCTTGTAATTGTTTGCCAGACACCATTCAAAGTACCAATTTTGAACAGGTAAAACAATCGTAGCTGGATCACGTCCTGTTAGTTCTACACATCGTTTTCTGGCTTTTATGATTACATCAGCAATAAGTTCAAACAATCCAGGAGCAGTTTTTTGTGGCCAGAATGACAAAAACATCCATTCTAAAATATGTAATGGGTCATCCCACTCAGAATTCCACTGCACTAAAGCACCAAATGGCAGAGTTTTGTCAATTAGTACAAAGAATTGTACCAATTGAGACAGATCAATTTGAGAAACAAATTTCTTGTATATACATTGTTCCACCCTGTGAATTACATTTAATGCTTCCTTTTTCAATATTCTGGGTTCTGTTGGATCATTGGAATTTTTTAATAAGTCCAATAGAGGTTGTAACTGCGAATTGGTCAGTCCAAGATAGGGCCTGATCCAGTTCAAGGATCCCATTAATTTCTGTACATCACTGAGTGTCTTAACCGCAAGGTTAAGTTTCACAGGTTGGGGCACAACCTGCTTATTTGTAATTGTCATCCCCAAATATTTCCAGGGTGCTATTTTTTGCTCTTTTTCAGGGGCAATAACTAACTACTGTTGTTGTAGCGAATTCGTGGCCAAATTTTTCATGCCATTCAACTGCTCCTTGTTGTCTGATGCTAACAGAATGTCATCCATATAGTGATAACAATAACTAGTAGGGAATTTTTCCCTTACAGGTGACAGAGCTTGTGCAACAAACCATTGACAAATGGTTGGTGAATTTTTCATGCCCTGCGGCAGAACTCTCCATTGGTATCTTTTTGCCGGTTCTGCATGATTGATAGAAGGCACAGAGAATGCAATTTATTTTTTTTTTTTTAATTTATTTTTGTCTTGGGAAGCTAATGGAATCATAAAAAACCAATCCTTAAGGTCCATGACAATGTTTTCCCAATCATGAGGGATCATGGCAGGTGAAGGCATGCCTGGTTGTAGAGCCCCCATCGTGGCCATGACAGCATTGACTTGCCACAGGTCATGCAAAAATCGCCATTTTCCTGATTTCTTTTTTTTCACAAACACTGGAGTATTCCACGGACTGTGAGATGGTTCAATGTGTCCAGCAGCTAGTTGTTCTGCTACCAATTCTTGCAGGGCCTTTAATTTTTTCAATTGGTAGGGGCCACTGATCCACCCACACAGGGTTATTTGTTGACCAAGTTAAAACAAGCATGGGTTGCCTAACACCCTGCAGCACAGTGGCCCCCGTTAAAAATCCTTGGTAATTCTCACCCCCCACTACGACAAGCAATCCCTCCCCCATAAATTGAGGGGAGCTGCCATCACATATGGTTTAATGACTGCTTGTTGGCCCTCAGGATAAGCAATCGGAACTGGAGTGGCTGCCATCTTTGCTCGTGTGGATCCTCCCAGCCCCGCTACTCCCATACCAGCCTCCTCTGTTGTCCAGGTGGACGGCCACAGATAATTGGCAATAATAGTCACATCAGCTCCGGTGTCCAGGAGCCCTGCAAGCCTTACTGTAGTTGGCAATCTTCCGTGATTCGACAGCATGTGTGTCATATGAGGTCAGGATGATGAAACAGTCTGAGACCAGCAGACCTGAGGGGGTCCTGTAGAGCCGAAGCCTCCATCGCATCGCAGTCGCTGTTCTGCTTTTGAAATAGAACTCGAAAGAGGAACAAGTTGAGCAATGCGAGTACCTTTAGGGATTGTTACTGGTGGGTAGGGGGTCGAAATCATCGCGCAAATTTGACCTGTAAAAGCAGCACCAATAACTCCCGCATGCACGATTATTCCATTTAACGTGCTACTTGATCTTCCCGGTAGCAATGCACTCACTCCCCGTCCTATAGGACCCCTTGCATTAAGAGGGACCTTAACGATGTCTTTTGTGACTAGAGTTACTGTGTCGGCGGTGGATACATCCAACCCTGCTGAGCCAGCTGTTGCAGCTGACAATTGTTCGAAGAGAGGAATTGGCCGGCTGTTGGGAGGGGATTTGTTCTCCTCGCGTGCCCTCTCGCACTCGTTTTGTGTTTTTCCTGTAGCGGCTGTCCATTAGCATGAAATTTGGAACGACATTGTTTTGCAAAATGTCCTAATTTTCTGCATTTCTTGCAAGTAATCTCCAGTGAGTGGTGCACCGGTTGTTTACCTGGTGATGTTTTGTATGGAGAAGTTACCTTTATGTGCCCTTCTCTGCCACACCCAAAGCACTTTCCAGAATTTCTCATAGCATTGGCTAGGGCAGCCACCGTGTGTTCCAGTGTCTCAACCTTAGAACATGCAGCTACCATGTCAGGAACAGAAGGATCTCCTGGTAAAGCCTGTATGATCTTTTGACAGTCCTCATTAGCATTATCTTTTGCCAACTGTTTGCATAGCATTTGTCTTAAGACCTCATCTTCTACCTGTTTTTCCAGGGCGGCAGATATTTTTTCTACAAACTGTAAAAAGGGTTCTGTGGGGCCTTGGTGGATAGCGATGTATTTTTGCTTTGGAGCTGCCGTATCCATGGTTCACTTTATTGCCATAAGGCCTATATTTTGGGCTTGTTTGAGAGCCATCGGAGGCCATGTAGCCTGCAGCTGAGGGTTACTAAACGGCCCTTCACCAAGCAAAGCATCCTCTCCAAGGCCTAATCTCGGGTCACCCTGTGGCAGTCGTGAATTATGCAGCGCTGCTGTGCGTGCCATCTGCCTCCAGGTGGATTGAAATACTTGCAATCGTGGGGGCTGAAACAGCACTTGCGCGAGGTGCATAACGTCATATGGACACAGCAGATCTGTGCTGATTATACGAATAAGCTGCATTACCTCAGGAGAATTGATTCCAAATTTTTGTACTTTATTCTGCAAATCCTGCACTACTCTCCAGCCAATTGGATTGTGCTCATCGTGCCGGTTTGTGCCTGCAGAAGCTTTGAAAACAGGAAATGTAACAGGAGCCTCTGCCACTTTATCTAGAGGCTTTAGAAATGCAGGTGTTAGAGAGCACGGGCCGAGGCGTTCTACTAGATCCCAGTTGCCAGAGTCAGCGGCATATCTTCTAACTCCCTCCCAAAATTGATCAGGGGATCTTGGGACTAACAGTTACTGTGGATGGAGGGAGAGTCCATGGCAGGGGTTCTTTCGTTATGGTTTTATCTGCGAGCTGCAGAGATCGCATAGCGTCAATTAGAGATTTTTCTGCCTCAGTTTCATTTTGGCTCTCACCTTCCGTTTGGCCCTCACATTCGGTTTGACTCTCACCATCCTTTCGGCCCTCAATTTCATTACAGCCCACACTTTCCGGCTCGGTGTTAGTCACCGCATTTTTCTCCTTGGGGGGGGGGGGGGGGGGAGGGGGGGGCGGGGGCTGATGGAGTCACCCCTTCCGCTGCCGCACCAGTAGGTGAGGAGGGCCCCTCATCGCCCGGTAAAGTAATTAATGGCATAGGAGGAGGAGGTGAATAAGGGTATGATCTGATTTTGCTCGTGAGGGGTTTTCTGCCCGCAACTGCTGATATTGCAGCATTGGCCGCAGCTGATACTTGAGCAGAAACTTTTTCATTGCTAACATTTTCTGATTTCTTATCTTTCTTTTGCTGATCTTTCGCATCACATTCTGCTTTCCATTCCTTCAGGGTCTCACGTAATAGACGCCATAGGATCGCCAATTTACAGAGCTCTTTCTGTCCTTTAGAGATCTCATCAAACATTTTCCAGCCCACTGCTTGCCATGCATCCACACTGAATACAGTAACTGTTGTGGCTGTAAAGCCTTGCATCTTACACCGTATCAAAATCCTTTTCAGGCTTTGTTCTGGGGTTTTAACCCCTTTTCTTTTTAACAGGGCTTTCCAGGTAGACAAAATCGTCTCCTTTTCTTTTGTTAATTGCTGCCCCATTCTAACAGTTTAGTCCCCGGTGGCTCACCTTATTAGGTGTCTAGGCTCAGATCTGGACCAGGCAGATTCCACTGCTCTCAGCTTCACCGGGCTCCGTCTCCGCAGCTTTTCTCGCTGCCGGTATACTCTTTCGCAGCTCTCGTCGCCGCTGGTATACTTCTCGCTAGTGCTGGATTTATCGCCGTTAGATGATCTGTTTGCTCAGGCGCATCGGGGTCACCATTTGTCGCGGTAGAGACGGACACGACAAGTAATAGGTCATGCAAAATGGCTACTTTATTGTTCTAACACACCTTTTTATCCCCTTCTTCAGAGTATTTGTTAGTATATGATTGGCTTAGTTAGTAACTAACAATTCATGATTGGTGAGTTTGTCAGGACGGTTCTTCTTATCACTATCTTGTTTTCGTACTGGTCTTCTCGGATCTTTGCAGACTTCTCAAGGATATACTACAAGCTGCTCAAGGTCACACTGTTCTCGAACTGTCAGGAATTCCGTAGACTCGTTGCATCCCCCGACACCTACAGTAGCAACGGGCACCTTGGCAGTGTCCTTTGCCTGCCCTTGTAAGATCTGAAACGTGTTCTGCTGATGCTGTTAAGGGATGATATAAGTGTCTGCCTCCTCCAGCAGCTTCGGGCCCGGAAATTCCTCCTGCCCAAATGCTGGAGGCCAGCACGGTGCACCCAGGGGCCTCCATCCCAGTCTGATGGATGTGGCTGATGCTTTCCCATTTGCAGGTTCAACCAGTAGTGAAGCTGAGCATGTATCCCAGACACACACACACACACACAGAAACACACACAGGACTCTGACACGGCCGGCTACACAGACTGCTACGGACAAGGCACTGCCTTCAACAGCACCTACATATAGGACTCACATAAAACATAAGCATAGACAGCCAAGTCCACTTCCTCCTCTTGGGCTGGTAAGGACTGAAGTTCAATAGTGAAAGCACACATGACCCTACTCTCTAGATTTACAAACACATGCACAACCCTCAGGTACGGGCACGGCCCCTCTGTCTGTCCGATACCCCTGCCCAGATCCTGAGCCCTCTTACCTGTTCCATGGGTCTCCTAATCACTGGCTAGTCCAGTTTGATGCTTGCTAGCAAACAGACGCATGCACTCGCACACTCGTCTCACAGGCGCTTCACACTCACAGATCCCCCCGAACACCAGCAGACCCTCTGCCCGCCTGATACCTCAGCCTGGACCTGGGGCCTCCTACTCACCAGCTAGTCCAGCTTGAAGCTTGCTAGTGAATTAGAAATGCACACACCCGTGCACACCTGGTTTGGGGAAGATAAAAGCACTCACCTGGGCCCCAGCAGCCAGCACCAGGTACCAGGCACACCTGTGGTCACACTCCAGCCGCACATGCTGAGCCCCTCACTCTCCTCACACACACTGGTCCCTCCAGTAGATGCACCCAGGACACACACCAGTCCTGCCTCAGTGACTGGAACTGAGACCACCACTCATTCCAGTTAATGGCACCACAGGCCTGGGGCACCTACACCCCCAATCTGACTCCAGTTGCTGGCCCCATATCCACTCACATAGGTCTCACCAGTAGATGGCACTTAGTTCTTGCAGTGCTCATACACAGGACAGAGTGTGAGATTACACAGAGAGATAGTTAAGAGAAGATTTATTGAGAAGATAGGACAGACTGCAGTGATCAGGCACAGGGCTGGGTCAGACAAGCAGATGTTTTGCACACAACTGGCCCCTTTTACACCCCTTTCTGTCTGTTCCTCCCTTTGTTCCTCCCTGATCCCCTCCCCCTGCACATTCCTTCATCATTTTGTATAGTTCCACCCTCCCAGCCTTTCCTCCATGCCCTGCAATATCCTGGACCCTCAGGTTTGCATCCTTATCAGTTGCAAACTCCCCATTTCCCTGCAGTTTCTTGGTAGCCCCTCAATTAGTGTGACTTCTGGTCATTGTCTCTGTTATTGTTTGTTTGTCAGGTCTGTGCCTCTGGATGTTTTGTTTATTGCCTCCCTCTTTTCCTTATCCCATTTTGACAAGGTCCTTGATCAGATAATCTTACTGAAATAAATGTTCTCACCTTCCACCTACTGTTATCGGTTAGTGTGACCTACCAGGTTTGGTTCTTGCTACTGCCTCCCTTATCATCTGTTGCTCAGGTTTGTATCTCTATGTGTTGTTCCTTGCTTCCCCCCTTTCTTTTTATCCCCTTTTGCATTGAAAAGGTCCTTGACCAGATACCCTTAAGGGAGCCGTGGTGGGTTGACCTTGGCTGGATGCCAGGTGCCCACCAAGCCGCTCTGTCACTCCCCCTCCTCAAATGGACAGGGGGGAGAACAAAAAAAAAATTACAAAAGGCTCATGAGTCAAGATAAGGACAGGGAGATGTGGTGGTGCATTTCTTCCCCCTCTCCAGGCTGATTTATGAACTCGGGAAGTCTTGCTAGGCCTTAGCATAAGTGTAATGATTTGGGCAGTTAAGCGACCCTTGACTGTGCCAGGAACTCTTACACAGCTAAGACAGGGAGTTAGGCCGTGCATCTCAAGAACTCCTGCTGCCCAGCGGAGGTGGGGGACGGGAGTAGAGATAGCCAGTCCTCATAACAACCTACAGCCATTTTTCTCTCATAACAACCTTGAGAGATTACAGTCCTCCCCTGACAATCTTGGAGCATCCCATATCTATGTTTTAAGTTATTCTCAGCCAGCCTCAGAGCTTTCCTTATCTGCGTGTGAAATGGTACCAGCACAGCTGGGATTCCAGCAATTCGTTGATGACAAAAGTCAACCATCTCCCGAACCTATAAGCAGCGGTACTAAGTGAGGCCCTTTGAGCTCTCCTGGACTGCAGCGGGCTGTGACCAGCATCTCCCTCTGAGTGGGATGCCTCTCAGAGCTCGCAATCTTTCCTGTTTGTGATAATGGGAGGTCTGTCACTGAAAGCTGACACGACCTGGGCTGATACTCTCCATTCCTTGAGGCTTGACCCTTTGCCTGTTGAGAAAGATGCCGAAGCATTCTACGTGAATCTTTTCACTGACCTCGAGGGGAATTTTTAACAGGTATACCTCTTAGTGTCTTTACGCATGTGCGTGTTCTAACTTGAATAGTCTATAGTAAGTATATTACAGCAAGTATATTATAAGTTATTACTTTCAAATTTATACTTAAATTACTGTTGTGAATTTTATTCAACTGTGAATGAATCTCAGGCTGCTATTACACTCATAACCCCTTTAGATATAAAAAGTTGACCAAGTCTGGGACTAGGAGTCGATCCAGCTGCACCTAGACTCTGATAGGAGTTTAGAAATCAAGGGGGTCTTCTCTGAACCTTGTGACTCAAAAGGAGGGTTTCCCCTACCCTTTAACTCTATTAGATATAACCGTTGCCCAAGTCTGAGACTAGGAGTCAATACAGCCGCACCTAGACTCTGACAGGAGTTTAGAAAGCAAGGGGGTCCTCTCTGAACCTCGTGATTTAACAGGAGGGTCTCCCCTACTTTTCCACATTCCAGACCTTTGCACAAATCACAAGAAATTAATTCTAACTTGATTTTTCTTTGTAATATTTCTTTTTAACCTATTACGGTTTCGGTCTCTATATACATAAGTTGAGTCTCATTCTAACTTAATTTTTGTATGTGCATTTCATCCATGTACTAAGTAATAGAGTCAACCTTGCCATCGAATTCTGTGAAGTCACATTTTCATATAAATGTCTATTAAATCATTTTCCTATTACTAATACAATTGGAGGTGATTCTTTAAGCGATCCAAACCCCTCTTCTCTCTCTCATTCCCCCCCCCCCCCCCCCCCCCGACAGGAGATCACTCATCAAATGCCGTCATGGGCAAAACAGACTCAACTTGGGGAAATTAATTTAAATTTATTGCCAATCAAAGGTCAGAGAAGGATAATGAGAAATTAAAATGAATCTTAAAACAGCTTTCCCCCACCCCCTCCCTTCTTCCTGGGCTCAACTTCACTCCTGATTTCTCTACCTCCTCCCCCTGAGCGGCGCAGGGGGACAGGGAATGGGGGTTGCGGTGAGTTCATCGCACATTGTCTCGGCTGCTCCTTCCATCTCACACTCTTCCCCTGCTCCAGCGTGGGGTCCCACCCACAGGAGACAGTCCTTCAGGAACTTCTCCAATGGGGGGTCCCTTCCCGGGAGTTGCAGTTCTTCACGAACTGCTGCAGCGTGGGTCCTTTCCACAGGGTGCAGTCCTTCAGGAACAGACTGCTCCAGCATGGGTCCCCTACAGAGTCACACGTCCTGCCAGAAGACCTGCTCCAGCGCGGGCTCTCCACAGGGT
This sequence comes from Astur gentilis, assembly GCF_929443795.1. Lineage (NCBI taxonomy): Eukaryota > Metazoa > Chordata > Aves > Accipitriformes > Accipitridae > Astur > Astur gentilis. The sequence goes on from NC_064918.1 coordinate 35,101,628, forward strand.
CACAGCCTCCTTCAGGCACATCCACCTGCTCCGGCGTGGGGTCCTCCATGGGCTTCAGGTGGATATCTGCTCCACCATTAACCTCCATGGGCTGCAGGGGGGCAGCCTGCTTCACTGTGGTCTTCACCACAGGCTGCAGAGGAATCTCTGCTCTGGCACCTGGAGCACCTCCTCCCCCTCCTTCTTCACTGACCTCAGTGTCTGCAGAGTTTTCTCTTACATGTTCCCACTCCTCTCTTCCAGCTGCTGTTGCACAGGGTTTTTTTCCCCCTTCTTAAATATGTTATCACAGAGGTGCTACCACCATTGCTGATGGGCTCAGCTTTGGCCAGCAGCGGGTCTGTCTTGGAGCCGGATGGAACTGGCTCTGTCCGACATGGGGGCAGCTTCTTGTCTCTTCTCACAGAAGCCACCCCTGTAGCTCCCCCCCACTGCCAAAACCTTGCCACGCAAGCCCAATACATGAGCAGATACCCTCTTCTACATACCCTTACAGATACTACTCCCAGCTCAACAGCAATACAGACAGCACATTCAGCAGAGCATGTTTTGATATTTTTCCTCAGAGAAAAACTGGTGTTTTGAAAGGTTACATTTCAATATGCAAAAGAGAAGCAAAGGGACTATAACTGTCTGCTATTTTTCCAAACTGCTCACCACATGGAATAGCAGTGAGCACTGAGAAGATTTTATTCAGGATGGCAGTACATCCTAGGCGCTTGGATGACTAGTGCTGGAGCCTGGTCCCCATTACCTGGGACCTGAAAGCTGCAGGAAAAGACTGGAATAGGCCATGCTGGACAGGTTTCTGTTGGATACAGAGTATCAGCAAACTGATATTTGTTACTGCTGATTTTTGGTCCAGCTTGCTGCAGCCTAAGGCCACAGGCCAGAGGTGGTGCCTGAGGAAAACACCTGAGATGTGACCTGGTGATCTCTCCAGGGCTAAGAAAGACTGAGGGTTTGGGATGACGTGGTAAAGAAGTTTGTCTGCAAACCAGTCCTGGACAGAGAAGAGACAGCTCCCATACAGAGACACCAATGGGTTCCAGATGACAGGTCAAGTGGCAGACTTCAGAGACTGAAGCCATTTGCAGCTACCTACTCTAGTTAACTATTGAACTTACCATGGTGTTGAATGCTGAAAAAGTAATGAGCGCTTTGCAGCACCTGCCCTTCAGACTGACAGATTTTGGCTGTCTGGACAGTCACTTGAGAGAAGTGCTTCTGTGAATAAAAATCAGTTGCTCATAGAAGACTGCGTAAATATGGCCATAAGTGCACATACAGGCTAGAATTAAGGGTTTGTGCTTTTTGCATTATTCAAGTAATACTTTCCTTATCACCAGCCAAGAAAGAAAGGTTCAAAGCCTTGGTAAAGCTTGCTGAGATGACAAAGGGAAAAGGGAAGCAGCCCCTACAAAGTGGTTGTCCTACTAAAGCTGCACTAAGACTAGTTTCTATCAGTGCAACCAGGCATCTAGAGAGACATTAGGTATTAGGCAGTGTTTTATTACACAAGGTATTTATACAGAGATATACAGAGGTGCCTTTCTGTCAAAATGGCAGCCATATTTACCATCATTAACAGTCATCAGCCGCAAGATCACTTCCTGCCAAACTGAGGTAATGGTGGTGGTACTTTAATGTCTTGACCTCTTTCCAGTTTCTTCTCACAGTCAACTAGATAGTTGACCCCATCAATGACAATCTGAACTAGTTCTACCTACAACAACAACAACAAGGAAAACAATAAGAATAAAAGATTTAGGTAACGCTGTTAATAGAGGAAGGAAAAAATTGGCTTGTACGGCAAAGACAGCAAGTAAAGCCGGACCCAAGGAGGGCCATAGAGACCTTGGCATAGAGATCACACATACTGTGGCACAGGGAGTATGGGTCATGCACTGGTCCAGTGGAAGCCCATAGTAATTCCCTTCTCCCTACTCCTTCTCTTGTTCGTGCTGAGTTTGGCCTTCTGACAATAGAAATTTTCAAATAGGCCCCTAAAGGTATTTCCACCAAATTCTGCTCCTACACATATCCTTATATAAACAAACAAACAGAAGTGCTTAAATAAAATGTTTAGGCATGAGTTTAGAGACCTATTTCCAATGTGACCACTCTGAGGGTACAAGATCCTCCCCAGACATTTGCTGAGAACTACAGCCTGGCACAGCCATGAGTTGCCATCTGCTGTGTTCTCAGCATTCACATATTAGGACAAAGAAACTGAAAAGGCAGTGTCATGGATGTTCAGAGTCATCAGGCAGTTCTCTCTGAAGCAACAAATGCCAGCGTAAGTAAAGAGGCTCTGGTGTTTTGCCAACAGCATCTTGTGAGGTTTGGATTAATGCCTTTACCCAAATGCCTTTGGGCTTAAAAGCTATTGAACATTGGTCTGACATTTGGCAAATGACTGCAGAGACTACTGGCACTTTGTCTTTCTTCTGTAGAAAGGGGGGGGGGAGTTGTATTTTCTTGATGGATAGGAATGAGAGAGATGAGTAGCACTGAAATGATTCAAAGAAACATGCAGAGCCCTCCCTTACTGTTTAGCATGCCTAAAGAATCTGTACATATGTGCTTACTTCTCGATGTTTTAGACCGTTGTTTTCCTATATTCTGTGAAGCACAACAGCTTTATTCAATATACAGTCAGTACTGTAGAAGAAAGAATGAACCGCATCAAAGTGGACACCAGTGAAATGCAGAGGATAATCGATTCTTACATGTTCTGTACATCATCAACTGTAGAAACTAAAACTTATTCTATGGTATTAAGATACTAGTGTAGTTCTGTGCCATTTAAGTTTAAAGCCATGTAGTTCTTTGTGTGTTTCTGAAAAAGCAAAAATTATGTTCTCCTATGAGAAAACACTGGGTTTTTTTAACAGGGACCCATCAAAGTTAACAAGAGGGAAAATTCTTTTGCTATCGTGATAATGTGTGTCTAATAATCCTACTTCACCTGAACAATGTTTTTCGGATTTTCATTTTGATACAGAAATATTAAAGAGCATTGTTTGCTCACTGTGTAAAGTAACTAATAAAATAGGCAACCACGGGCTAACCTTTAAAGGCTTCAGTTCATCCAGGCATTTAAACACTTGCCAAAATATAAACCTTTAAATATGTGAGTTGATCTAGCAACACATTTAAGCACTTGTTTAAATATCTTGAAGAATCAGAGCCACAGGCAACATAGCCTCATGAAAGTAATACGAGGATATGGTCAGCTGAGCAGGCTTACTGAAGACTGTGCATCCTTGGGCATAACAATTAAAACCCATTAATATTTGAGATTAGATATAGAATATGTAAACACTTACTACAAAAAGACAAGGAAGCCAAAAAGAAAAGGATCAGTAATTTGTTCAGTTTATGGTTAAAAAGCCAAAATAGCCCCCTGTACAGGAACCCTCAGAATGCTATATATACAAAAGAATTTAAGCAAAAGCAAGCCTTCCTTGTTCCTTTCTCTCCCCAGGCTTAAATCAAAATTGTAACAACCAGAAAAATGTTATCCTGACACTCTGGCAATTAATATTAACTATCCGAAGATCATAGACAAAAATAGAGTGAACAAAGATACCATCAGTCACACGTAAGTACAACTAAAGACTCTGACACTTCTTCAGCAGACAAAACTTCTCTTTTGGGGGTTTGAGGATTATAAATATTATCAGCCAGAACAAAAACAAAGTGACTTTTCAAACTTTCTAAAGAACTTGACACTGTGACATATTCAGCTGCACAGTCTTGCCTGTATCAGATACCAGACTACATGGAATGTCTTTATATTCTTTTTCCAATTTACTACAGTCTTTGTTTGGGCTCCACATATGTAAAGGAGTCGCAGCATAGCTGTGAATCCCAGGGTTCTGATACAGAAGTTTCTCCCTCAGCATTCCTTCACAATTTCTTACTATTGCATCTTTTTTGCCTTTCTGCATTTTTTACTCTGCTGCCCTGTGCTCACTGAACCTAAATCATAGGCCCTGTTTGGCATTTAACCCCTCTCATTTTCTGTACCAGTCTTTGCAGATTGCCAGCACAGCTCTCAGTGGCCCTAGAGCACAAACTGGCCCTTGTACTGCTTGCCGACATTCCACTGTCACCGGGAAGGCATATGCTCCTCCCCTGGAAAACACTGGAAGGAATCCCCCAAGAGCTGTGTTTCCAGCTGCAGCTTCAGGAATAGTCATTATTGTAACACCCTCTTGAGTCCATACAAATTCCAAAGAGGAAAAAGTGCTTAACTCCCCTGTTTTCTGGACTCTCAGCAGAAGGCCAGCTCACCTCTTGATGTACACTGGCACTGGTAGAATTGGATTCAGACGCAGAGCAGCAGCAAAATTTGCAATTTTATATTGCACAGCATAGTGGTATCTTTGTAATCTTTTTCGAAATTACTGAAGAATACAAGATATCTTGTCCCCAGCATAATTCCTCCACAGGCAGTGACATGCTAGGACTCCAGACCCCATGGCATTGTTAGCTTCACAGTAGCCAGCAAGCTATATTACTGATTTTTCTTAATCTCTGTGAAATGGTTCATTAGCAATCTTTAATGACTGGTTTGTTAAAACTTAACACAAAGACTAAATCCCATTGTCTCTTTATTGTGACAGTGACTTATTTTCAAGGGATTTGTTTTTACTATAAAGTATTCAGTGGCTTAGCAGTTTATTTTACTGTCTTTTGCAGACCAGCTGTGTTGGGAAATCAGAGGTCTGAATTTGCAACCTCCAGGAGTAAAATAATTTCATATTAAGTTTGCATTGACCAGTAACTGAAACAAAGGAAAAATGCAAACAATTTTATCTTGCACCTTTAGGAATACAATTCAGTTCTGTAAACACATTTACCACATAATGAGATTGATTTTATTATATACTGAAAAAGATGTCCAATAATAAACATTTCTATTCCTCTGAGTTTGTCTTGTCCTATTTAGATTTAAAAATCTACAAGGTAGGGATTGTATCTTATCTATTGGCTTAATTCTTTGAATCCTCACTATATGAGGCACCACTGACTTCAGTAGAGGTCTTCATATAAGCAAAATTTATAGGTTCAAGTCATCTGTCAGTAGAACTCATTAATTAATCATGCCATGTAATCCTTTTTATATTATTAGCATTATTGTAGTATAAAGCACACATGGTGATGCTTCAGATTTTAATAAACACCTATGTATTTAGGACTAGATCTAAAGGAAGTTAGCTACCTACTTGCCAGCATAGGCATCAAAATCCAAAATTTAAATTTTCCAAACCCCTATCAAAATATACCTTGGCTGTGAAGACATTTAAGAGGATGTCCAAATAAGAAAGGACAGAAGACCTGAATTTGCTCTGTCCCATAGGCAGAAAATGCAGGGTGAGCATCCTGGTTTCAGCTGGGATAGAGTTAATTGTCTTCCTAGTAGCTAGTACGGTGCTATGTTTTGAGTTCTGTGTGCGAAGAATGTTGATAACACACTGATGTTTTCAGTTGTTGCTAAGTAGTGTTTAGTCTAAAGTCAAGGATTTTTCAGCTTCTCATGCCCAGCCAGCGAGAAAGCTGGAGGGGCACAAGAAGTTGGCACAGGACAGAGCCAGGGAAACTGACCCAAAGTGGCCAACAGGGTATTCCATACCATGTGATGTCAGGTCTAGTATATAAACTGGGGGGAGTGGGGGCAGGGGATCACCACTCAGGGACTAGCTGGGTGTCGGTCAGCAGGTGGTGAGCAATTGCCCTGCACATCATTTGTACATTCCAATCCTTTTATTACTACTGTTGTCATTTTATTATTGTTATCATTATCATTATTAGTTTCTTCTTTTCTGTTCTATTAAACCGTTCTTATCTCAACCCATGGGTTTTACTTGTTTTCCTGATTTTCTCCCCCATCCCACTGGGTGGGGGGGAGTGAGTGAGTGAGTGGCTGTGTGGTGCTTAGTTGCTAGCTGGGGTTAAACCACGATAGTGAGCAAGAAAGGGAATCCAACTGGATGGTTGTGAACCAGTTTTAATCTAGTTGCAGTCTAAGTGCATTAGCCCAGGGTTCTATTTGTGTTACAAAATCCTGGCAAGAATCAGTCTGAACTCGGGTGCTGTGCCGCAGTAATAGGACCAAACTGCATACATACCTAAGCTGCTAAAGCCTCTCAGTGCTATGCTGGTCTGTATAAATATACCTTGACAGTACACTCTATTTTGCAATGGAGTTTTAACTTGCAGCAGTCCCCAAGGCAATTAAAATTTTGCTGCTATGCAGGAAGGCAGCCTTTCAAATCCTGACCCATGCAAGCAGGTTGGCATCTGAGACAAAACCCTGTTTTGTGTTGTTAGTAGAGTCCAGTGGAGTAAGAGTCCTTGGGAGACATCTATCCCACTAGGGCCTACCCAATGGAGCATAACTGAGAGGTTAGAGCACTCATGGGAAGTAAAAGATATGTTTGACAGAAGATTTGAACCTATATTTTCTATTTACTAGAAAAGTGCTCGAATCACTGGGCTTACAGGGTCTTGCAAGGTTAATTTTCATCTCAGTTGTTCTTGACATGTCCAAGGATGAACACAGCCCTGATCTCAGTGAGGAAAGGGAAGCTGTATAGCTGTGCTATAGGGTTTAGTATATGACTTGGAGTAAGGATTTGGCTCAGGTAGAGCTGATGGAAGTGGGCTACAACTATTTCACACTGCTGTTATTTTCCCTCATTCACCTGTAGATTTGCTCTTTGGAGCTGTTTTGCTTTATAAAATACTTAAATATTAAACTGGAAAGAGGTCTGGGACCTGAGTCTTCCAGGAGAGCAACTTCACCATCTGTCACACGACACTAAGGGGACACCACCAGACTGTAGGGTCATTTCCACTCTCTTTCTGGCTCAGTGAATATGCATTCAAACTGAAATAGCTTCAAAAGAAGTGTCTGAGGCTAACCCATTTCGTCTTAGCCTACAGCCCAACAGGGAGGGCTCAGACATGACAATTCAAATCTCTGCTCTACAGAAGGCAGAGGACTGATTTAAACCCAGCTCTCTTGCATCCTGTACTGGGTGTGACATTGGACATGGTAAGATGGCACCAACTCATCCTCCTCCATTATTTTGTTGTGAAAGGACTGGCTTAGTCCTGCTATCTAACTGTAGATGTGGTGGGTTGACCTTGGCTGGCTGCCAGGTGCCCACCAAGCTGCTCTATCATTCCCCCTCCTCAGCAGGACAAGGGGGGAGAAAATAAGATGAAAAACTCATGGGTTGAGATAAAGGCAGTTTAATAAAGAAAAGCAAAGGCTGCATGCAGAAGCGAAGGAAACAACAAAAAAATTATTTTCTACTTCCCATCAGCAGGTGACATCCAGCTAGTACGCATAGCCTTAATAACGAATGCCCCCCCCCCCCCCCCCCTCCTTTCTCTTAGCTTTTATTGCTGATCACGTTGTTCATATGGGATATGGGTCAGCTGTCCTGGTTCTGTCCCCTCCCAACCTCTTGCCCACCCCCAGCCTACTGTGGAGACACAGCCTTGATGCTGTGGTAGCACTGCTCAGCAGTAGCCAAAACACTGGTGTGTTATCAACACCTTTCTAGCGACAAATACAAAGCACAGCACTACCAGGGCTGCTATGGGGAAAGTTAACTCCATCCCAGCCAGACCCAATACAGTAGAGAAAGTACATGACTGTGAATCCTAAAAGGAAAACTGCATGTTCATCCAGTCTTGATTTCAGTGCCTCATTCCCTGGGTGGGTTAGTCCTCAAATCCTGCTTCTTTCCTCAGTGTTTTGCACTGGGTACAGCAGGTACCTGCCCAATGTACAGTACCTAGCTCTGTTCCCAGTGTACAACTTCAGTGAACCCCATTCATAGATAACTAACTCATGTCCAGCACTGTAGAGAGAACCTGGACACCTAGCTCATAGCTGTGTACTCCAGCAGGTAGTCAAGTATAAGAGTTTGTGCTGTGACGCTGAGAAACATCATCCCAAGGGAATTCTGTTACCACAGCCAAATGCTTCCAGTACCTGCACACTTTCAACAAAAAGCCTCAGCACATGGTGTAAACAAGTCATATTTATGGAGCTTGCTCAGGGTTGGGGTTTTTTCATTGTCATATTTGGCAAACACTGCACGCACAGTAGTAATTTTTCGTTGTGTAAGCCTTTCCCTTGGATCAAATTCACCAGGAGAAAAAACTGCCATAGCTCTCAAAAGTGACTCTAAAGTCAGAGTGAACCCAAATGGAGGGAAACTGACTTATATCGGTACAGATCTGAGTTTAAAAGCAAGGAAAAAAACCAAACAGGTTACCTCTGATCGACCCATGCGGTCCAGGTTGGAGATATCATACACATCTGCTACAGCTGCTGTGTCCACTCCACCAGTGCCACGCTTCTGCAGCCTCAGGTTCTCCAGGATTTTTGGAAACCTAGGATCCTAACAGAAGAAATAGGTTTGTGCATATTGCCTTTTGCCTTGCTTATTGTTATTATCCCTGATCTAATAGCACCTCCAGAAAGACGGGCAGAGACAGTTTTCTCTGTCTTCAGATTATAGCCTGTCTTGGTGGCTGTCTGCTGAGTAGATTAATTTCCATAACAAATACAATAATTTGCAGAATAAAAATATGCTCAATTAGTCATGCATTATGCCTGGGACCTAGTTGTTGCATATCATGCTGTGATGGGTTAACCCTGGCTGAACACCAGGTGCCCACCAAAGCCGTTCTATCACTCCCCCATCCTCAGCTGGATAGGGGAGAGAAAATATAACAAAAGGCTCGCGGGTCGAGATAAGGACAGGAGAGATCATTCACTATTACCGTCACGGGCAAAACAGACTCAATTTGCAAAACATACTCAATTTATTACAAATCAACCAGAGCAAGGTAATGAGAAAGTAAAATGAAATCTCAGAACACCTTCCCACCACCCCTCCGTTCTTCCCGGGCACAACTACCCTCCCGGATTTCACCACCAAGCCCCCCCAGCGGCACAGGGGGACAGGGATGGGGTTTATGGTCATCACACATTATTTTCTGCCGCTTCACCTCCTCAGGACGAGGGCCGATCACACTCTTCCCCTGCTCCAGCGTGGGGTCCCACCCACGGGAGACAGTCCTCCACGAACTCCTCCAACGTGGGCCATTCCCACGGGCTGCAGTTCTTCACGAACTGCTCCAGCATGGGTCCATTCCACGGTGTGCAGTCCTTCAGGAGCACACTGCTCCAGCGCGGGTCCCCCACGGGGTCACAAGTCCTGCCAGAAAACCTGCTCCGTGGGCTCCTCTCTCCACAGATCCGCAGGTCCTGCCAGGAGCCTGCTCCAGTGCGGGGTTCCCACGGGGTCACAGCCTCCTTCGGGAACCCACCTGCTCCGGCGTGGGGTCCTCCACGGGCTACAGGTGGATATCTGCTCCACCGTGGACCTCCCTGGACTGCAGGGGGACAGCCTGCCTCACCAGGGTCTTCACCACGGGCTGCAGGGGAATCTTCGCTCCGGCGCCTGGAGCATCTCCTCCCCCTCCTTCTTCACTGACCTTGGTGTCCGCAGGCTTGTTTCTCTTACATGTTCTCACTCCTCACTCCGGCGGCAGTTTCTCTCCGTCCCAACTTTTTTCCTTCTTAAAAATGTTATCACAGAGGCGTTACCACTATCACTGATTGGCTCGGCCTTGGCCGGCGGCGGGTCCGTCTCAGAGCCGGCTAATATGGGCTCGCTCTCTCTCGAACACAGGGGAAGCTTCCAGCAGCTTCTTACAGAAGCCACCCCTGTAACCCCCCCCCCCCCCCCGCTACCAAAACCTTGCCAAACAAAACCAATACATCCGATTGCCGTAACTGTCATTTTTTATTTGTTCCTTTATAAATCAGATGAAGATTTGATTTATGTCACTGGCGTTTTAAATAACTTATGTACCTTGCTAAGCTTTGGCAGCTTAACATGGACTCCAGCACGTAAACCAGTTCCCAGGTTGGAAGGACAAGTCAGAACATATCCAAGACGTTCATTCCACATGAACTCCCAGCCTCGTTCTTTAATTAATCTTTCAACCTATGAAGGCAAAAAAAAAAGAGAAAGGAAAAAGAAAGAGCTGCATACAAATGTCTCATCTTCTGACAGTTTTTTATAGCTGAAATTCTTTTCACCTTGTATCTATGTTGATGATGAACTTTGCTATTCACCAATGGAGGTGCATAAATACATACCAACGTAGAGTCTGGTTTGGCTCTGGTGTGAACCTTTGCATTCATCAGGCACCAAATTCCCCAGTGATTATTACAAGGATTTCTTCATCATTTTCTCACTACTACAAACCTGAAGGCTCTTTGGCACTTTATCACATGGCCTTAGCCCATGAAGCCATATGTTTACATAATAATTATGGATTTTACCTAGAATATAAATTAATTTCTAGCCTTGGTGCTTTTAGAGCAAGGTTGCAAAGCACAAGCTGTGGTGGTGCATTTCTTTCCCCCTCTCTGGGCTGATCTACAAACTTGGGATGTCTCACCAGGCCTTAGCATAAGTGTAATGAGTCAGACGGTTAAGCGTCCCTTGACCGTACCAGGAACTCTCACACGGCTAAGACAGGGAGTCATGCGGACTGTCTCAAGGACCCCTGTTGTCCAGCAAAAACAAAACAAATGAAGGTAGAGATAACTAGTTCTCTCATAAACTTGAGACATCCCAGCCCTCCTCTGACAACCTTGGAGCATCCCATATCTGAATCTTAAGTCATTCTCCAACAGCCCCGGAGCCTTCCTTATCTGAATTGTCACTCAGGTGAAATGGTACCAGCGCAGCTGGGATTCCAGCAATTCATTGATGACAAAAGTCAATCATCTCCTGAACCTATAAGCAGCGGTACTAAGTGAGGCCCTTTGAGATCTCCTGGACTGCAGTGGGCTGTGACCAGCATCTCCCTCTGAGTGGGATGCCTCTCAGAGCTCGCAAACTTTCCTGTTTGTGAAGATCGGAGGTCTGTCGCCGAAAGCCAAGAAGACTTGGGCTGATACTCTTTGCTTCTTGAGGCTCGACCCTTCGCCCGTCGAGAAAGATGCCGAAGCATTTGACGTGAATATTTTCACCGAACTCGAGGGGAATTTTTAACAGGTATACCTCTTTTACTTGCTTATGTATCTCTCTCAGTGTCTTTGTGCACGTGTGTGTGTACTAACCTGAATATTCTATAGCAAGTATATTGCAAATATTGCTTTTCAAATCTATACATAAGTTACTGTCGTGAACTTCATTCAACTGAATGAATCTCAGGCTGCTATTATACTCATAATCCCTTTAGATATAAACCATTGACCAAGTCTGGGACTAGGAGTCAATCCAGCTGCACCTAGACTCTGACAAGAGTTTAGAAAGCAAGGGGGTCTTCTCTGAACCTCGTGACTCAACAGGAGGGTCTCCCTTACCCTTTTTACATTCCCGATCTCTGTACAAATCACAAGAAATCAATTCTAACTTGATTTTTCTTTGTATATTCCTCTTTTTTAACTTGCTATGGTTTGGGTCTCTGTACCCTAATTTTAGCCTGATTCTAAGTTAATTTTCCTGTGTGCGTTTCAGCCATGTATTAAGTAATAGAGTGAACCTTGCCATTAAATTCTGTGAAGTCACACTTTTATATAAATTCATATTACATCTTTTTTTTTTTTTTTTTTGCTAATACTACTGGAAGTGATCCTTTAAGCAGTCCAAACCACTCCCTTTCATGACACAAGCCCAAACATCTCAAACGCTGTGGAACAAACAAAAGAAGCCAAAGCCTTGTTTTATATAATTTTCAAGGTGATTCCATCATGCTAGTTGAAGGACACTTGATTTCTAAATGCTTAAATTTCACAGCCCTGATTCCACCATAAAAAGACTACATAGCTTCTCTATAATGCTTTTCATTAGTAGTTCTAAAACACAATTACAAAGGAGACTGAAATCATTATCCTCAGAAATATCACAAAGATCTATTGACCTTTGAATAAGCCACTATTCTGTCCACTCAGCTACACTTCCGAGACTTATTTCTGTGATCCCAATACAATTTCAGTTCAGTAAATTCACTGTCAGAAGAAAATCAGATACATATGCCAGCTCACGTTTACAAGACCTCTGCAATATAGGCAAATAATTCCATTCTGCAGAAAGATACAAAATAATGGACTCCCCTGACATCATTTCTATATTGTGTGAGGACACAGAAATTGCTGGTAAGAATCTAGACCTGATTTCCTGCCTCAGACACCCGCTCTGGTTACAGTTCCCAAAGCTATCTGACCATTTCTCGTAGCAAGGTCCATAGGTCCACTTCTGTTGAACAAGAGCTAAGCACAGTAGCAGAGGCAAACCTGGAAACAACATCCACAAGCTATGTCGCTTAGGCCATGTCGTGGTTTCAGCCCAGCCGGTAACAAAGCACCACGCAGCCGCTCGCTTACTCCCCCACCCCTGCCACAGTGGGATGAGGGGAAAATATAAAGGCAGGCTCATGGGTTGAGATAAGGACTGGGAGGGATCACTCCCCACTTATGGTCACGGGCAAAAGACAGGCTCAACTTGGGGAAGAAACAACATCAATTTAATTTACTACAAATCAAATCAAAACAAGGATACTGAGAAGTTAAACCAAACCTTAGAACACCTTCCCCCCACCCCTCCCTCCTTCCCGGCTCAACTCCACTCCCGGTTCTCTCTACCTCCTCCCCCTGGCGGCGCAGGGGAACAGGGGATGGGGGTTGGGGTCAGCTCGCCACACGTTGTCTCTGCCGCTCCTTCCTCCTCAGGGGGAGGAGTCCTCACTCGTCCCCTGCTCCACCGTGGGGTCCCTCCCACAGGAGACAGTCCTTCACGAACTTCTCCAATGTGAGTCCTTTCTGCAGGCTGCAGTTCCTCACAAACTTCTCCAACATGGGTCCTTTCCACAGGCTTCAGTTCTTCCTGAACTTCCCTGGCATGGGTCCTTTCTGCAGGCTGCTCTTCAGTCACAAACTGCTCCAGCGTGGGCTTTCCCATGGAGTCACAGCCATCTTGGGGGGCCTCCACTCCACCATTCACCTCCATGGGCTGCAGGGGGACAGCCTGCCATCTCACCACAGACTGCAGAAACATCCACCTCCTCAGGTGCCCCTCCTCCCCCTCCTTCTTCACTGATCTGGGTATCTGCACAAGTGCTCCTCTCACATCCCAATCCCCCTACTCACTGCAGGTTCCCCTTCTTAAAGATGTTATCCCAGTGGTGCTACCACCATCACTGATTGGGTCAGCCTGGGCCAGAGGCGGGTCCGACTTGAAGCCAGGGGAACTTCTAGCAGCTTCTCACAGGAGCCACCCCTGCGGCCCCCTCCCCCGCTACCAAAAAACCCCGTGCCACACAAACCCATAACAGGCCACAATCCTGTACATTATTCAGTCTCATGGGTATGCCTGAGAAGTATACCAGATCCCAGTGAACCATCCAGATGCCAAAGAAGCATCCATTAGGCACTTTTGTTTTTCCATGTTTCCAAACTTACTACATACTCAAAATTTCTTAGAGATGCTCTGAACTTACCTTCTTCTGGTTTTCAGGGACCACTTCCACAATCTGAGATTATAGTTCCCTGCTCTCCCTACTTTGCCTTTTTTTTTTTTTCAGGCCAGGGCCTGTGCTGGTGGCTTTGAAGCGATATGAGAGTGCACAGTTGTATGAGCTCTACAGCACCTGGGGATTCCCTGAGACAGGGGAGTCTCTAGAAAGCCAGAGAAGCTGGAATGAAAGCTATTTTGCCAGAGTGAGAGGAATGAAGCAAGTGTTCCAAGGAACTAAAGCAGTATGATGGATATAAACACTGTTCCTCTACAGTGCAGATGAACTGAGCATGTCAAGGACTCCAGTGGGGAAAAACAATTGTTGTATGCAGCCTGAGTATTCTTACAGTCTTGGAGACAATTTGAACCCAGTTTCAACCTTACATAAGTTAACCTCTGGGATTTAAAAGACCGTGTAGATGTGGTGCTTAGGGACATGGTTTAGTGGTGGACTTGGCAGTGTTAGGTTTACGGCTGGACTCGATGATCTTAAAGGTCTTTTCCAACCTAAATGATTCTATGATTCTATCCAATCCATCCATGAATGATGTGGACAAGAACAGGGGAAAACAGAGTTCTGACACATCACCTATCCCGCTCTGCCTTTTTTTGCTAGTATTGCTCATGGTAATCCTTTTTCTCTGTTAAAGCAACTTTTTCTTTGCCAGAGCAGTATACAGGCCTGCATTGGGCCCAGAGCCAACTTGCTGTCATACCTGGACTGTCTAGACAAAACTTTTTTAACCCACAGATCATTCTACGAAGGCTTTTTTTTCTTTATGAATAGCTAGACCAGAATAAAATCCAGGAGCCCTGGCTATCAGTCCTTAGTATTCTAGTCACAAAACCCAGTATGTCCCCAAAGTTGGCAGTGAGCTCAGGAGTCCTATGTCCTAAGTCCTGCGTACAACCTCAGCAACATCCAGTCCACTCCCAGAATCAGGGATGAGAACCAGTAAGCTAGTCTTCCAAAATAAAAGGCTTTATTTATGAACTCCTACAGCCTGCAGACACGAGGTGGCAAAGAAGAAATATTTCTTTAGCCAGCCAGTGCTGAAGATTGTAATAGAAAAGCTAAAATGACATTTCATCTATTTTTTCCTACAACTCGGCTAACAATTTGCCTTTGTTTCCTTCTTTAACTGCCATTAATGTGGGTTGCTATTTGAACTGGTGTTACGTTATTTTGTTCCTTCTGGAGATGTCAGTTTAGTGTTAACCATGCTAAGTAGTGATGACAACAGCCCAACAATAAACAAACAGGCATAATAAATTCATTGAGTTATTACCTCTTTCAAACCACGGCAAAATCTTTCAAACACCCGTTTCATGTTGCCACCCTTTTCCATGGAGATCACCCTGGTGTGGTCCTCTTCATTAATCCAGATAAGAAATGTCTTGTCATTGTTATGCCTGGTTGAGAGAAAAATTAGTAGCTTTAAAGCACAAGATAAACCCTGAAAAATAACTCTCAGTATCCTTAGTTTTATTACAGTCTTTCAGGACTGTGAAGAGGTTAAGCACTGCAAAATAACATTGCTCTGCACAGTTAAGGACATGAGCTATTTTCAGAGCTTGATCCCCCATGCCAGTGGAATTATGCAGGTGAGAAGAGCAGTTTTCTCTGATCATATCATGCTGCCCCAAAGCTGAGCTATGAAGAACATGTCTTCAAACATGAACACAGTTGGGAGGTACAGCTGCTAAGGGAACAGGCAAAGGGAGAAGCCAAATTCTGCATATTCAGTCACTGGGGATGTTTTTTACTGTTCTTAGAAAATTGCGCAGTTAGAAAAAAACCTAACTCAGGGGCTCAGTCATATGACCTTACTTAATTGTATTGTCTTCTAAATCAAATCCCAGTGCCCTTCATATCACTTAGTAACACTGGATTGCCACATCAGTCAAATTATATGTCTGAGGAAAACAGCTACATGTTGCTTCCAGACACTTCATTAAAGATGCTGGCTTGTCAATCAAGATAAAAATGCCTAAAGAGAAGTTATCTACTATTGCTTCAGACAGATCAGTCATGACTAGGTTTATAAAGGGCTAGGTCAAACCTGAGGTTGCTTTTCCTGGCTTTTCTCCATTTTTTCTGTCTTTTACAACAGTCTTTCTACAGAATGTAGAAGGTGATTGATAAGATTAGACTTGTTCATACAAATAGTGGAATATTACCAAGTTTGAAACACATGAAATTTGAAACTTCACTGAGAGCCTAACTTGCAGCTTGTCTTTTACTGCAACTCACTTTTCACACTTGGAGTTTGCCAGTGCAAAACCAAACAAACAGGTCCAAACATCCTGTGGCCTGACATTAGAGTTACAGAGAGGTCCAGTTATTTCATTTTCAGTCACGTACAAATATTCAGAGTAGGATTTTCCAAAGAGATTGACGTTGGCCTGACTCAGCTCCCCCTTTAATTAAATGAGTCTTCCCACTGCTTTAAGGAATGCAGAGTGAGACAATGCTGAGGAAAAAATCTGTTCTATGGCAATACTGGATTGTATTCAGAAGCATATCCAGTATTATTCTGGATAAGTTAAACCTGCTTCGTCAGGGAGCAGGCACTGTGAAACCTGATCAAAAGCCTGCTGGAAATCTGTGAGGATTTTTTTATTTCAGTGATCTTCCAATTAGTTCCCCAGTGCCTATTTAAATCTGAGGAAGAGATTTGTTCTAGGAAAATGATAAATCTGAGGCATTCTGTTCATTGTCTCTACAACCAAACAGAAAAAGCACCAACAATGTAACTACTATCCAGGGATCTCCTGAATAAAACAGATCTGATGTGGGCTTGTCTTACATGTGAAATATCAGGCAGAAAGAAAAAAAAATGAGTTAGTGGGATTGGAAAATATCTCAGTGAGCCAGATTTGAAAACGTACCCTTCTTTTACCAGAAATTGTTGTCTAAAAGAGTATACATTATGACATCCTCTCTGAAAGTCTGGAACCTGCCTAGGGCAAGGAGATAGGATAGAAGGCTTTTCAGAATCCCTTTTAGCCTAATTTTCCAGAATTATAACATCTATTAATCCCTAGAAATATACCAGGATGGATTCAGATGCTAGGCATTGCACAGCTGCCTCCATCATGTGATAGGGTGGGTGTGTGCACTGTAATGGGGGATATTATCCCTTTCTCTAAAAATATTCTATTCAAGCACACAAAATATCAAGGTTATAAAAGAAAAAACAGACCTAAAACAAAAAGGAAATTCAACTAGTGGATGAAAAGCTGGACATGAGCTGACAATGCGCACTCACAGCCCAGAAGGCTACAGTCGAGTTTTAGGCTGTATTTCTAACCTCACTCTGCTGATTTTAGGGTGAATCACTGGCTCTTTCTCAAATCAACTTGTTATCTTGAAATAGGAAAAAAAGATATATAAAACCAAAAGAAGGAGCCATGCTTATGATGCTATGTTGTGTTGCTGATATAAATGACTGTTTATATAGAATCCTAGAATCATTTAGGTTGGAAAAGACCCTTAAGAACATCGAGTTCAACCATAAACCTAACACTGCCAAGTCCACCACTAAACCATGTCCATAAGCGCCACATCTACACGGTCTTTTAAATACCTCCAGGGATTGCGACTCCACCACTGCCCTGGGCAGCCTGTTCCAATGCTTCACAACCCTTTTCGGTGAAGACATTTTTCCTAACATCCAATCTAAACCTCCCCTGGCGCAACTTGAGGCCGTTTCCTGTCGTCCTATCGCTTGTTACTTGGGAGAAGAGACCGACACCCACCTCGCTATAACCTCCTTTCAGGTAGTTGTAGAGAGCGATAAGGTCTCCCCCTCAGCCTCCTTTTCTCCAGACTAAACAACCCCAGTTCCCTCAGCCACTCCTCATAGGACTTGTTCTCTAGACCCTTCACCAGCTTCGTTGCTCTTCTCTGGACACGGTCCAGCACCTCAATGTCTTTCTTGTAGTGAGGGCACCAACACCGAACACAGTATTTGAGGGGGGGCCTCACCAGTGCCAAGTACAGGGGGACAATCACTTCCCTAGTCCTGCTGGCCCCACTATTTCTGATACAAGCCAGGATGTTATTGGCCTTCTTGGCCACCTGGGCACACCGCTGGCTCATATTCAGCAGGCTATGGACCAATACCCCCAGGTCCTTTTCTGCCAGGCAGCTTTCCAGACACTCTTCCCCAAGCCTGTAGCACTGCATGGGATTGTTGTGACCCAAGTACAGGACCTGGCACTTAGCCTTTTTGAATCTCATACAGTTGGCCTTGGCCCATCGATTCAGCCTGTCCAGGTCCCTCTGTAGAGCCTTCCTACCCTCAAGCAGCTCAACATTCTCACCCAACTTGGTGTCATCTGGAAACTTACTGAGGGTGCACTCGATCCCCCTGTCCAGATCTTTGATAAAGACATTAAAGAGAACTGGCCTCAATACTGAGCCCTGGGGAACACAACTTGTGACTGGCCGTCAACTGGATTTAACTCCATTCAGCACAACTCTTTGGGCTCGGCCGTCCAGCCAGTTTTTTACCCAGCGAAGAATACACCAGTCCAAGCCACGGACAGCCAGCTTCTCCAGGAGAATGCTGTGTGAAACAGTGTCAAAGGCTTTACTAAAGTCCAGGTAAACAACATCCACAGCCTTTCCCTGATCCGCTAAGTGGGTCACCTTGTCATAGAAGCAGATCACGTTAGTCAAGCAGGACCTGCCTTTCATAAACCCATGCTGAGTGGGCCTGATCATCATCATCTGTTTGTCCTGTACATGCTATGTGATGGCGCTCAAGATGAGCTGCTCCATAACCTTCCCCAGCACCGAGGTCAGGCTGACAGGCCTGTAGTTCCCCGGATCTTCCTTGCGGCCCTTCTTGTAAATAGGCATCACATTGGCAAGCCTCCAGTCAACTGGGACCTCCCCTGTTGACCAGGACTGCTGATAAGATTGAAAGCAGCTTGGTGAGCACTTCCGCCAGCTGCCTCAGTACCCTTGGGTTGATTCCATCCAGCTCCATAGACTTGTGTGTGTCTAAGTGCTGTAGTAGGTCGCTAACCATTTCCCCTTGGATTATGGGGGCTTCATTCTGCTCCCCGTCCCTGTCTTCCAGCTCATGGGGCTGGGTACCCTGAGAACAATTGGTCTTGCTATTAAAGATGGAGGCAAAGGCGGCACTAAGTACCTCAGCCTTTGTCACTATGTTTCCCCCCACATCCAATAAAGGATTCTGCTTAGCCCTGCTTCTTTTGCTAATGTAGTTATAGAAACATTTTTTATTGTCTTTTACCTCAGTAGCCAGATGAAGTTCTAGTTGGGCTTTGGCCCTTCTAATTTTCTCCCTGCATAACCTCACGACATCCCTGTAGTCCTCTTGAGTTGTGTGCCCCTTCTTCCAAAGGTCATAAATTCTCCTTTTTTTCCTGAGTTCCAACCAAAGCTCTCCGTTCAGCCAGGTCGTTCGTCTTCTTCCCTGCTGGCTTGTCTTTTGTCACATGGGGATGGCCTGCTCCTGCACCTTTAAGATTTCCTTCTTGAAGAATGTCCAGCCTTCCTGGACTCCTTTGCCCATCCTTTGCCCTGCCTCCCTGTCTGCCCTCTGGAAGTCCAAGGTAGCAGTTCTGCTAACTCCCCTCCTTACTTCTCCGAGAACCCAAAACTCTGTCATTTCATGATCACTGTGCCCAAGATGGCCTCCAACCACCACATTACCCACAAGTCCTTTTCTGTTTGCAAACAACAGGTCCAGCGGGGCGCCTTCCCTCGTTGGCTCCCTCACCAGCTATCAGGAAGTTATCTTCCACACACTCCAGGAACCTCCTAGACTGTTTCCTCTCCCCTGTATTGTATTTCCAGCAGACATCTGGTAAGTTGAAGTCCCCCATGAGAACAAGGTCTAGCAATCATGAGACTTCTCCCAGCTGCTTACAGAATATTTCATCTGTCTCTTCATCCTGGTTGGATGAAGACCATTATGATATCTGCCTTGCTGGCCTTCCCCTTGATTCTTACCCATAAACAGTCAACCACTTCATCACCATCGTGAAACCCTAGACAGTCAAAATTCTCCCTAAGATACAGGGCTACCCCTCCACCTCTCCTTCCTTGCCTATCTCTTCTGAAGAGTTTATAGCCATCCATTACAGCACTCCAGTTTTGCAGGTCACCCCATCGTGTTTCCATGATTGCAACTATATCATAGTTTTCCAGCTGCACAATGGCTTCCAGCTCCTCCTGTTTGTTGCCTGTGCTGTGTGCATTGGTGTAGATGTACTTCAGTTGGGCTATTGATCCTGCCACCTTTTTGGGGGGAGAAGCCCTAATTCCTATGTGTCTGTTTTCAGGCGCTTCCATGGTTTCTAACACATCGATAACCCTTGCATCTTTGCTGTCTTTGCCTATATGAATATAAAGGTCTTAAATTTTAATTTTTTTTTTTTAATTAATCATTTAAAACATTGCAAAAAAATTTAAAAAACCAACCCTGAACATGCTGTGAGTATCAGTGCAGAGTGACTGTGGGGTTAGGACAAGCAAGGACACTTGTAATACGGTCTTTTAAACATGACACAAGCTTCTACGTGTCACACAACATACCAGATTCCTCTGGCATCCGGCCAGTCACGTGCCATCCCAGCACATGTTAGCAAAGGGGACACTGGCTTATCAAAGAGAAAATGATCCTGGACACCGAAATAGGACCAGAGAGAGAGACACAAACAGAGAAAGAGAAGAAACAAAACAAAATTGAAGTTTATTCAGGGCAGCAGTATGACACTGTCTTATGCTTTTAATATGAAGGTAATCAATACAAGTAAGTCACATAGCATGGCTTGTGAACCTGGTTCCTTCCTGACTGAAAACTAAAAGCACTTTACCCAGGTGACTTTCTTAGAGGGCAGGTTCTTGCAGATTCTCACTGACACTGGTAATATGACTTAAGTTTTGCGAAAAAACATTTTTAAATTGTATAGAGGTGGGGACCTAATACCACATATGCACAACAGAGGGGATTGTGGATGGACTTAACCACTATAACCAGAAATGTGCATCTGCATACAGACAAATTTCAGGGTAGGAGAAGGCAACGAGTCCTTAAAGATAGCCAAATATCCAATGCTAGATCTGAAAAGAGATTTCTCTAGCATAGAGATGTAGCAGTTTATTTTGAATGTGAATCAAGGTAGGAATTAAATTGGTGCTAAGTTTGATCTTTTGGAATCACAGACTTGTTCTATTCCTCAATTCAGTGAGGAAGCAGAGATTCAATTTCTGATTTAATAAATGCATCACTTGGTGTGCCACAGACTTGCCATATTCCAAATCATTTTGTTTTCACTTGGCTGGTTTTTTTCCCAAGCAAATAAGTATTGATTTTCATGTGTGTGTTGAAAATTTATTAGTTCTTATTTCCTCAAATGCTGTCATATCAAATGTGGGGTTTTTCTTAGGATTTAATTGAGAATAGGGAAGCAAGCTATCCAGAATAAATATGACAAGGTAGACAAGTTGATAAGCTTTGCCTTTTCCCCCTCAATTAAGAAATTTAGGCCTTCATCTTTGAATGCCCTGTGATGGGCATGATGCAGCCCAAACACCAACCATACAGAAAAAAATGAGAGTTCTCTCTGCTCATCATAGGGACACAACATTTATTTCCTCAATTTGCTCCACTCTTCATTTTTGTTTCAGAGAAAAAATCCTCCTTCTGCAAGAAATCAGACGAGCACTATTAGTTTCCCTTACATGCCTATGGCGCAAATATGCAAACAACTGAATGCCTCCTGTGTTGAATGCTATTCAACTCTCACTGATTTGAGTTTACAGAAATCAAATGGTGCTTATTAATGGTCAGCAGAAAGACTGACATCTTAGAGGTTCGAGATCCTAAAATACTGAAGGAAGTAAGCAATGATATGAGTTAAAGATGGAATCTGTGTTTGCAACATTCAATGCCCTGATTTTCATAAATTTGCATTACTGTGAAAACAAACCAAACAAGGCAAAATGATGTATCAGCAAAGCCTATTCCACTTCCCAAAGAACTTAACTGGTAAACCATGAAGGAATTATGTTCTCAGTGCTCTTATTTTGACCTGTGCTTCTTGAAGAGCTCTCTACTGCTGAAGAAGGCAATGAAATAAAACCTAAGATAGGTAATCAATATCTTGTCAATAACCATATTACCAAGGACATTCAATGAAAAAAGTTTCTGATCTTACATAAATTCTTAACTCCTAGTTAATCCAGAGTGTGACACCTAGTTGCAAGATTATAAATAGTTATGTTATTTCATCAGCTCCTTTTTGGTTGATGTTATGGATTAATGTGCTATGAATATAGCTAACAAGGTATGGCCATGCCTTTGGCTATTTAAAATGCACATTCAAGCTTTGGTTTTTTTGAAGCAATCTTCTAGATTTTTGCATTTTTAAAAGTCTGAATATTGTAGACATTCGTCTGATCACCCCGTGGGACTCGGCACAGGGTCCACCATACCCTGGGCCACAGAGCACTGACACCAATATGAGGATGCTGCAAATGGCGTTTATTCAACTGCGTCACGCCCTTACATACTGTCTGTCGGTCATCCCGCCTCCCTTAACCCTTCTCTTTCCGTACATCGCGAGATCTTCCGAGCGCCAATCCCTACAGAATATGAATCCCTGTTATGGACTTTCAAAATAGTTGACTGTTGTCCAGTTTTGTCATGAAAACACTTGGAAACTTCAATCCTCTCAAACATGTCTCTGCAGGAAATGAATAATGAGATGATGCAACAAAACCCATGATGAAAATCCTGGTGTTCCTACCTGTGTGACAATGAAAACTATTGTTATGGACCCGATCCTTCAAGTCCTTAAACACGGTTATGGGACTGGGAAAAGTTGACCTGGATGCAGGTTGCTACAACCATTTTGGAGAAATTAAAATTAGTGTCATTTTGACATTAAAAAAATATAGCAAAAAACCCCACCCTGACAGTCTAGAATACAGAAAATATGTAATATTTATCTCAGTGTAATATGTAATACTACCAGTTTAATTTGTTATTAATATAGAAAATATGAATCTTTTCTCAAGGAAATAACCAAAAAAGAGTCCCGAATTGGTTTATAATTTGGCCAAAGACATGGCCATAGCCATATATATTTGATTTGACAGAGACCTTCCTATGTGGAACATAAATTATTTTTTTTGGATCTGCACAGTATGTATTTAGCCAAAATATAGACTGTTGACAATTTTCCATCATCCTAAAAATATTGACAGGCCATTACCTACTGAGTTTATGCTGTGATTATCTTCCTTAGCCATGCAGAAAAGCATGTACACCAAAGAAAGCCAAAGACAAAAATGAGAGTAAACGAAGATGGTGTCAGTACTGGATGTATCGCAGAGCCCCCAGCTTGCATCCAGGCAATCCACCAGCTCAGAGCCATGCTGGCTGAAGCAGAAGATCATATCTGAAGCTGCAAGAGTAAAACAGCAAAGTTTGCCGAGCCATGCCTAAGGGGGAGTCAGGCAGGAGCTGTTATCAATAAAGAACAGTAAATTGCTGTTAGAAATAATGAAGAGACGAGGAAGAGAAGGAGGAGGGGGCTGGGGTGATATGTAAAAATGATGAATAGAGCTGTTTCCCTTTAAGAAAAGCCTGTAATAGCTGGAATGACCAAAATGGGGAAACCCTTTCTATGGACAGGGTCTGCACAGCATGCTGTGTGTGGATCAGAGGCCCGCTGAATGCTGCATAACTCAGGGTTCCCAGCATCTAAAGGGATGTAAGATTGTCCCTTTCTTTCTTTCTTTCTTTCTTTCTTTCTTTCTTTCTTTCTTTCTTTCTTTCTTGTGTTAGCTCTAATAAATAGCATTTAAAATGATACTTTACAGAGTGCTTTTCTTACTGGGATCATAACAAACCAGCACTTCCAGGTGCAAAGCACCAAGTCCCCAAAAATAGAAGCAACAGAACATCTCTACAGCTACTAAATAATTAATGCCTTAAAATATCATATTAGCCGTTTGGGGCCACAGGAGATCACTAGAAGTTCAAGTTCTGTTAATTGCCTGAAAAGTTTTGGCCCCTTTTAAGAATCACAGAATTCTCCATATTGAAAGTATGGAGTGATGACAACAGTCCTCAGCAAAGTATGATTCTGGAGTGACTACAGAGCTCTGGGGGCAGTAGTCAAGGGCATGGGGGCCCAGGTGGTACTCTCCTCAATTCTGCCAGTGAGGGTAAAAGGCATGAGGAGGAGGCTATTACAGGTCAATAATTGTCTGCAGAGCTGTTCTTGGCAACAAACAGAGGTTTGGTTTCTATGACCATGGGACCCTGTTTGAGGATCAGTGTCTGCTTGGTAGAAATGGGAACCACCTCACTAAGTGGGGCAAACGTATCATTGCCAATAGGACAGCTGACTTGGGGCTAACCTGGTAAGGAGGTTTTTAAACTAGGAATGATGGGGGATGGAGAGAGTTACCAGGAGCCCTGTGAGGGAGTGATGGACAGGGTAGATGAGCAAAGGGCCTGGGGTGATATGACCGAAAAGGATCAGAAAACCAAAAAATATGCGGCTTGAGCAGGGTCACCTCCAGCATTTTCATGTAAGCAAGGAAGCATCTACAAGGCACTGTTATGGAGAAATCCCAAAAATCCTTTCTGGGAAATTAGCATGCTGGGGTGCCTCTCTAAAGTGCCTGTACACTAATGCATGCAGCATGGGGAATAAACATGAGGAATTAGAGATCTGTGCACAGTTGCAGGGCTACGATCCTGTTGGGATCACAGAGAATGGCTACCAAGACTGGAGTGTTGCAATGGAGGGGTACAGGCTCTTTAGGAAAGACAGTATGGGAAGACAAGGAGGGGGAGTTGCCCTTTATGTTAGAGAACAACTGGTATGTATGGAGCTCTGTCTGGGGATGGATGATGAGCCTCTGAGAGCTTATGGTATTAAAGAGCATACAGGTATGGGAGACACTGTAGTGGATGTCTGCTACAGGCTGCCTGACCAGGAAGAGCAAGTGGATGAGGCCTTCTACAGACAGCTAGGAGCAGCCTCACATTTGCAGGGGCCTCCTGGGGTACTTTAACCACCCCAATATCTGCTAGAGGGACAACACAGCAGGGCATGAGCAATCCAGGAGGTTCCTGGAGAGCATCAATGACAACTTCCTCACCCAAGTGACAGAGGAGCCAACGAGGAGAGGTGCTCTGCTGAACCTCCTGCTCACCAACAAGGAGGGGCTCGTTGGGGATGTGAAGGTCAAAGGCAGCCTTGGCTGCAGTGACCATGAGATGGTGGAGTTCAGGATCCTGAGGGGAAGGAGGGAGGAGGGTAAAAAGCAAGCTCACAACCTTGGACTTCAGGAGAGCAGACTTTGGCCTTTTCAAGGATATGCTTGGAAGAGTCACATGGGATAAGGCCCTGGAGGGAAGAGGGGCCAAAGAAAGCTGGTTAATATTCAAGGATCTCCTCCTCCAAGCTCAAGAGCGGTCCATCCCAACGAGCAGGAAGTCAGGCAAAGATCCCATGAGGCCTGCGTGGATGAACAGGGAGCTCCTGGCCGAACTCAAACACAGAAAGGAAGCATAAAGAGGGTGGAAGCAGGGATGGGTAACCTGGGAGGAATACAGAGATACTGTCTGAGCATGCAGAGATGCAGTTAGGAAAGCCAAAGCCCACCTGGAACTGAATCTGGGCAGGAATGTCAAAGGCAACAAGAAGAGCTTCTAGAAGTACATAAGTGGAAAAAGGAAGGTTAGGGAAAATGTGGGCCCACTGCTGAATGGAGTAGGGGACCTGGTGACACAGGACATGGAAAAGGCTGAGGTACCAAATGCCTCAGTCTTTACTAGCAAGACCAGCCTTTGGGAATCCCAGGCCCCAGAGACCAGGGGCAAAGGCTGGAGCAAGGAAGACGTACCCTTGGTGGAAGAGGATCAGTTTGGGGAATACTTAAGCAAACTGGACGTACATGAGTCCATGGGCCCTGATGGGATGCACCCATGAGTACTGAGGGAACTGGCAGATGTCATTGCAAGGCCATTCTCAATTATCTTTGAATGATCATGGCGATTGGGAGAAGTGCCTGGGGACTGGAGGAAAGCAAACGTCACTCCCGTCTTCAGGAAGGGCAAGAAGGAAGATCCAGGGAAATACAGGCCAGTCAGCCTCACCTCGACCCCTGGGAAGGTGATGGAGCAGTGAGTCCTGGGAATCATTTCCAGGCACATGAAAGGCAAGAAGGTGATTGGGAGTAGTCAGCATGGATTCACCAGGGGGTAGTCATGCTTGAGCAACCTGATAACCTTCTATGATGAAATGACTGGCTTGGTAGATGAGGGGACAGCAGTGGATACTGTCTACCTTGACTTCAGGAAGGCCTTGGACACTGTCTCCCATAAGATCCTCATAGAGAAGCTGTTGAAGTATGGGCTGGATGAGCAGACAGCGAGGTGGGGTGAAAACTGGCTGGATGGCTGGGCACAGAGGGTGGTGATCAGGGAACAAAGTCCAGTTGGAGGCCAATAAGTAGCGGTGTACCCCAGGGGTCAATACTGGGTCCAGGCCTGTTCAACATCTTCATTGATTGGAGTGTGCTACCTTGAACTTCTAGCCCTTATACCTGTTTGGCTGAGTCATAGAATCCTAGAATCATTTAGGTTGGAAAGGACCCTTAAGAACATCGAGTTCAACCGTAAACCTAACACTGCCAAGTCCACCACTAAACCATGTCCCTAAGCGCCACATCTACACGGTCTTTTAAATACCTCCAGGGATGGCGACTCTACCACTGCCCTGGGCAGCCTGTTCCAATGCTTCACAACCCTTTTCGGTGAAGACATTTTTCCTAACATCCAATCTAAACCTCCCCTGGCGCAACTTGAGGCCGTTTCCTGTCGTCCTATCGCTTGTTACTTGGGAGAAGAGACCGACACCCACCTCGCTATAACCTCCTTTCAGGTAGTTGTAGAGAGCGATAAGGTCTCCCCCTCAGCCTCCTTTTCTCCAGACTAAACAACCCCAGTTCCCTCAGCCACTCCTCATAGGACTTGTTCTCTAGACCCTTCACCAGCTTCGTTGCTCTTCTCTGGACACGGTCCAGCACCTCAATGTCTTTCTTGTAGTGAGGGCACCAACACCGAACACAGTATTTGAGGGGGGGCCTCACCAGTGCCAAGTACAGGGGGACAATCACTTCCCTAGTCCTGCTGGCCCCACTATTTCTGATACAAGCCAGGATGCTATTGGCCTTCTTGGCCACCTGGGCACACCGCTGGCTCATATTCAGCAGGCTGTGGACCAATACCCCCAGGTCCTTTTCTGCCAGGCAGCTTTCCAGCCACTCCAGTCGTTCCACCCCAAGTCGTTACTTGATAGGCTGTTACTTGTTGTTGCTGACATATTTACTCCAGATGCTGATTTACGTGTACCCTCACCTGATCAGGTCCTTGATCCCTTTCTTGCTGTGTACATCAAACTCCAAGAAATGTTAATGGCTGTTTTCGATTTTTGCTGATTGCTGTGCTGTTTATCACTTTGCTTTGCTTTACGTGGGAGAGCTATGCTAAAAGTACTTGCCTTGAGCGTAATCTGGTATTTCGGCCCTACATTGCTGTTGTTTCACTACTCCGAGAACCATCTCATGAAGACGATCAGCCATTACATCTTTCCCCTTTTCTCCTCGGAGAGACAACTTGAGGAGGTATACTGTGGGGCTTAGCTGCCTACCGGGGTTAAGCCCCAATCCGTCTAACAGTCTATCCCTCAAATCCATATTTCTCCAATACAGAGGCAAGAATGCTGTGGGAGACCATGCCAAAGGCCTTACAGAAGTCCAGGTAGATGACATCTGTAGCTCTTCCCTTGTCCGCTGATGCAGTCACTCCATCATAGAAGGCCACTAGATTAGTCAGGCATGATTTGCCCTTGCTGAAGCCATGCTGGCTGTCTCTCATCACCTCCCTGACTTCCATATGGCTTCAGCATAACTTCCAGGAGGATCTGCTCCATGATCTTCCCAGGCACAGAGGTGAGGCTGACAGGTCAGTAGTTCCCAGGGTCCTCCTTTCTACCCTTTTTAAAAATGGGTGCAATGTTTCCCTTTTCCCAGTCACCAGGGTCTTCACCTGACTGCCGTGACTTTTCAAATATCATGGAGAGTGGCTTGGCAACTACTTCTGCCAGTTTCCCCAGGACCCTGGGATGCATCTCGTCGGGTCCCATGGACTTGTGTATGTTCAGGTTCCTCAGGTTGTCTCGAACCTGATCTTCTCCTACAATGGGAGGGACTTCATTCCCCCAGTCCCTGCCTTGAGGTCCATCCACTCGAGAGGTGTGGGAAGAGAGATTACCACTGAAAACTGAGGCAAAAAAGTTGTTGAGTACCTCAGCCTTCTCCTCGTCCGTTGTCACCAGTTTGTGAGTTGTGTTCATCAGAGGGGGTACACTTTCTTTGACCTTCCTTTTCTGGCTGACATACCTATAGAAGCCCTTTTTATTATTCTTTGCATCCCTTGACAAGTTCAGCTCGAGCCACGCCTTGGCCTTCCTGACACCATCCCTACACAACCGGGCAGCGTCCCTATACTCTTCCCAGGATGCCTGTCCCTGCTTCCACTGCCTGTGCATTTCCTTCTTGCCCTTCAGTTTGACCAGCAGGTCTTGGCTCATCCATGCCTGTGTCTTGCCTTCCTTTCCTGATTTCTTACACCTAGGGATCAAGAGCTCTTGCGCTCTATGGAAAGCATCCTTAAAGATCTGCCAGCTCTGTTCTGCTCCCTCATTCCTGAGGGCAGTTTCCCAGGGGGACCTATTGACTAACTCCTTGAACAGCTGGAAATTTGCTTTCCTAAAATTCAGGGTCCTGACTTTACTCTTCGCCTGACCCATATCCCTCAGCACTGCAAACTCCACCAGTGCAGGATCACTGTAGCCCAGGCTGCCTCCAATCTCGATGTCACCGATTAGCTCACTTGGTGCTGGTGACCATCAGGTCCAGTATCGCAGCCCCTCTGGTAGGGCTGTCTATTACCTGGCTTAAGAAATTATCCTCAATGCACTCCAGGAGTCTCCTGGATTGCCTGCAGCTCGCCGTGCTACTTCTCCAGCAGATGTCGGGGTGGTTGAAGTCCCCCAGCTGGATGAGAGCCTGCGAGCGCGATGCCTCCTGGAGCTGGAGTAAGAAGGCTTCATCAGTAGGCTCCCCTTGATTGGGCGGCCTGTAGTAAACACCAACCACAAGGTTCCCTTTGTTGCCTCGGTCTCTAGCTCTTACCCATAAGCTTTCAACCTGCTCGTGGCTATTCTTCAGAGACAGCTCTTCACAATCTATCCATTTCTTGATGTAGAGGAAAACCCCTCCGCCCCTCCTTCCTCGCCTGTCCCTTCTGAAAAGCCTGTAGCCATCGATAGCCGCACTCCTGTCATGAGTTTCGTCCTGCCAAGTTTCAGTAATGGCAATTAGGTCATAGCTTTCCAGCAGCACGGTGGCTTCCAGAGGTGGAAAGCTGCTGCGTGGAGTCCCACAGAACAAGTCGTAGAAGCCGTCAAAGGAGAAGGCGAGTCGGGTCATTTGGCAGATGTGAAAGCCATCCCACTGGCCCTAGAGATTGCTGAATGAGAAAAGTAGCCAGTACTCTGTCTCTCTACTGAGTCATGGATGGTGGCAAATGCCCTATGAGGGTGGCTACAGCAGTGGAAGAAGACCAATTGGCAGCACAGACGTAAACCCATCTGGGCTGCTGCATTGTGGCAGGACATTGCTGCCCAGGTAGAGAACCTTGCTGTAAAAGTGCGTCATGTAGATGCTCACGTGCCTAAGAACCGTGCTGCTGAAGAACATTGAAACAACAAACAGGTAGACAAGGTTGTCAAAATTGAAGTGGCTCAGATGGACCTGGACTGGGAGCATAAGGGTGAGCGGACTGGGAGCATAAGGGTGAGCTGACTGGGAGCATAAGGGTGAGCTATTCATAGCTCAGTGGGCCCATGCAACATCTGGACGTCTAGGAAGAGATGCAATGTACAGAGCCAGGGGTGATCCAGGGATGGGCCTGAACACTGAAGCCATCACACAGGTTTTCCGTGAAAGCAAAGCATGCACCATAATCAAGTGAGTAAAGACTCTCTGGTACAGAGAACGGTGGCTGCAATATCAATAAGGGGAGGTGTCCTGGTTTCAGCTGGGATAGAGTTAATTGTCTTCCTAGTAGCTGGTACGGTGCTATGTTTTGAGCTCAGTATGCAAAGAATGTTGATAACACACTGATGTTTTCAGTTGTTGCTAAGTAGCGTTTAGTCCAAAGTCAAGGATTTTTCAGCTTCTCATGCCCAGCCAGCGAGAAAGCTGGAGGGGCACAAGAAGCTGGGAAGGGACAGAGCCAGAGCAGCTGACCCAAAGTGGCCAACGGGGTATTCCATACCATGTGACGTCACGTTGTCGTGGTTTAACCCCAGCCAGCAACTAAGCACCACGCAGCCGCTCACTCACTCCCCCCCCATCCAGTGGGATGGGGGAGAAAATCGGGAAAAAAGAAGTAAAACTCCTGGGTTGAGATAAGAACGCTTTAATAGAACAGAAAAGAAGAAACTAATAATGATAATGATAACACTAATAAAATGACAACAGTAGTAATAAAAGGATTGGAGTGTACAAATGATGCGCGGGGCAATTGCTCACCACCCACTGACCGACACCCAGCTAGTCCCCGAGCGGCGATTCCCTGCCCCCCACGTCCCAGTTCCTATACTAGATGGGACGTCACATGGTATGGAATACACCGTTGGCCAGTTTGGGTCAGGTGCCCTCGTTGTGTCCTGTGCCAACTTCTAGTGCCCTGGCTGGGCATGAGAAGCTGAAAAATCCTTGACTATAGTCTAAACACTACTGAGCAACAACTGAAAACATCAGTGTTATCAACATTCTTTGCATGCTGAACTCAAAACATAGCGCTGTACCAGCTACTAGGAAGACAGTTAACTCTATCCCAGCTGAAACCAGGACACACGTTTAGTATAGAAACTGGGGGGAGTGGGGGCAGGGGATCGCCACTCAGGGACTAGCTGGGTGTCGGTCGGCGGGTGGTGAGCAATTGCCCTGCGCATCATTTGTACATTCCAATCCTTTTATTACTACTGTTGTCATTTTATTAGTGTTATCATTATTAGTTTCTTCTTTTCTGTTCTATTAAACTGTTCTTGTCTCAACCCACGGGTTTTACTTCTTTTCCCGATTTTCTCCCCCATCCCACTGGGTGGGGGGGGAGTGAGTGAGTGAGTGGCTGCGTGGTGCTTAGTTGCTGGCTGGGGTTAAACCACCACAGGAGGCCTGGCAGATCAATTATATCACACTGCCATGAACCCACCAAGGCAAGCCCTGCATGCTTACCATGGTGGAGGTGAGCACCGGAGGGTTGGAAACACCCTGTAGCCAATATCACTGCTTGAAACACCATCCTGATCCCTGTAAAGCAAGTTCTGTGGCAGCACAGCACCCCAGAAAGAATCATGTCAGACAACAGGACTCATTTCCAAAGCAACTTCATGAGCATCTGGGCCACGGAACACGGCATTGATCATAGAATCATAGAATAGTTTGGGTTGGAAGGGACCTTTAAAGGTCATCTAGTCCAACCCCCCCTGAAATAAACAGGGACATCTTCAACTAGATCAGGTTGCTCAGAGCCCCGTCCAACCTGACCTTGAATGTTTCCAGGGATGGGGCTTCTACAATCTCTCTGGGCAACCTGTTCCGGTGCTTCAGCAAACAGGATTGGGTGTACCACATTCCCTATCATGCACCAGCCTCTGGAAAGACTGAAGGATGCAACGGACTGTTAACGACTGTAATGAAAGCGCTGGGTGCTGGGACATAGAAGGACTGGGATGCAAATTTAGCAGAAGCCGCTTGGCTGTTTAATACCAGAGGATCAGATAACTGACCTGGCCCTGCCCAAACAGAACTCCTATGTGCTGTAGAAGGAGATAAGGTCCCTGTAGTGCATGTAGGGAACTGGCTGGGAAAGTCATCATGGGCAAATCCATTTGTGGGATTGCTTTCGGTCAAGGACTCAGGTATAATTGGTGGGTAATGCAGGAGGATGGGGAAATCTGTTGTGCACCTCAAGGAGATTTAACCCTAGGGGAAAATAACCCATGATTTGAGTTGCATATTATAGGAAGTACAACAGCAGGAATCACCTGAACCAACAGAGAATGAGCCTTGCAAGAAGCCAAGCAAGTACAGCAGCGACCCAACCTGAGCTGGCTTTGGCATCCAATAACTCAACACAACACGCAACCTCTCCTGTCCTGAGTGACCACCATAATGAACGGAGCCCAAGTCATAGACTAAGTGAACTCAATGGACATTTTATGGACATTTTACAGGGGAGGCCCATAGACTAAGGGAATGATATCTGTGTATATATCAAAGGACAGGAAGGGGGAGCGGTGATTAATGAGGATGTATTGGAAAGTGTAGGACCCGAGCGTGACGTAAATGGTATGGAATAAAGTGTAGAGGTTGTACAGGGTTTGGCTGGGATGGGGTTAACTTTCTTCATAGCAGCTGGTATGGTGTTATGTCTTAGATTTGTGGCTAAAACAGTGTTGATAACACACTAGTGTTTTGCCTATTGCTGAGCGGTGCTTGCACAAGTATCAAGGCTTTCTCTTTTTTCCCCACCCTGTTCCCTGCAGTGAGTAGGCTGGGGGTAGGAGGGGACACAACCTGGACAGCTGACCCAGACTGACCAAAGGGATATTCCATGCCATACAACATCACGCTCAGCAATAAAAACTGAGGGAAGGAGGGGTTTGGAAGGTAGTCATTGCTTGGAGACTGGCTGGGCATCAGTCTACTTGTGGGAGATGGTGAGTGATTGCCTTTGCATCACTTCTTTTGTTTTCTTCCTCTTTCCTTCGCTTATTAAACTCTCTTCATCTCAATCCATGAATTTTCTCACTTTTGCTCTTCCTATTCTTTCCCCCGTCCCAGTGGGCTGGGAGAGTGAGTGAACAGCTGTGTGGTGCTTAGCTGCTGGCCACACTACTTAAAAAATGTTTCTCTGCTAATTGGTTTATAACTGCATCAATCTTTGTAGAAATTAGTTCTTTCAATGCACCACAAGCGACATACACATTTGGACTTTATTTTGGAAACATATAGGACTGAATGAGTTGCATCTTAATTAGCCCTGATTTTTCATTCTTTAAACATTTCTTCTTTAGTTGTCTAAATGAGGTCTAATTTCTGTGATATTGTACACAACACTTTTTTGAAGTATAAAGCTTAGTAATTTTATATTACATATTTGAAGGACACTTTTAGCATTCGTAGCAAGACACCACAACCATATGGCACTAGGATGATACTCCCATAGTAATAAGACTGTTTTTCCAAAACATTATGGACAGCTTCTTCCTTTATTAACTGGATGACATCAGGGTTTTCAGCTACTAACCCATTTTGCACACTGTATTAGAAATATTCAGGGAAGTGATCTAAAATGAACCGTTTCAGTGTAAGAATGTTGAGTCTAGAGCACTGTATATAGTCTACATGCAGATCAGCAAATGTTTATTAAATGATCTGGATGATGGAGCAAAGTGAACCCTCAGCAAATTTGCAGATGACAGAAAACATGCTTTGGAACGTCCCACCTGGAAAGCAGCTTGGCAGAAAAGGACCTGGGCCTTCTGGTGGACAAGTTGAACATGAGCCAGCAATGTGACCTTGCTGCAAAAAAGGCTAACAGTACCCTGGGCTGCATTAGGCAAAGTCTTGCCAGCAGGTTGTGGGAGGTGATCCTTCCCCTCTGCTCAGCGCTGGTCTGGCCACACCTGGAGTCCTGTGGCCAGTTACTGGGCTCCCCAGTAGAAGAGAGACATAGACATAGTGGAGAGAGTCCAAAGAAGAGCCACGAAGATGATGAAGGGACTGGAGCATCTCTCTTATGAAGAACGGCTGAGAGAGCTGGGACTGTTTAGCCTGGAGAAGAGAGGCTTGAGGGGCATATCATCAATGTATATAAATGCCTGAAGAGAGGGCATAAAAAGACAGAGCCAGTCTCTTTTCAGTGGTTCCCAGTGACAGGACAAGAGGCAATGGGCACAAACTGAAACACAGGACGTTCTGCCTGAACATCAGGAAACACTTTTTGACTGTGAGGGTGACCGAGCACTGGCACAGGTTGCCCAGAGACATTGTGGAGTCTCCCTCCTTGGAGATATTCAAAAGCCATCTGGACATGGTCCTGGGCAGCCTGCTCTAGGTGGTCCTGTGTAGGGTTCAGTTATATGGAACTTAGTTATTGGGCCTGAAAATAGCTCATGGTCACAAGACTGTTCCAGGCGCCTTTAGAAGGCCTTGAACAGAATAAATAAGAAGATAGAAGAAGAAAGATCCCAATTTAGGAAAACACAGGTGCACATTCCATGATAAAGGGAACTTGGCACAAACAACCTCAATTCAGGGGCTTATCTTGACCAATTGGACTAAGACAAGTCTTGTATGCTTTAATTAACACAACCAATTATGTCTTGTGTTTGTGTGCGTGGACAGTACCAATGTAACTAATCACCGCTTATGCTTGTGCGCGTGGACAGTACCGATGTAACCAATCACCGCTTATGCTTGTGCGTGTGGACACCAAGTGCTTGCATGTAGTAGCCAATCAAAGTCTCTCAACAACTTAGAGAACTGTATAAAAATGATTAGCTAAGCTCAATAAACTGGCGACTTCAATCATCACATTGGTGTTCCATCATCCGGGCCCCGCACGGATTAATCCCTAAACCCTACAGCCCTGCTTGAGCAGGGGGGTTGGACCAGATGACCTCCAGAGTTCCCTTCCAACCCACACCATTCTGTGATTCTTTGATTCTGTACATGGGCTTGATCTGCAGTCCATCTCAAATGCTTCTGAATCAATTGCACACT
Source organism: Astur gentilis (assembly GCF_929443795.1). Lineage (NCBI taxonomy): Eukaryota > Metazoa > Chordata > Aves > Accipitriformes > Accipitridae > Astur > Astur gentilis. The sequence continues at coordinate 35,136,131 of NC_064918.1, forward strand.
CTCCCATGACAGCTCAGGCATTGCAATACCAATAATGGGCATGGGATGGGAATGCATGATCATGCAATTCTCCTTCCAGGCATGATAATTCTTGTCCTTCTGTGGACAACTCCCCATACCTAGAGAGCTAGGAAGAGCTGTTAGCTCTTTGATGGTCCTGCTTTGGGTGGGATTTCCAAGGTAATGGCTCTCTGGAAACTCCCTTTTGTTCCCAGAAGCAGCCATCTACTATTACCCTGACTCAGCCCAGGATTAACAGCTATCTTTTATTTTCTGCCAGTACTGCCCTCCAAGCAGAGCTTCTAAGTTTGATAGCATATTTCCATACATTCTGTATGGTATATCTAAATATTTTGATGCTTTTAATATTTTGTACCAGCTGTGGAAACTGGTTTGCTACTAGGTGACTGTAAAAGTGAGATATAGTAAATAATTATTAGAAATCTTATACTAACACTATGATTGAAACAATAGACAAAAGTATAGCCAAGCAATTAACTAGTAGAGGTAGTTACTCATAAGTTTGGCAGTTTTTGGCTTTATGACTAGATGTTCCTGTACCCTAGATGAGAACAATGTTGAAACTGACCACATGTGATTGAAACTGCATTAAGCTTCAAGATCAAAGAACAAGGACAAGAATAAAGACTTCAAGAACAGCCAGCAAGAACTTCAAATGGGTCGGTGGTCGCAAAAGCAGCCCTTCCACTCAAATGGATCCTTCATTGCACATGATCGGATGTAGGTAGTACTAAGATAATAAGTTGCAATCATTTTTATGCATATGTATACTCATCTGATTAATATGCAATTAGTTATTCTATATAACCTGTTTGTGCTAAAGCTGTGGTATGCACGCTAGGTGGAACTATCCCCCCATGCATCCAGCGCTGCAATAAAGAATGCCTGCTTTCTAAAACTTCAAAATGAGTCTTAGAGAGTTTCTTCGACTGGCTTTTCGGTATCAGTTAAGACCCATTTTTGTTAACACATGTAAATCTAAGATGACTCCCTAAGAATCATTTTCATATAAATATGGGGTCTACACATAGCAAAACAGAGAGTAGAAGAAAAGAAGAAAGGAAGGCAAGCAAGGAAGTCCAAACATAACACCAGGGACTTTATCTCCACTCATTGCAAAACTTAAGGAGAGGTATAATTCTCCCCACTTTACTCACACGAGAAGATGAAGCTTTCTCTCTTTCACACACACACACATGCTCATTCTTTCTTTCTTTTTTCCTAATGCTTTTAGAGTCTTTTATATTCAGTTAGTCATCCTTGCTGTAAGTTTCTTTAAATTGTAATTGGATAGTCTTCCAGATTCTGGAGGGTCCTTTTGTCAGAGGAATTTCTGGGGATATAGCCCCTATTTGATGAAATTGAGAGTTGCTAAATTAACAAAGGTCTGACTAAAGATACAATTCCTTTCTTGTACTAGAAATCCTGTTCTACCAGCAACTGTTTTTAAGGAAACCTAAAACAAAATACTTATGCTTCTACATTCATGTTCCCATGTTCCTGTATTTTATTTTCTGTCAAATTAGACTCTGACTTTATGAATATCGTGATCTCTGTGTGTGTGTGTATTGCATGGAGAATTTGGATCTTAGCCTGCACGTTTGATGTTGGAAGGACAATCTGTTATTGGAACCATAGGAACAAGAATGGAAGGTCCCTACATTGAATTCATTGAAGCAAGGAGGTGAAACAATGAGGTTCTGTCAATACTACTGCCTTACTTCTGATTTATATCACAAGTGCCCAGTTCTGGAGTAGCGTCAAGAAAAAAGTGTGTCCTTAGCTAACTTAGCTTGATTTTAATATGAAAAATGACACCCACTTGTGCATAATGAATATGTAAATGTAAGACCACATTAATATAATGAGTTAGGTCATTATTTAGACATGTGAAGTACTTTAGTTATATAAATTGTAACTGTCCTGGGTTCAGCTGGGATAGAGTTAATTTTTACAGGAACCTGGGAGATGGGGGGCATAGCCGGGGCAGCTGACCTGAACTAAACAAGGAGCTATTCCATACCATGTGACATCATGCTCAGTATATAAATGGGGAGCAGGCCGGGGGGTGTGTGCTCTCGGCTTTCGGTGGGGGAAGTGGCAGAGCGTTGGGTCCCAGGTGGTGAGCAGTTGCACTGTGCATCACCTTTTTTTGTATACTCTTTCATTAGTACCATTGTTGTTGTTGTAATTTCTTTGTGTTTGTCCCAGTAAACTGTCTTTATCTCAACCCTCGAGGTTCCAGTTTCTTTTCCTTTTCTCTCCTCCGTCTCCTCCCCATCCCACCAGACGGGGACGGAGGAGTGAGCGAGCGGCTGCGTGGTCCTTTGTTACTGGCTGGGCTGAAACCACGACAGTCCTTTTTGGCGCCCAATGTGGGGCCTGAAGGGTTGAGATAACGACAGATCTGGCCAGAGCGTGTTGAAACACATTTGTCATATGCATTTCTTATACTAGATAAATAGATGTTAGTCATAATGTTGTTTCATTTGTTTACATGGTGGCGTTTTGTAAGCTCTTATATGCTCTATGTATTGCCTGTAGTTGCGTATCTCATCTCTGGGAGAGTGATTGGGATTATCATTTTGCTGTACTGGGCAATGTCGACTTGTGAAATGATTACATCACTGGTCATGAGGTTAAGCTGGTATCTGTATGAGGCAGTGATATCATTTCCATACTTTGGGCACCTTCTGTTGGATTTCATTGGTAATTACACCCAATCCATGGGGAAGTTAGGGGGGGACACTTCCCTCCATCCATTCGCCTCCCTTTTCTCCTTCCAACTAATTACAACAGCTTTTGAGAATTTTGAATATCCTTGGGATGCGCAAGCCAGTGTGCTGTTAGTGCTATGCCTCCTGACTATGTTTCAGGTCTTCTTTAGGGCTACAAAAAGGCTCTTTAAGAGTACCACTCAGAGATCTCCCCCAAAGCTGGATATTCATGGGTGGCATGGCATGTGGGAGGATGTGGGCAGGTATCTAGAGAACTTCTCACCGCCAGTGACTTGGAAGTTCACTCCCGAACAACTACAGAACCCTCATGAAGTGATAGAATATTTGAAAGAAAAATGCTGTGGCTATCCCAGAGACGCACAACTCACTACACTGTGCTGGGCCCTGGCCAGTATCTACCAAACACTGCTTGATATTATGCAACACCCTCAGGGGGAAAAGGGGGAAAAGATGGAAAACAGGACAACAGGCACCATGGCTACCCCAACCCCAACAACAGGCACCGTGGCTGCCCCTATCCCGAGAACAGGCACCGTGGCTGCCCCTACCATGACAACAGGTACTGTGACTACCCCTACCCCAGTGACAGTTACTGCAGCTAAACCAGAGAACCAACCTGTGCCAGTATCGGTCACCCCTGTACAGAAAAAGAAACACAGAAAGAAATCAGTTCGCTTAGTGAGAGATGAAGATGAACCAGGGTCATCGCGAGAACAGGAGGAAGAGGCAGAACCTGAAATAATTACCCCTCTATCCCTGAGTTGCGTGACATGCAAAAATATTTTAGCCACCACCCAGGTGAGCACATTGTTACCTGGCTGCTCCGATGCTGGGATAGTGGGGCTAGTAGTGTGGAATTAGAGGGTAAGGAAGCTAAGCAGTTGGGATCTCTGTCTAGGGAAGGGGGCATCAACAAGGCGATTGGGAGAAAAACACAAGTCCTCAGTCTCTGGAGGCGACTTCTGTCAGGTATAAAGGAAAGATACCCTTTCAGGGATGAAGTTACATGTCACCAAGGCAAGTGGACCACCATGGAGAGAGGTATCCAGTACCTGAGGGAATTAGCCGTGCTGGAGGTGATTTATAATGATCCAGAAAATGCGCAGTCACCCACAGATCCAGATGAAGTCCAATGCACACAACCCATGTGGCGGAAGTTTCTACGAAGTGCACCACCAACCTATGCCAACTCATTGGCAGTAATGTCCTGGAGAGAAGGCTATGGACAAACGGTGGATGAATTGGCTGTCCAACTCCGGCAATACGAAGGAAGTCTCTCTTCCTCCCTACAGGCCTGTGTCTCAGCTGTAGAGGAATTGTCCCGAGAGTTCCAGCAATTCAAAGTGGATATGTCCTCCTCCTCACCTGTACAGGCCTGCATCGCAGTTATTGGGAGTAAGCGTTCCTCTGCCCAAGAGAAAGGAGAGAGAAAGTGCACATGACGGGCTAACCTGTGGTTTTACCTGCATGACCATGGAGAGGACATGAGGAAGTGGGATGGAAAACCTACCTCAGTCTTGGATGCACGGGTACAGGAGTTGCGAGAAAAAGCAACCAGAAAAGAGGATTCTTCTTGGAAAACTGCTGCTCCAGTTTCCCGTGAGCAGTCCCCCAGACGCAGTAGATGGGCTGATCTCATTTCTGATCCCCTTGAAGGGACTTCTGATTCACGTGTGCAGAAAGTGAGTAACGGATATTCTAACCAGGATTAGAGGGGCCCTGCCTCCAGCCAGGTGGAGGAGAGGGACAACCGAGTCTACTGGACAGTGTGGATTCGATGGCCTGGCACATCAGACCCACAGGAATATAAGGCTCTAGTGGACACTGGTGCACAATGTACCCTAATGCCATCAAGTTATAAAGGGGCAGAACCCATCTGTATCTCTGGTGTGACAGGGGGATCCCAAGAGCTAACCGTATTGGAAGCTGAAATGAGTCTAACTGGGAATGAGTGGCATAAACACCCCATTGCAACTGGCCCAGAGGCCCCGTGCATCCTTGGTATAGATTATCTCAGGAGGGGGTATTTCAAGGACCCAAAAGGGTACCGTTAGGCCTTTGGTATAGCTGCCTTGGAGACGGAGGGCACTGAACAGCTGTCTACCCTGCCTGGTCTCTCTCAAGACCCTTCGGTTGTGGGGTTGCTGAAGGTTGAAGAACAACAGGTGCCAATTGCTACCACGACGGTGCACCGGTGGCAATATCGCACCAACCGAGACTCCCTGATCCCCATCCATAAGCTGATTTGCCAATTGGAGAGCCAAGGAGTGATCAGCAAGACTCACTCACCCTTTAATAGTCCCATTTAGCCCGTGTGGAAATCTAATGGGGAATGGAGACTAACAGTAGATTATCGTGGGCTGAATGAAGTCACGCCACCACTGAGCACTGCTGTGCCAGATATGTTAGAGCTTCAATATGAACTGGAATCAAAGGCAGCTAAGTGGTATGCCACAACTGACATTGCTAATGCATCTTTCTCCATTCCTTTGGCAGCGGAGTGCAGGCCTCAGTTCGCTTTCACTTGGAGGGGTGTCCAGTACACCTGGAATCGACTGCCCCAGGGGTGAAAACACAGCCCCACCATTTGCCATGGACTGATCCAGGCTGCACTAGAAAAAGGTGAAGCTCCAGAGCACCTGCAATATATTGATGACATCATCGTATGGGGCAACACGGCAGAAGAAGTTTTTGAGAACGGGAAGAAAATAATCCAAATCCTTTTGAAGGCTGGTTTTGCCATAAAAGAAAGTAAGGTCAAGGGACCTGCGCAAGAGATCCAGTTCTTAGGAGTAAAATGGCAAGATGGGTGTCGTCAGATCCCTGCGGACATGATTAAAAAAATTGCAGCTATGTCCCCACCGACCAATAAAAAGGAAACACAGGCTTTCTTAGGTGTTGTGGGTTTTTGGAGAATGCATATTCCAAAGTACAGTCAAACTGTAAGTCCTCTCTACCAAGTTACTCGGAAGAAAAACGATGTTAAATGGGGGCCTGAGCAACGACAAGCCTTTGAACAAATTAAGGGGGAGATTGTTCATGCAGTAGCTCTTGGGCCAGTCCGGACAGGACAAGATATTAAAAATGTGCTCTACACTGGGGCTGGTGAGAATGGCCCTACCTGGAGCCTCTGGCAGAAAGCACCTGGGGAGACCCGAGGCCGACCCCTGGGGTTTTGGAGTCGAGGATATCGAGGATCCGAGGCTCGCTATACTCCAACTGAAAAAGAGATCTTGGCAGCATATGAAGGAGTTCGGGCCGCCTCAGAAGTGGTTGGTACTGAAACACACCTCCTCTTAGCACCCCGACTGCCAGTGCTGGGCTGGATGTTCAAAGGGAGGGTCTCCTCTACACATCACGCGAATGACGCCACGTGGAGTAAGTGGATCGCACTGATCACACAACGGGCTCGCATAGGAAACCCCAGTCGCCCAGGAATGTTAGAAGTGATCACGGACTGGCCAGAAGGCAAAGATTTTAGAATGTCACCAGAGGAGGAGGTGGCACGTGCTGAAGAAGCCCCGCTGTATAATAAACTGCCAGAAAATGAGAGGCAATATGCCCTGTTCACTGATGGGTCCTGTCGCATTGTGGGAAAACATTGGAGGTGGAAGGCTGCTGTATGGAGTCCTACACGACTAGTCGCAGAAACTGCTGAAGGAGAAGGTGAATCAAGTCAGTTTGCAGAGGTGAAAGCCATCCAGCTAGCGTTAGACATTGCTGAAAGAGAAAAGTGGCCAGTGCTCTATCTCTATACTGACTCATGGATGGTGGCAAATGCCCTATGGGGGTGGCTACAGCAATGGAAGAAGGACAACTGGCAAACCCATCTGGGCTGACACACTGTGGTAAGATATCGCTGTTCGGATAGAGAAGCTAGTGGTAAAAGTACGTCACGTAGATGCTCATGTACCCAAGAGTCGAGCCACTGAAGAACATCAAAACAACCAGCAGGAAGATCAGGCCGCCAAGATTTAAGTGTCTCAGGTGTGCCTGGACTGGCAACGTAGGGGTGAGCTATTTATGGCTCAGTGGGCCCACGATACCTCAGGCCATCAGGGAAGAGATGCAAGATATAGATGGGCTCGAGATCGAGGGGTGGACTTGACCATGGACACTATCGCACAGGTCATCCATGAATGTGAAACGTGCTGCAACTAAGCAAGCCAAGTGGCAAAAAACCCTGTCGCATGGAGGGCGATGGCTGAAATATAAACAGCGGGAGGCCTGGCAGATTGACTATATCACACTCCCACGAACATGCCAAGGCATGTGCCATGTGCTTACAATGGTGGAAGCAACCACTGGATGGCTGGAAACATACCCTGTGTCCCATGCCACTGCCCGGAACACTATCCTGGGCCTTGAAGAGAAAATTTTATGGCAACACAGCACCCCAGAAAGAATCAAGTCGGACAACGGGACTCACTTCCGAAACAACCTCGTAGACACCTGGGCCAAAGAACATGGCATTGAGTGGGTATATCACATCCCTTATCACGTACTGGCCTCTGGAAAAATCAAACAATACAATGGACAGCTGAAAACTACATTGAGAGCGATGGGGGGTGGAACTTTCAAGCATTGGGATACACATTTAACAAAAGCCACCTGGTTAGTTAATACTAGAGGATCCGCCAATCGGGCTGGCCCCGCCCAACCAAGAGTTCCACATACTGTAGAAGGGGATAAAGTCCCTGTAGTGCGCATGAGGAGCATGTTAGGAAAGACAGTCTGGGTTAGTCTTCCCTCAAGCAGAGGCAAACCCATTCAAGGGGTTGTTTTTGCTCAAGGACCTGGGTACACCTGGTGGGTGATGCAGAAGGATGGGGAAGTTCGATGTGTACCTCAGGGAGATTTGATTTTGGGAGAGAATAGCCAGTGAATTGGGCTGTATGATATTTAACTGCTAAATAACCTGCCAATGCATGTCATTGTATCTATAGTGTCTATATGCCATACCAAGGGTATTACTGTAAGAATTATCCAAATGACTGCAGGATGGAGTTTTGAAACTGAGCCAAGTACAACAGTGATAGAACTTGAACTGGCACCCAGCAATTTCCTCAAGATCAACATCTTTGACCTGCAGACCAAGGGCGTGGGTTGCACCAAATGTACTAGCCACAAGTTCCAGAGGTAGCATACAACAACCCAACATCTCACACCATCTCTCTTAACCTGAAGAACTGTTACAACAGATAGAGCCCCAAAATCGATGGACACGTTAGAGGAATAGCCCATTGGCTAAAGGAACACCATTTGCGTGTGTGTGTGTGTGCAGGGGTGGGGGGGGAGTCCATATACTTATATATAAGACAAGGAAAGTGGTAGTGGTTGATTCGAAAATGTAAGATCTGGGCATGATGTAGATGGTATAGAATAAGGGGTGGATAATGTCCTGGGTTCAGCTGGGATAGAGTTAATTTTTACAGGAACCTGGGAGATGGGGGGCATAGCCGGGGCAGCTGACCTGAACTAAACAAGGAGCTATTCCATACCATGTGACATCATGCTCAGTATATAACTGGGGAGTGGGCCGGGGGGGTGCTCTCGGCTTTCGGTGGGGGAAGTGGCAGAGCGTCGAGTCCCAGGTGGTGAGCAGTTGCACTGTGCATCACTTTTTTTTGTATACTCTTTCATTAGTACCGTTGTTGTTGTTGTAATTTCTTTGTGTTGTCCCAGTAAACTGCCTTTTATCTCAACCCTCGAGGTTCCAGTTTCTTTTTTCTTTCCCTCCTCTGTCTCCTCCCTATCCCACCGGAGGGGGGTGGAGGAGTGAGCGAGCGGCTGCGTGGTCCTTTGTTACTGGCTGGACTGAAACCACGACAGTAACCAATCATGTATTTTGTTACCACTTTTTCCTTGGTCCTGATGTGTATATAAGACCCTGTGGTGTGTGCTAGCTTTGCGGAGTTACCACCTAGCACCCATCTCTGCGCAGACACGAAAGAAACAAATATCTCGGCTCTGTGTGTTATCGGCTCTTCGCACACCAGTTGAAGAACCCTGTTTTGGGACAACACGCTTGCTACCCTCAACCGTAGAGATCCCAAATGTGTAGGCACCATTTGAAATAATTTCCCCAAATCAGTTTCATTTTTGCATTTTCTCTGAGTGTAAATGTGGCTCTTATTCACATGCAAAAGCCCTACACGTAACATGGAGTTATACTTACATCAATAAGCTGCTGCTGATCCTTCTCAGACATATTGGTCAAACTGTAGTACTTTCCAGAAAGGTCTCCTTTCAGCCCAGCTAGAGCAGTGACCACAACATTTTCCACTTCTCTTCTCTCTGCCCTGGTACAAGCTGGAGGAAGGCTGAGGCCTCGGATGCTACGACCAGTACGTACACGTGATGAGAGGACATAGCGCTCATCAAATTGACCATGGGTGATCTGAAGGAAGAATGTTTTTTTAATTTACACACAGTCCCCCATTTTGTATACTACCATTTAAAAAACCCATCATACAAAAATGGGGCATCTTTCTGCTCAAGGATCATGACCTCTCCTAGATATCACAGAACATTAGGAACCCCTCAGTGTTTCAGATAATAAGGTTTTTTTAGGAACTCCAAAGTTCTTTTGCTGACTGAATGAGGCAAAGTAACCAGCTGATCCTTCTTAGCTCCAGCATGGAATATGAAAGGATCTGAGTGGCTTTTGGAAATACAGATATGAACATAGAAAGAAGGCCAGGTATGGAAGATCTTTTGAAAGAGGAAAGCCCAAGATGATGCTAATCTACATGGTTATTGAACTATGAAGGAAATACTAAGCAATGGGTAAGATTTGATTGTGTGTGTGCGGGGCAGGGGGGAAATGCTTTCACTCTAATCCTTAAATACATGGTTGTCTTCATCTCATGAACAGACTCACAGTGCCATTAGGCAGAGGCCCAAATGCTTAGTACCAGCTGGGATTAATCCCTCTGTTAAGAACAAGGTAGGGATGCAACTAGCTTGCTGTTAGGGCCATGAGTGCACCAAGGAGCTCTGCAAACCTCTTTCACCCTCTCTCCACTGGGTTTTAGCCAGCTCTGATATTGCACAGCTGTATAACCATGGATCCAACAACTTTGAAAAGAGCTGTCTGAAAAAGATCTGTGAGAAGTTTCATCTGGGGTCTTTACACCTTGGTTTGAGGTGCATTTAATCTAAGGCCCTCACCCTCAGTCCTTGCCTGAGCTACTTTGTATGTATGCCTGTGCCTGGCCTTGTACCTTGTTTAGCCTGACCCTGCCTTGCTGACCTGACCTCAGACTTGCCTTGTCACTATGGGATTCTCTGTCAATTGCTGGGCTGTTGGCTGAACCTGGTTACTTTAACTAGACCTGTTCTCTTCTTGGGTACTGTGGAACTGTGCCCTTGGTGAGCCCATTGCTCTGCCTGTCTTGTTATCGCTCTTGGCTCCTGGCTTGCTCCTTTTGCACAGTCTCGTGCCTCTGACACTTCTGCATGATTTCAGGGTGTAATTGAATAGAGTAATCAGGTGAACACTAGAGTAGTCCAGTGAAAGAGGTTCAGTAAAGAGAGGAAATTAGAAGAGAAGAATAAGGAAGAGAAAGAAAGGCCATGCAGATGCTAGCCTGGTTTGTCCTTTGTCAGATGCTGAAAACCCCATCAGACCTAAGCTGTAAACTAACAGCTTTGCAAAAAGAAAGGACAGAACCAGGCCTCACTTCATTTAGACATACTCCCTGTGGGATGTGCCATTTCAGTCATTTGTGGTATCCCAGTTTCCTTAGCCAGTTTCCTCATTTTCTTTGGAGTTGGATCAGGGGAAAAAAAGTACTTTTACATACAATATCATCATTGTAAGAAGCAGCACTGAATCTTTATTTCCTCATTATTTTATTTAAATCCTACCTTAGATGCATCCAAGTCTGTGTGATGCTTCATTGTGCGTGGATCATAGCCATTATGTCTCACTTTAATGACAGGGTCAAAAATCTCAGCAAATACCTATGGAGTCAAGAGAATATACAAAGAGTCTTCAGTATCATAGAAACACATTAATGCACTAACTTCAGTCACAAGGGAAAGCCCTTGGTACAGGCTCCTGGATGGCAGCCATAAAGGGGACTTTGCAAGTGCTGACAGGGGTATATATGAAGGGAAGGGTCATATGTGGGTTATATCTTTGAAAAGTGGTCTCTGAAAAAATTATCTCTCAAAATCTGATCTATTTTCAATAGAGCTCTCTTTTATGTAGCAGAGGGTAACTGCCAGTTTCTCAGTTGCTCTGAGTTTCTGCTGTACCTCCTAGAAGCAGAACATGGAATTTCACCCTCTGTCTCCTAACAATAAATTGGGAGATTATTGGTGGTGGATTTCAGTCATTTTGACCTAAACAGTGCTCTGTAGTGGTTGCTCATCTTCACAACAAAAATTGCACCTTACCTTACAATTGCACCTTACTTTATTTACAAGCTTATTCTAGTTACCACAGATAGGTACTGAATGTGGTGGCAACCAGATTAGATTTCAGGATTTATTAGCAACTAAAATACACGTTCAGTTCCCAGGCAGCTTGTGTCCTGTTCTTAGGTCGTATGAGAATACCTATGTCTTCACTGCCATTGGATACTGGTGCTAGTTAGAGCCATTTAGCACAGGTATGACAACACTGATCACAATCACACCTTCATTCTGTTGTGTAGCAATAACTCTGGCAGAACTTTTTAAGGCAGTCACCATGTCTAAATAAGTAAAACAAATCACAGAAGCTGGTAGTTCCAGAATACCAAGTGTCATCTTCCATCCTGAGCAGCTCAGCATTTGGGATACTATTAAGAGACTGTATAATAATAGATACCCTTGTATGGTAAGACTGAAGGAAGCAGACCACAGAGGTAAATAAAAATAAGGATTTTCTTCTTTTTCTGTTCTCCTTGTTTCAGAATTACATAAACCTGTCTATCCTAATACTATCTTTGGCTTTTGTTGTGTTCCAATAGCTATGGCTTAAAGATGCCCGGCACTTCACAGAAGACATTTTCTTTTCAGTTCTGCCTCAACTGTTTTACAATGTAATTTCCATATTACCTTTATTTTGATTTGTCTGATTGATTTTCCATAAACTATGTTTAGTAGTAGGAAAGAGAGCAGCTGTTGGAGGCAAATAGAGTATTGGTCCCAAGCAGCCATATTTTATTAACTTTGACTGCAGTAGAGAGGGGTCCTTTAGCAATGCCTCATATTCACTGCATTACCTAATGTAGAATAGCATTCAAATCCTCATAAAGAGCAGGGAAAATACTGTCTGTATGCACATGGCCTGCCCCTTATATATTCTCTGGGATACAATTTCCCTTAGGAGTGCATATTCTACTAAGAATCTGTGTTCATATAACAAGCTCTTGTGAACTATACCATACAAACGGAACCAAATATGATAGCATTGTGAAAATATTTTACCTCATAGGATTCTTCATCACCTGCAACCATGCCCACAGTTTTAATGAAAGGGTGGCCAGGATTGTCAACCCCGGTTTGGATACACTGGTCTAAGGTGTAGCCATTGGGAGTCATCTTGTCCCTTAGCCTAGCATAAATTGCTGGTGTGAGGCATTCAGCCATGCAGTTGTTATGTTTGCGGAGATCAGGATAGTCTGCACTGAAGAGAAAAAAAAATCACAAGCACTTAATGTGATATCTTTAAACAGTAATCCTTGCTAATTTAAGAAACTACTTAAGCGATCAGGAGATATGGAGTACACAGCACAGTTGAAAAATATAATTAGTTCTTGGTTTATACATGTATTGGGTTTATGTGGCAAGGTTTTCGGGGGGGGGGGGGGGGGTGCTGCAGGAGTGGCTTCTATGAGAAGAGATCAGGGGCTGCCCCCATGTTGGACAGAGCCAGTTTCAGCCTGCTCCAAAATGGACCCACCTCTGGCCAAAGCTGAGCCAATCAGTGAAGCTGGTGGCACCTCTGTGATAACATATTTAAGAAAGGGTAAAAAACACTGCATAGCAAGTTGTGAGAGAGAGAAATGAGAAAAAAATGTGAGAAAAAACAATCCTACAGATATCAAGGTCAGTGAAGAAGGAGGGGGAGGAGGTGCTCCAGGTGCTGGAGCAGAGATTCCCCTGCAGCCCATGGGGAAGACCATGGTGAGGCAGGCTGTCCCCCTGCAGCCTGCGGAGGACCCCACACCAGAGGAGGTGGATATGCCCTGAAGGAAGCTGCAGCCCATGGCAAGCCCATGCTAGAGTAGGCTCCTGGCAGGAACTGCAGGCCATGGAGAGGAGTCCATGCAGGAGCAGGTTTTCTAGCAGGAACTGTGGCCTGTGGAGGACCCATGCAGGAGCAGTCTTTTCCTGAAGGACTGTACCTCATGGAAAGGACCCATGCTGGAGCAGTTCTTGAAGAACTGCAGCTTGTTTTTGGGTTCTTGGGAAGGATCCACATTGGAGAAGTTGGTGAAGGACTATATCCCATGGGAGGGACCCCACAATGGAGCAGGGAACAGTGTGAGGAGGAAGGAGTGGCAGAGATGAAGTGTTATGAGCTGACCGCAACCCCCATTCTCCATTCCCCCGTGCTACTTGGGGGGCAGGAGAGAGAAGAGTTAGGAGTGAAGTTGAGCCTGAGAGGACGGGGGGGTGGGGGACAGGTGGTTTTAGTTTTGTTTTTATTTCTCACTATCCTACTCTCTTACAATTAATTGGCAATAAATTAAATTAATCTTCCCCAAGTCGAGTCTGTTTTGCCTGTGACAGTAATTGCTGAGTGATCTCCCTGTCCTTATCTCAACCCATGAGGTTTTTAATCTTATTTTCTCCCCCTGTCTTGCTGAAGAGGGGGAATAAGAGAGTGGCTGGGTGGGCATCTGGCAGCCAGCCAAGGATAACTCACCACAATACGTTGCACTGAAATTTAGGAAGGGAGGAATATTGAAGTCACGCAAAGTACTCCACACTGCACTGGTGGGCAACTGCACTAACAGACAATAGCAGCTTTCTGTTACTTGGAGCAACCAGAAAAATTAATACTAATGACCTTTGAAAGTGTATTAAACCTTATTGAAACTCTGCTGAGACACTCTTATTCAGAATTAAAAGAGCTCTAACATTGTTTTGTTCAAGTAGGAAATTAATTATGTTTAACTGGATAAGAGCTCTCATTCTGAACCGAGATGTTCTTGCAGCTTTGTGGACATCAGTGGAACTGTCTGATCTATATTAGCTGGGAATCTAACTCTTTTACAATATTTGGGGTTTTTTTTAATGGTTTTATTTACAAAAAGCTGTACAGTATAATGAACCAGAGAAAATGAAGACAACATGCTTTAGTAAAGCATTTTTGCAAGTGAGTCAAATCATATTTACTTTGTTTTGATAACACGTTGCTTTATGCACAACCCCATTATTTTTATGAGAATTTATTTGAACTAAGATACTATTTGCTACATAAAAAAATCTGTCAAAGCCTGGTCCCTTTTTTGTGTGTGTGCTTTGTTCTGTTTTTTCACAAATATGGCCAGCAAAGTCAACTTACATATCTGTAGCTAGTTTCTAATCATCAACAAGCTAGTTTTTAAACAGCATTAGGAATATTTCAAGTACAGTAGTTATATAAGAGGTTTCTTTACTACTTGCATAATTAAAATACTTCCATGATTCCTAATAGTAGAATCTATACAGTCAGGCAGTCCAATAGGCGCTGAAAGCATTCAAGAGCTGACAAGATAAAATAAGAACTAATTTGGTGCTTTGCCTAAAAATGGAACCATTTTTCAGGCTTGTCATTGTTTGGCAATGTTTTTGTGAGTGTGTTGATATGATCTCACACCCCTATTTTCTGGTCTTGAAGGCCATTGTCAGTGCTATCTAAAACTGGGGTTACTAATAAAGGATGCTGGGTTTTAGGTTGTCAGTCAACAGCCCATATGCAGACACATAGATGGTGTGTTTGCATGAGGGAGTAGGTACTCTGCAGCTTTAATGGGATCCTCCTCCCCCAAAGAGTTAAATGCTATGCCTAGCCCAGTTAACTGGGCCCTATGCTTAGCCGGCTACTTAACCCAAAGTGCTTACCTTGGAGGGAAGAGTTTTCGTTTTTCTTGAACAGCAGCCTTAACATTTTGCTTATTGAGGAGGTACCCAGTGGTTAGGACCCCTGTGCCTGCTGCTGCAAAGAGTGCAGCAGTTGCACGGCCAGCCATGAGACGACAGAATGTGCTAGCCATTTGTCTTGGAAAGATACAATTTCTAGAAGAGAAGACAACCTAAAATCAACCCATAAGACCTCATACAATGCAAATGAAAAATAAACCTTCACTTTTAACTGTAGTCCAATAAAAGAAGCAATTAATTTTTATTACTGGTTTGCATTGAAACACTGTTAAGAAAAATGGTTAGCATTTATTGTATTTCTATATATGCACCTTTGGTAGACTTGGAAATCAATTGATTTTTAGTGCTGTATTGAGCGCACAATTCTAAACCCAACACCCAGAATATTTTAATTGTTTTAATGATTTAGGGCCATAAATCAATGCTTTAGCTTGCTTCATAGTAACAATGCATTACATAGAGACATCTTTCCACTGACCAAAAAGGTACAGTATCAGAGTAAGAAACAGCAGACAAAAATATTTAAAATGAAAGGAGTATTTTGGTATTTTGGTGAAAGGAGTAATAGGAAAGGAGGTTGAAACCTTGTGGAGGTTTTGAGTCTGAGGTTTTGAGTATTTCATGGTATAATCAATTATATAATGCTGACTGTAGATTGCAGGGTTTTGTGGCATGGAGTGGGATAAGGCATCCTGCTAAGTCAGAAGTGTGAGTTCTATATTTTTATTGAAAATGCTTCCAGGTGACTCTGCTGTAAGTGGCTGTCTAGTCAGAAAAGTCAAATGTGGCAGGATGTGGCATTAGGTAGGTCGTTCCTTTCAGTGCTATCACCTACAGAAACTCATACACCTTTTCCATGCTAGCCTGACCTGTTAAACACTTTTTGTGCTTTTTTTCCATATGAATAAAGTTGAAGTAGGCCAGAACTCATCAGCCTGAAAAAGAGACAGTTTGGAAGAGGGATATGGTAGGGACCTAAAAATCCTGAGTGGCATGGGAAGCATGGATAGAGATCAACTCTTCACTGCCTTTTCCAATATAAGAATACAGTCCATCAAATGCAACTAGTGGGATCAACATTCAAAACAAACAAAGGAAGGTAAATCTTTACACAATCTGTCATAGACCTATGGAACTCCTTGTCAAAGGATGATGTAGATGCAGGACATGATCTGAAAATAGCTGAAAGCTGTGAGAGTATCAAGGAGTATCACATGTTTGTTCTGCTCTCTTCTCTGAGCATCAACTTATGGCCATTGTTGGACAGAGTACTGGGTTATGAAGACCCCTGGGCTGGATCAGTACTGTTATTCTTGAAATTTAGGATACTATGGAAGTATACAAGCATCTTTCAGAATACCCTCCAGCACGCCCTCCACCCCTCTGCACCCTGTTGCTAACTGACTTCTCACCTTCGGTTCGTTGCTATGTATGGTTTGTCACTATGCATGGTTCATCATTATGCAGAACTTGCCCCACCACAATGTTTGAGACATTAACTCTTTCAGTCTCTTACAGTGAAGAGTCCTCCCCCTGAGGAGGAAGGAGTGGCAGAGACAATGTGTGATGAACTGACTGCAACCCCCATTCCCTGTCCCCCTGTGCTGCTCGGGGGAGGATGTAGAGAAAATCGGGAGTGGAGTTAAGCCCAGGAAGAAGGGAGGGGTGGGGGGAAGGTGTTTTAAGATTTGTTTTTAATTCTCATAATCCTACTCTGATTTGATTGCTAATAAATGATACTCATTTCCCCAAGTTGAGTCTGTTTTGCCCATGATGGTAACTGGTGAGTGATCTCTCCCTGTCATTATCTCGAGCCACAAGCTTTTTCTTATATTTTCTTTCCCCTGTCCATTTGAGAAGGGGAGTGATAGAGTGGCTTTGGTGAGCACCTGGCATCCAGCCAAACTCAACTCACCACACCGTGATTACGCCACCTGCATGGCCTTGCCTTTATATAACAGTGTAGCAAGAAGTTCTCATGAGAATATAATTTCTATTTGCCAGTAGAAATGATGAATAGAGCTGTTTCCCTTTAAGAAAAGCCTGTAATAGCTGGAATGACCAAAATGGGGAAACCCTTTCTATGGACAGGGTCTGCACAGCATGCTGTGTGTGGATCAGAGGCCCGCTGAATGCTGCATAACTCAGGGTTCCCAGCATCTAAAGGGATGTAAGATTGTCCCTTTCTTTCTTTCTTTCTTTCTTTCTTTCTTTCTTTCTTTCTTGTGTTAGCTCTAATAAATAGCATTTAAAATGATACTTTACAGAGTGCTTTTCTTACTGGGATCATAACAAACCAGCACTTCCAGGTGCAAAGCACCAAGTCCCCAAAAATAGAAGCAACAGAACATCTCTACAGCTACTAAATAATTAATGCCTTAAAATATCATATTAGCCGTTTGGGGCCACAGGAGATCACTAGAAGTTCAAGTTCTGTTAATTGCCTGAAAAGTTTTGGCCCCTTTTAAGAATCACAGAATTCTCCATATTGAAAGTATGGAGTGATGACAACAGTCCTCAGCAAAGTATGATTCTGGAGTGACTACAGAGCTCTGGGGGCAGTAGTCAAGGGCATGGGGGCCCAGGTGGTACTCTCCTCAATTCTGCCAGTGAGGGTAAAAGGCATGAGGAGGAGGCTATTACAGGTCAATAATTGTCTGCAGAGCTGTTCTTGGCAACAAACAGAGGTTTGGTTTCTATGACCATGGGACCCTGTTTGAGGATCAGTGTCTGCTTGGTAGAAATGGGAACCACCTCACTAAGTGGGGCAAACGTATCATTGCCAATAGGACGGCTGACTTGGGGCTAACCTGGTAAGGAGGTTTTTAAACTAGGAATGATGGGGGATGGAGAGAGTTACCAGGAGCCCTGTGAGGGAGTGATGGACAGGGTAGATGAGCAAAGGGCCTGGGGTGATATGACCGAAAAGGATCAGAAAACCAAAAAATATGCGGCTTGAGCAGGGTCACCTCCAGCATTTTCATGTAAGCAAGGAAGCATCTACAAGGCACTGTTATGGAGAAATCCCAAAAATCCTTTCTGGGAAATTAGCATGCTGGGGTGCCTCTCTAAAGTGCCTGTACACTAATGCATGCAGCATGGGGAATAAACATGAGGAATTAGAGATCTGTGCACAGTTGCAGGGCTACGATCCTGTTGGGATCACAGAGAATGGCTACCAAGACTGGAGTGTTGCAATGGAGGGGTACAGGCTCTTTAGGAAAGACAGTATGGGAAGACAAGGAGGGGGAGTTGCCCTTTATGTTAGAGAACAACTGGTATGTATGGAGCTCTGTCTGGGGATGGATGATGAGCCTCTGAGAGCTTATGGTATTAAAGAGCATACAGGTATGGGAGACACTGTAGTGGATGTCTGCTACAGGCTGCCTGACCAGGAAGAGCAAGTGGATGAGGCCTTCTACAGACAGCTAGGAGCAGCCTCACATTTGCAGGGGCCTCCTGGGGTACTTTAACCACCCCAATATCTGCTAGAGGGACAACACAGCAGGGCATGAGCAATCCAGGAGGTTCCTGGAGAGCATCAATGACAACTTCCTCACCCAAGTGACAGAGGAGCCAACGAGGAGAGGTGCTCTGCTGAACCTCCTGCTCACCAACAAGGAGGGGCTCGTTGGGGATGTGAAGGTCAAAGGCAGCCTTGGCTGCAGTGACCATGAGATGGTGGAGTTCAGGATCCTGAGGGGAAGGAGGGAGGAGGGTAAAAAGCAAGCTCACAACCTTGGACTTCAGGAGAGCAGACTTTGGCCTTTTCAAGGATATGCTTGGAAGAGTCACATGGGATAAGGCCCTGGAGGGAAGAGGGGCCAAAGAAAGCTGGTTAATATTCAAGGATCTCCTCCTCCAAGCTCAAGAGCGGTCCATCCCAACGAGCAGGAAGTCAGGCAAAGATCCCATGAGGCCTGCGTGGATGAACAGGGAGCTCCTGGCCGAACTCAAACACAGAAAGGAAGCATAAAGAGGGTGGAAGCAGGGATGGGTAACCTGGGAGGAATACAGAGATACTGTCTGAGCATGCAGAGATGCAGTTAGGAAAGCCAAAGCCCACCTGGAACTGAATCTGGGCAGGAATGTCAAAGGCAACAAGAAGAGCTTCTAGAAGTACATAAGTGGAAAAAGGAAGGTTAGGGAAAATGTGGGCCCACTGCTGAATGGAGTAGGGGACCTGGTGACACAGGACATGGAAAAGGCTGAGGTACCAAATGCCTCAGTCTTTACTAGCAAGACCAGCCTTTGGGAATCCCAGGCCCCAGAGACCAGGGGCAAAGGCTGGAGCAAGGAAGACGTACCCTTGGTGGAAGAGGATCAGTTTGGGGAATACTTAAGCAAACTGGACGTACATGAGTCCATGGGCCCTGATGGGATGCACCCATGAGTACTGAGGGAACTGGCAGATGTCATTGCAAGGCCATTCTCAATTATCTTTGAATGATCATGGCGATTGGGAGAAGTGCCTGGGGACTGGAGGAAAGCAAACGTCACTCCCGTCTTCAGGAAGGGCAAGAAGGAAGATCCAGGGAAATACAGGCCAGTCAGCCTCACCTCGACCCCTGGGAAGGTGATGGAGCAGTGAGTCCTGGGAATCATTTCCAGGCACATGAAAGGCAAGAAGGTGATTGGGAGTAGTCAGCATGGATTCACCAGGGGGTAGTCATGCTTGAGCAACCTGATAACCTTCTATGATGAAATGACTGGCTTGGTAGATGAGGGGACAGCAGTGGATACTGTCTACCTTGACTTCAGGAAGGCCTTGGACACTGTCTCCCATAAGATCCTCATAGAGAAGCTGTTGAAGTATGGGCTGGATGAGCAGACAGCGAGGTGGGGTGAAAACTGGCTGGATGGCTGGGCACAGAGGGTGGTGATCAGGGAACAAAGTCCAGTTGGAGGCCAATAAGTAGCGGTGTACCCCAGGGGTCAATACTGGGTCCAGGCCTGTTCAACATCTTCATTGATTGGAGTGTGCTACCTTGAACTTCTAGCCCTTATACCTGTTTGGCTGAGTCATAGAATCCTAGAATCATTTAGGTTGGAAAGGACCCTTAAGAACATCGAGTTCAACCGTAAACCTAACACTGCCAAGTCCACCACTAAACCATGTCCCTAAGCGCCACATCTACACGGTCTTTTAAATACCTCCAGGGATGGCGACTCTACCACTGCCCTGGGCAGCCTGTTCCAATGCTTCACAACCCTTTTCGGTGAAGACATTTTTCCTAACATCCAATCTAAACCTCCCCTGGCGCAACTTGAGGCCGTTTCCTGTCGTCCTATCGCTTGTTACTTGGGAGAAGAGACCGACACCCACCTCGCTATAACCTCCTTTCAGGTAGTTGTAGAGAGCGATAAGGTCTCCCCCTCAGCCTCCTTTTCTCCAGACTAAACAACCCCAGTTCCCTCAGCCACTCCTCATAGGACTTGTTCTCTAGACCCTTCACCAGCTTCGTTGCTCTTCTCTGGACACGGTCCAGCACCTCAATGTCTTTCTTGTAGTGAGGGCACCAACACCGAACACAGTATTTGAGGGGGGGCCTCACCAGTGCCAAGTACAGGGGGACAATCACTTCCCTAGTCCTGCTGGCCCCACTATTTCTGATACAAGCCAGGATGCTATTGGCCTTCTTGGCCACCTGGGCACACCGCTGGCTCATATTCAGCAGGCTGTGGACCAATACCCCCAGGTCCTTTTCTGCCAGGCAGCTTTCCAGCCACTCCAGTCGTTCCACCCCAAGTCGTTACTTGATAGGCTGTTACTTGTTGCTGCTGACATATTTACTCCAGATGCTGATTTACGTGTACCCTCACCTGATCAGGTCCTTGATCCCTTTCTTGCTGTACATCAAACTCCAAGAAATGTTAATGGCTGTTTTCGATTTTTGCTGATTGCTGTGCTGTTTATCACTTTGCTTTGCTTTGCGTGGGAGAGCTATGCTAAAAGTACTTGCCTTGAGCGTAATCTGGTATTTCGGCCCTACATTGCTGTTGTTTCACTACTCCGAGAACCATCTCATGAAGACGATCAGCCATTACATCTTTCCCCTTTTCTCCTCGGAGAGACAACTTGAGGAGGTATACTGTGGGGCTTAGCTGCCTACCGGGGTTAAGCCCCAATCCGTCTAACAGTCTATCCCTCAAATCCATATTTCTCCAATACAGAGGCAAGAATGCTGTGGGAGACCATGCCAAAGGCCTTACAGAAGTCCAGGTAGATGACATCTGTAGCTCTTCCCTTGTCCGCTGATGCAGTCACTCCATCATAGAAGGCCACTAGATTAGTCAGGCATGATTTGCCCTTGCTGAAGCCATGCTGGCTGTCTCTCATCACCTCCCTGACTTCCATATGGCTTCAGCATAACTTCCAGGAGGATCTGCTCCATGATCTTCCCAGGCACAGAGGTGAGGCTGACAGGTCAGTAGTTCCCAGGGTCCTCCTTTCTACCCTTTTTAAAAATGGGTGCAATGTTTCCCTTTTCCCAGTCACCAGGGTCTTCACCTGACTGCCGTGACTTTTCAAATATCATGGAGAGTGGCTTGGCAACTACTTCTGCCAGTTTCCCCAGGACCCTGGGATGCATCTCGTCGGGTCCCATGGACTTGTGTATGTTCAGGTTCCTCAGGTTGTCTCGAACCTGATCTTCTCCTACAATGGGAGGGACTTCATTCCCCCAGTCCCTGCCTTGAGGTCCATCCACTCGAGAGGTGTGGGAAGAGAGATTACCACTGAAAACTGAGGCAAAAAAGTTGTTGAGTACCTCAGCCTTCTCCTCGTCCGTTGTCACCAGTTTGTGAGTTGTGTTCATCAGAGGGGGTACACTTTCTTTGACCTTCCTTTTCTGGCTGACATACCTATAGAAGCCCTTTTTATTATTCTTTGCATCCCTTGACAAGTTCAGCTCGAGCCACGCCTTGGCCTTCCTGACACCATCCCTACACAACCGGGCAGCGTCCCTATACTCTTCCCAGGATGCCTGTCCCTGCTTCCACTGCCTGTGCATTTCCTTCTTGCCCTTCAGTTTGACCAGCAGGTCTTGGCTCATCCATGCCTGTGTCTTGCCTTCCTTTCCTGATTTCTTACACCTAGGGATCAAGAGCTCTTGCGCTCTATGGAAAGCATCCTTAAAGATCTGCCAGCTCTGTTCTGCTCCCTCATTCCTGAGGGCAGTTTCCCAGGGGGACCTATTGACTAACTCCTTGAACAGCTGGAAATTTGCTTTCCTAAAATTCAGGGTCCTGACTTTACTCTTCGCCTGACCCATATCCCTCAGCACTGCAAACTCCACCAGTGCAGGATCACTGTAGCCCAGGCTGCCTCCAATCTCGATGTCACCGATTAGCTCACTTGGTGCTGGTGACCATCAGGTCCAGTATCGCAGCCCCTCTGGTAGGGCTGTCTATTACCTGGCTTAAGAAATTATCCTCAATGCACTCCAGGAGTCTCCTGGATTGCCTGCAGCTCGCCGTGCTACTTCTCCAGCAGATGTCGGGGTGGTTGAAGTCCCCCAGCTGGATGAGAGCCTGCGAGCGCGATGCCTCCTGGAGCTGGAGTAAGAAGGCTTCATCAGTAGGCTCCCCTTGATTGGGCGGCCTGTAGTAAACACCAACCACAAGGTTCCCTTTGTTGCCTCGGTCTCTAGCTCTTACCCATAAGCTTTCAACCTGCTCGTGGCTATTCTTCAGAGACAGCTCTTCACAATCTATCCATTTCTTGATGTAGAGGAAAACCCCTCCGCCCCTCCTTCCTCGCCTGTCCCTTCTGAAAAGCCTGTAGCCATCGATAGCCGCACTCCTGTCATGAGTTTCGTCCTGCCAAGTTTCAGTAATGGCAATTAGGTCATAGCTTTCCAGCAGCACGGTGGCTTCCAGAGGTGGAAAGCTGCTGCGTGGAGTCCCACAGAACAAGTCGTAGAAGCCGTCAAAGGAGAAGGCGAGTCGGGTCATTTGGCAGATGTGAAAGCCATCCCACTGGCCCTAGAGATTGCTGAATGAGAAAAGTAGCCAGTACTCTGTCTCTCTACTGAGTCATGGATGGTGGCAAATGCCCTATGAGGGTGGCTACAGCAGTGGAAGAAGACCAATTGGCAGCACAGACGTAAACCCATCTGGGCTGCTGCATTGTGGCAGGACATTGCTGCCCAGGTAGAGAACCTTGCTGTAAAAGTGCGTCATGTAGATGCTCACGTGCCTAAGAACCGTGCTGCTGAAGAACATTGAAACAACAAACAGGTAGACAAGGTTGTCAAAATTGAAGTGGCTCGGATGGACCTGGACTGGGAGCATAAGGGTGAGCGGACTGGGAGCATAAGGGTGAGCTGACTGGGAGCATAAGGGTGAGCTATTCATAGCTCAGTGGGCCCATGCAACATCTGGACGTCTAGGAAGAGATGCAATGTACAGAGCCAGGGGTGATCCAGGGATGGGCCTGAACACTGAAGCCATCACACAGGTTTTCCGTGAAAGCAAAGCATGCACCATAATCAAGTGAGTAAAGACTCTCTGGTACAGAGAACGGTGGCTGCAATATCAATAAGGGGAGGTGTCCTGGTTTCAGCTGGGATAGAGTTAATTGTCTTCCTAGTAGCTGGTACGGTGCTATGTTTTGAGCTCAGTATGCAAAGAATGTTGATAACACACTGATGTTTTCAGTTGTTGCTAAGTAGCGTTTAGTCCAAAGTCAAGGATTTTTCAGCTTCTCATGCCCAGCCAGCGAGAAAGCTGGAGGGGCACAAGAAGCTGGGAAGGGACAGAGCCAGAGCAGCTGACCCAAAGTGGCCAACGGGGTATTCCATACCATGTGACGTCACGTTGTCGTGGTTTAACCCCAGCCAGCAACTAAGCACCACGCAGCCGCTCACTCACTCCCCCCCCATCCAGTGGGATGGGGGAGAAAATCGGGAAAAAAGAAGTAAAACTCCTGGGTTGAGATAAGAACGCTTTAATAGAACAGAAAAGAAGAAACTAATAATGATAATGATAACACTAATAAAATGACAACAGTAGTAATAAAAGGATTGGAGTGTACAAATGATGCGCGGGGCAATTGCTCACCACCCACTGACCGACACCCAGCTAGTCCCCGAGCGGCGATTCCCTGCCCCCCACGTCCCAGTTCCTATACTAGATGGGACGTCACATGGTATGGAATACACCGTTGGCCAGTTTGGGTCAGGTGCCCTCGTTGTGTCCTGTGCCAACTTCTAGTGCCCTGGCTGGGCATGAGAAGCTGAAAAATCCTTGACTATAGTCTAAACACTACTGAGCAACAACTGAAAACATCAGTGTTATCAACATTCTTTGCATGCTGAACTCAAAACATAGCGCTGTACCAGCTACTAGGAAGACAGTTAACTCTATCCCAGCTGAAACCAGGACACACGTTTAGTATAGAAACTGGGGGGAGTGGGGGCAGGGGATCGCCACTCAGGGACTAGCTGGGTGTCGGTCGGCGGGTGGTGAGCAATTGCCCTGCGCATCATTTGTACATTCCAATCCTTTTATTACTACTGTTGTCATTTTATTAGTGTTATCATTATTAGTTTCTTCTTTTCTGTTCTATTAAACTGTTCTTGTCTCAACCCACGGGTTTTACTTCTTTTCCCGATTTTCTCCCCCATCCCACTGGGTGGGGGGGGAGTGAGTGAGTGAGTGGCTGCGTGGTGCTTAGTTGCTGGCTGGGGTTAAACCACCACAGGAGGCCTGGCAGATCAATTATATCACACTGCCATGAACCCACCAAGGCAAGCCCTGCATGCTTACCATGGTGGAGGTGAGCACCGGAGGGTTGGAAACACCCTGTAGCCAATATCACTGCTTGAAACACCATCCTGATCCCTGTAAAGCAAGTTCTGTGGCAGCACAGCACCCCAGAAAGAATCATGTCAGACAACAGGACTCATTTCCAAAGCAACTTCATGAGCATCTGGGCCACGGAACACGGCATTGATCATAGAATCATAGAATAGTTTGGGTTGGAAGGGACCTTTAAAGGTCATCTAGTCCAACCCCCCCTGAAATAAACAGGGACATCTTCAACTAGATCAGGTTGCTCAGAGCCCCGTCCAACCTGACCTTGAATGTTTCCAGGGATGGGGCTTCTACAATCTCTCTGGGCAACCTGTTCCGGTGCTTCAGCAAACAGGATTGGGTGTACCACATTCCCTATCATGCACCAGCCTCTGGAAAGACTGAAGGATGCAACGGACTGTTAACGACTGTAATGAAAGCGCTGGGTGCTGGGACATAGAAGGACTGGGATGCAAATTTAGCAGAAGCCGCTTGGCTGTTTAATACCAGAGGATCAGATAACTGACCTGGCCCTGCCCAAACAGAACTCCTATGTGCTGTA
The DNA here is from genome assembly GCF_929443795.1 of Astur gentilis. Classification (NCBI taxonomy): domain Eukaryota; kingdom Metazoa; phylum Chordata; class Aves; order Accipitriformes; family Accipitridae; genus Astur; species Astur gentilis. The sequence continues at coordinate 35,161,337 of NC_064918.1, forward strand.
GAAGGAGATAAGGTCCCTGTAGTGCATGTAGGGAACTGGCTGGGAAAGTCATCATGGGCAAATCCATTTGTGGGATTGCTTTCGGTCAAGGACTCAGGTATAATTGGTGGGTAATGCAGGAGGATGGGGAAATCTGTTGTGCACCTCAAGGAGATTTAACCCTAGGGGAAAATAACCCATGATTTGAGTTGCATATTATAGGAAGTACAACAGCAGGAATCACCTGAACCAACAGAGAATGAGCCTTGCAAGAAGCCAAGCAAGTACAGCAGCGACCCAACCTGAGCTGGCTTTGGCATCCAATAACTCAACACAACACGCAACCTCTCCTGTCCTGAGTGACCACCATAATGAACGGAGCCCAAGTCATAGACTAAGTGAACTCAATGGACATTTTATGGACATTTTACAGGGGAGGCCCATAGACTAAGGGAATGATATCTGTGTATATATCAAAGGACAGGAAGGGGGAGCGGTGATTAATGAGGATGTATTGGAAAGTGTAGGACCCGAGCGTGACGTAAATGGTATGGAATAAAGTGTAGAGGTTGTACAGGGTTTGGCTGGGATGGGGTTAACTTTCTTCATAGCAGCTGGTATGGTGTTATGTCTTAGATTTGTGGCTAAAACAGTGTTGATAACACACTAGTGTTTTGCCTATTGCTGAGCGGTGCTTGCACAAGTATCAAGGCTTTCTCTTTTTTCCCCACCCTGTTCCCTGCAGTGAGTAGGCTGGGGGTAGGAGGGGACACAACCTGGACAGCTGACCCAGACTGACCAAAGGGATATTCCATGCCATACAACATCACGCTCAGCAATAAAAACTGAGGGAAGGAGGGGTTTGGAAGGTAGTCATTGCTTGGAGACTGGCTGGGCATCAGTCTACTTGTGGGAGATGGTGAGTGATTGCCTTTGCATCACTTCTTTTGTTTTCTTCCTCTTTCCTTCGCTTATTAAACTCTCTTCATCTCAATCCATGAATTTTCTCACTTTTGCTCTTCCTATTCTTTCCCCCGTCCCAGTGGGCTGGGAGAGTGAGTGAACAGCTGTGTGGTGCTTAGCTGCTGGCCACACTACTTAAAAAATGTTTCTCTGCTAATTGGTTTATAACTGCATCAATCTTTGTAGAAATTAGTTCTTTCAATGCACCACAAGCGACATACACATTTGGACTTTATTTTGGAAACATATAGGACTGAATGAGTTGCATCTTAATTAGCCCTGATTTTTCATTCTTTAAACATTTCTTCTTTAGTTGTCTAAATGAGGTCTAATTTCTGTGATATTGTACACAACACTTTTTTGAAGTATAAAGCTTAGTAATTTTATATTACATATTTGAAGGACACTTTTAGCATTCGTAGCAAGACACCACAACCATATGGCACTAGGATGATACTCCCATAGTAATAAGACTGTTTTTCCAAAACATTATGGACAGCTTCTTCCTTTATTAACTGGATGACATCAGGGTTTTCAGCTACTAACCCATTTTGCACACTGTATTAGAAATATTCAGGGAAGTGATCTAAAATGAACCGTTTCAGTGTAAGAATGTTGAGTCTAGAGCACTGTATATTAGAGCACTGTATATAGTCTACATGCAGATCAGTAGAAGTTAACATATCAGGAAACACAACAGTCCAAAGTGAATAAATGAGGACTGGTATTTCACAGTGTGGGCATATAAATTGGAACACTAACTCAGATCCACAGATTAAGACAGCACTGATGTTATTGCGGACTGATGAAAAGACCGGCAGACAGAGAATACCAGGTAGAGAAAAGCTGGAGCTTCTCAAATACCATAGCATGTCACAGAGATACATAAATGTACCTCGTGCACTGCTATACCAGTCTATGCTGCAACTGGGAGGGCGCATCTGCATTTACTGCCCATGGCATCACTGTTGGGTTTGGCTCGCCAACTCTCCAATGCAAGTGGCTTGCAACAGTTACTGGTCATAATGTGATGGTCTTATTCAAGTCATTAATCTCCTGGTTTTCCTTACCACTGCCAGGGGTAATTGGCCCAAACCCCACTCAGTTGTGCTCTGTTGTCAGCCAGCACCTATAATATTTCTGTCTTTCTTTCCATTGCAGATGGCATGGCCTTGGATACAAGCTTCAGAAGTACCCACAATTGCATATCCATTAATTGCTGAAGGCGGAGTGTAAGATATACATGTATCAGCTGGTATCCAGCATCAGGTGGTTTTCCTGTGGGTAAGGTGGAGGGATTTTTCTCTTGATGCTAAGAATGCTGCAGGACATTTTGATGACTCCTGGGTTTTGAATCCAACTTACAGCTTTACAAAATGCTTGGACAAATAGCCTTACACATTTTGCCTTTATTATGTCATTCTGCTCACAGTTTGGATGCTGGATTTGCCTCATGATAACTAGTTAAGATATCTTTTGTATCCCTCCAGGACTATGCATGCTTTTGGCTCAAGGGCAGAGCCTGGAGTACAGCTCAATAGTTCTGAGAGTGGAATTTGTCACTGGCAATACTGGCAAAATTTTCCATGCAACAGGTTTACTCCTGTAGTGAACAAATTTGATTAATTAACAAATTTGATTAATTCCTTAAAAGCCATCTTGTGGATCAAGTTGATAGGGAGTGGTCACTTCATGTGTGAAGTGATTAATTGTGAGGGGAATAAATGCTACCTTGACTTAAATTAAGTCACTAAGCCATGCAACATATAGCATTAAGTGTCTGCAAAACCAGGTTTTCTTCATAGCTGAACACAATTATTCCTGATGTCCCACCACATCAGCACTATAAAGGGTAAGCAAATTCAGAGCCGAATTGGAATTGCCTTTTCTAGAACAATATTCAATAAGCTATGGCTTCCAGTGAATCAGCAAAAACAATCTGAAAGGTCATGATCTTGGCGGTCATAGCCTATCTCTTTTCTCTCTCCAAGATTTGCTCAGCTACCTGCAACCAGCCTTTAGAATATTAGTGCTCTGACAGGACTGTATTCTGTTTTTAAAATTCCATTTTAATACTCTCTCTATAAAACCTACCATGCACAGAATGCAGAGACAAAAGCCAGCTGCAAGATTCAGTACAAGTCACTGCAGCAATTGTGGTGCTGGCTGAGAAACAGCCCAAAGGATTCCAAATATCATTTAAGGTGGAGCTGCTGTTAGTAGCCACAGTCTGAATCCCAGGATGAAAAAAATAATAATGCCTCTTTTAGGGCATTAAACCAGTTTTCCCTCTTCATAATACATCAAGATTACAGCGTCTGTTAAAGGCCAATGTAGGTTCTAAAAGAAATACAATTTTTATAGATCGGGTCCCTCACCAACACTAAAAAGATACCTTTTTTTAATTAATAACTTATGAAAATTCCAGTGAACCAAGACATATCAAAACTCCCCTTGCTACTCCAACCAGAGGTTGCATAGAATTCTTCAGGACATTTGATTCACAGCTACAACCTTCTTCAGACTATTTCAGCAGTATCATATTGCACACAGTGATCCTGTGATCTGCATGCAGGTGAAACCATTCCATCCATTTCAAAGACTGAATCATCACAAATGCACAAACCACCTCTTTACCCTTTAAGGAACTTGCAGTCTTTACTACTGCTTTTAATATAAACAAACTCTTTTACAATTACCCCTTTACTCTCTTGAACTTCTTTTAAAGAGAAAGCTGTCAGCTCTATTTTCTTAGGTGGATATTCATGTAGTTGAACATAAATATTGATTATCCTTTATTTTATACTAGGCAGCACATGTGCTTTTAGCCAAGGATGGAAAGAAGGTACAAGGGTTACAGACTGAACAGTGACATTTCTAGAAATAGAACTAGATTAAATATTTGAATCATGTCATGGGTGATATTAAGTGCCACACCATGTGATCCCAAGTGACATTTTAGAGGAATGGCAGAGTCATAGCTAAAGTTCACACAGACACATAAACACTGATAATATATATGCACATTTTAAACTGTTAAGTTGTCTAATGGTGATACTGTACTGAGCAGAACTTTCCATGTGGTGGAGAAATAGGTTACAAAAGATGCTGGTCTTTTATATTTGAGAAATAAATCCTTTGAGTCATCCTTAGCTTGATCTAGAACCCACAGAAGCCAGTGGAAATTTCTCTCTGCCCTTCTACAGCAGTTATGGGCACCTTAGAAACATCTGCAAGAAATGTCATAAGTGACTAAATGCCTGATATACCATTTTTAGATGCCTAAAAAACAGTTTACATTGCTCTTGGTTTGCTATATCATTCTACAAGGTCAGAGGATAAGATCCAAATTAAAACATTAAATCTCATAAATCAGTATTGGTGAGGTTTTTTTCAGTTTCTAATAGCTCAGCCTGAGCAAGACCTGAACCTTTCTGACCGATCTCTGTTTAAGATAAAAATCTCCAGAGTGCAGAAATAATGACAGTGCAGACATCATTCTAATTATGTCTTAATCACAGCATGGAATGTCTCTAGGAAAAATAAACTAAAATTCAGTTTCTTTTCTCCTCATAATTCCAGAGGTCAGTGAACAGGTATAAAAATCTAATCCTCTTCTTAAAAAAAACCCCAAAAATAAAACAGAAAATGCCAAACTCCTTGTTATGAAAGGAGGAGATATGGAAAAGACTGTGACTCTTAATAGGTCAAACAACTACCCTTTAGTCACAACACTCTTTTTGATTTCTACCAGCTAACGATCTGGTCCATTAGATTTGACCTGGTGAGATTTAGAACCCCAAATTCTCTTACTGACACCAGTCAAAGGTTTTGGGAGTGCTTGCCCTTTTGAATCAGTCAACCACTATTTTACAATATGAGAAACTCATCTCCACAGTGCAGAGCGCTACAAACTCTCTAACTGTCAAATAACTTGCCAAATTAAAGATGGTTTCTCTGAACTGTTATTACATCTTTGCAAAGGAACTTATTTTCCCCTTATTTAAACTGTTACTTAAGGGTTGACATCTGAAGCAGCTGCACAGTGGGCTGACACATTTTCCTGCACCAAGTAGTTACGCAAATCAATAAATTATAACCAAGTTACATCACATCCTGTGGTGCTTTGAATTAATTTTTAATAAGTCTTGTATTTGAAATGCCACCATCTGAGTTACCTCGAATAAGATAAGCAATAGAGTTAGTTAAACTGACCTTGAAGCTGAAGGTAGACACGTCCTGCTACCTGCAGTGAGCCCAGAGTGTAAAGGGAATAACAAGTTGGTGTGCTCACAGGATTCCAGGTAATATGAGAGGGGGGAAGGGGAGAGGGAAAGGAAAATAATTGCTGCAGTGGCCAATCCTATTTCACTCAGTTATGTCAATGACATTTGCTCACACAAGGGTGCCCTTGAGGACTTAAGTAGGCTGTGGTAAAAGGGGGCCATGTAACAGTTGGGTGATAGCAACATAATCTTTCAAACGCCTCTCAAGGGGAAAGAGTTTACATCAGCAAATGATTGGCCAGATGCTTAACTGCAATGAGCTGCTTCTCCACTGCTTCACCCCAAGGGCCCATTTGGTAACAGCCAAAGGAGAAAGGTCATGAGCAGCTTCTGTGCTGGTTTGCCTTGCCTGCCTGAACTACTCCTTTGATACACATAAGAGCAGGAGAAACCCGTGTGTACTCACCCCAAATGGAAGCTGGTCAGAGATGGAAACTGGAGCCAAGTTATCAGAATGAGATGAGATCACAGTAGGCCTGTATTTTTTTTCTTACTTTTTAATTCGCTACATTAATTTTTGACAGACTTCTGGCAGAGAAGTCCAGAAACATGAAATGTAAATGTGCTGATAGAAAACAACTGTTAAGGATATCTGAAGCCTCCCATTTAGAATTACTGTAGCTGCATATTGGTAAAGTACTAGAAGACATAATACATAATGGATGGAAGTGCAAAAAAGAAAATGCAATTTTGTTCACCAAACTCTGCTCCCACTGAAGCTGAACATTTATCAAGGCTGACAGAGGAACACAGAGGCCAATGCTGAACAGCTTTTAAAAAAATCCAAGACTTTAAAAACCTTTATCCTTTGTCCATTTAATATTTCTTGAATTATACTTGGTGTCCTGGTTTCAGCTGGGATAGAGTTAATTGTCTTCCTAGTAGCTGGTACAGTGCTATTGTGGGGCAAGGTTTGAAGGAATCAGGACGGAGGGTACTGCTCCCTTGTTAGAAAGGGATTTGCTGGAACTTGTAGGCTATAAACCTTGGGAGGCCTGATAAGGGAAATAGAGAGGCGCCATTGTGGTGGAGAATTACTGACCCATGAGTCATGTTCATTAAGGTGCTGGAACTTAGAGTCTTTTGCAAAAATAGCTTAGTTGCTAACAGTCCAATTGTTAAAGTTAAGTAGCTACCAATTAGCGCGCTGATAAGAACTTTAAGGCATAATAACCAATCAGTTTAAAAAACACATCTTCTAATTTTCTATATAAACGAGTGTTATATGCAATAAAACGACTCTCTGCTTGCATCAAGCTGTGTCCCATCTATCAATCGCGGCATGCTATGTTTTGAGTTCAGTATGCAAAGAATGTTGATAACACACTGATGTTTTCAGTTGTTGCTAAGTAATGTTTAGCCTAAAGTCAAGGATTTTTCAGCTTCTCATGCCCAGCCAGCAAGAAAGCTGGAGGGGCACAACAAGTTGGCACAGGACAGAGCCAGGGCACCTGACCCAAACTGGCCAACGGGGTATTCCTTACCATGTGACACCACATCTAGTGTATAAACTGGGGGGAGTGGGGGTGGGGGATTGCCAATCAGGTTCTAGCTGGGTGTCGTTCGGCCGGTGGTGAGCAATTGCCCTGCACATCATTTGTACATTCCAATCCTTTTATTATTACTGTTGTCATTTTATTATTGTTATCATTATCATTATTAGTTTCTTCTTTTCTGTTCTATTAAACCGTTCTTATCTCAACCCACAGGTTTTACTTCTTTTCCCAATTTTCTTCCCCATCCCACTGGGTGGGGGGGAGTGAGTGAGCAGCTGTGTGGTGCTTAGTTGCTGGCTGGCGTTAAACCAGGACAACTACCTGTGCTCCCGAATTTTTTAGCATTCTTCCCAGCCCTCTGAAATCTCTTGATCAACCTCAAACTTTTTGTTGTGACATCCTTAGTACCCATGTGAAAGAGCAGGAATGGATAGTAGTCTGAAGGTTGTACTAAGCTCTTCAGTCTTGTGGTGATGTCCCTAATTTGAGCCCCAGGGAGGCAAGAAACTTTCCTGAAAAGAGGGTCCGGTCTGCAAATGGGTGCTTCCATTCTGCACGGGAGGGAATCACCAATGACCATAACTTGCCATTGTTTATTCTTGGCGCTGGTCTTAATGCAGGTTTTGTTGTGAGGGGTTGGTCTCTCTGTCCTTGGCAAGACTGCTTGTGCAGATTCCTCCTATATCTCATTATGCGCTTCATCTACTATACCCAGGGCCTCATACCTATTCTGTAATGGTATCTTAAAGGGTAAGGAGGGGGTTTCTCTTACCACTCCATGCTGTAACCTTCTTCCGCCCCTCCTTATCCCTCATAACATTGCCTTCCTCCTGGCAAAAAGCAGATCTTGGACCTGCCTCCATAGTGGCCACGCTGAGTTGGCTTGCACGCATCATAGATGGCAGAGTAGAGCTCCATTGGTCAATCTCCCTCTCAGACTCTCAAATGCTCTTCAGTCTGCCCACCTCCTCCTGCAGCTTGGCCACCAAGAAGAGCAGTTCATCAGTCTGGTCACACCTCCAACAAGCTTGCTGAGACAAGGGGAGTCAAAAGAATCTTAGTAGACATAATAAAGGGGGGTGAAAGATGATGTTTAGTGCTTACATTGTTGAAATTAGCTGAGGTAGAGACAGTCCTTGATAAGAAGAGCTGGTCCCAAGAACCAGCCAATGAGGTAGAGACAGTCCTTGATAAGAAGAGCTGGTCCCAAGAACCAGCCAATGAGGTAAAGACAGTCCTTGATAAGAAGCAGGAGAAGGCTCCAACAGCCAGCTAAGACTGGTCTTGCGGCTTGAGTGAACACCAAGAAATCACTGAGCCTGCGCAAGGAAAGAGGTTACTAGCGGTGACGAAGAGGAGTCATCCATCTTCACCTCTGTGACCACCAGACGACCACCATAAAGAGGCCCTGCACAGGTGAAGTTGGGAGGGCACTATGGAAATGACCTCTCAGAGCTAATTTTAATATGAAGCGGGGATAGGTCATGCATATGTATAGGCGTATTGTGAATATGTAATACCTGACTGTATAAACTTGAGGTGAACTGCTGAGTCAGGCGCGCACAACTTTGGTGGGACTACCCCCTGTGCCGCCCAGCGCTGAATGAACATACCTACTTTACAATCTTACTGATTGTGGAGTCTGTTTTCTGCACGTCAGTTTGGCGAGCCAGGCAGGAGACTCTCTGCTCAGCTGCGGGACCGACTGCGGAGCGGATGCCCCTCGGCACGCCCCAAGCACTTTCCTCGGAGGAGCCTCTGCTGCCAGCCGCTCACCACAGGAGCAGACAACAACCTCCTGAAGCCGCGGACCAAACGGTATGTTTTACAAGGGGAGCCTGTAAAAGTACGGCCAGGGCAGCTGGTAAATCGCACAGAGACATCTGGCATGCAGCGTAGTCCCCGTATGGGAAGAGGGTACCATGTATGGGGGGATTTGCTGACCGATAGAGCGGCCGCTAGAGATCTTGGGGTAGATCGAGCAAATCCGGGGTAACTGTTGCATCCCAGCATTGGGAGCCAGGACGGACCTGTCGATGACTGGTATATAAGAGGCAGGAGAAGGGTAAGTGCACCCCCTTGCAATTGCACTTGGTTTACAGGGTAAGTGGACCCCCTCGCAATTGCACTTGGTTTATTTTTGCAGCTGCTGAAGGTTGTCAACTGGAGCAATGTTTGTATGATGTGAATGTTTGGAAATTTATGTTAAAGAATTTGTGTGGGTGTGTGGAAATGATATGTTAAAATTTATAGGTGTATGTATGTTTGTTAATGTGTGAATGTCTTTACATATTAATAGGGGTGATTCCTTGCTTTATATGTGGGCTTGCAACTGGACTATATAATAATTAGTATCCAGCTTGGGTTTTGTTGAAGTGTAAATCTTGTGGGAGAAGCTGGTACTGTACATCTAGCAGACGGAAACCAGACTGCCTTGAGTGTTTTCTCCAAATTCCACACTTTTATGATTGGGAAATAGCTCACTAAGAATCCAAAATACTGAGATTGGTGTGTAAAGGAAAATTTAATTCCAGAAATTTGGGACGTGTGGGAGGAAAACTGGGGAAGACTGTAAAAGAAGTGTAAGAAACAATTTGCATGGAAGCTTATTAAAAGGAGAAACCAAGATCAAACTTAAGTATCATTAGGAGGAGTTATAAAATGGGAAACACTCAAGGAGGAATCTTGAGGAAAAGTCCTCTGGGTTGTGTAATTGCCCACTGGAAAGATATTGTTGGGACCGGAGGTACGGAAAGTAAAAAGAACCATATTAAATACTGCAATCAATGGTGGCCGTTGTCTAAGTTAGAAAGTGATGCTAAGTGGCCACTTAATGGGTCAATAGATTATAATACTCTATTACAACTAATGCTGTTTTTAAGAAGAGAAGGAAAATGGGATGAGGTTTCGTATGCAGACATGTTTTTCACCCTCCAAAATCATCCGGAGTGGCAAAGGGACTGTGGAATGGTACCCCCACAGGACCCCATGGTGCTTGCACTTGAGCGAGAGAACAACAAGGAGCTTAGAGGTAAACTGAGGTGGTGTTGTTCGGCATGTAGTATTGGACAAAGATGTACAAAGACAAATAAAATTCATCAGGTACCAGAACAAGATCTAACTGATTTGTTTAAGCCTCCCCCTCGACCACAGGAACAGGATGCAGACTCGGATAGAACTCCGACCCCCCCGAGCAGCCCTGTATCTTCCCATACTAGGAAGAAAATTACCTCAACAGCTTTACAAGTACCTCTCCGAGAGGCGGTGAGGCCAGATGGTGGGACGATGTTAATCAAAGTACCCTTTTCTACTGCTGACCTAGGACAATGGAAAAAGGTTGCAAAAGATTATAGGAGAGATCCGATAAGTGTAGCTAAGCATTTCCAATTTATTGTGAAACAGCATAACCCTGATTGGAAGGATATAGTTATTATTGGAATATATGACTGAGACAGAGAAACAGCTAATTTTAAAAACAGCAGGGAACCTTGCTGAAGATCATTATAAGATCACAGGAGGGGACATTAAGGAATATTTCCCTCTCCAAGACCAAAGTGGGATGCTAATAGATCTGCACATATGGAAAGATTGCAGGGGTATCAGGAGTGGATTATAAAAGGAATGGAGAGAGCAATCCCCAAAACTATAAATTGGTCAGCTTTATATGCAGTTAAACAGAGTCCTTCCGAGTCTCCATCCGAATTCCTGGATCGACTGAGGGATGTAATGCGCCGCAGCACACCGCTGGATCCTGGGTCAGAGGTAGGAATACAACAATTAGTCTCCCTGTTTTTGGGTCAGTCTACAGGGGATATAAGGCGCAAACTTCAGAAATTACGCCCTACGGAGAGTAGGAATTTAGAAATGTTGTTGGATGAAGCATGGAGGGTATTTAGTAACAGAGAAGAAGGATATAGGCAAGGGCGAAGGAAATTAATGGCTGTTATTCAGGAAGAGAGAGGAAGAGGGCCTAGACGAGACTTGCCCCGACTGGGCAAGGATCAATGCACTTTGTGTAAGAAATTCGGGCATTGGAAAAGGGAATGCCCAAGGAACAAGGAAGATCAGAGGGCTCAAACAGGAAGAACGGTAGCCCCTGTGAAGGGAGACTGACGGGAACCTGGGGAATCTACCCTAGTGGATCCACTGGTTATAATTAAGCTAGGGAAAACACAACAAGAGGTAGAATGTTTGGTAGCTACAGGAGCAACATACTCGGTTCTGAATCAGGCTTTGATGCCCCTGGGAAATGATTATGTCATGGTGAAAGGAGCGACTGGCCAAAGTGAAAAGCCATATTTTTGTAAACCTTTAGAATATAAATTAGGAAAACAGTGGGGCATTCATAAATTTTTATATATGCCCAACTCCCCAAAGGCACTTTTGGGAAGGAACTTGTTGGAACAATTGGGAGCAAAAATTGTATTCAAAAAGGGAGAAATTACTCTGGAGGTAAAAGATCAGCAATATATTCAAATATTGAGCCTAACCTTAACCAGTCTCCCCCTAGAAGGAAGCATTAACGAGGACATCTTAAACCAAGTGTACCCAGGGGTATGGGCTACCGATGCACCTGGAAGAGCGAAAAGTGCTCCACCTGTTGAAGTTAGGATCAAGGAAGGCCAAAAGCCAGTAATAATTACACAATATCCCCTAAAGAAGGAAGACAGAGAAGGAATCCGGCCAGTGATACAAAAAGTTTTGCAGTTGGGATTACTAAAAGAGTGTGAGTCTGAATTCAATACCCCTATATTACCTGTTCGGAAGCCCGATGGGTCATATCAGGTGGTCCAAGACTTACGGGCGGTGAATAAGATAACTGAAGATCTTTACCCGGTAGTGGCAAACCCATATACCCTGTTAACCGTATTAACACCTGAATTGACTTGGTTTACTGTTTTAGATTTGAAGGATGCTTTCTTTTGCCTCCCTCTCCATGAAGCCAGCCAAAAATTATTTGCATTTGAATGGGAAAACCCCAAGAGCGGTCGAAAGACCCAGCTCACTTGGATGGTGTTGACACAAGGATTTAAGAACAGTCCTACCATTTTTGGCAATCAGCTTGCGAAAGACTTAGAATCCTGGGAAGCCCTGTCTGAGGAGGGGAAGCTGTTGCAGTATGTGGATGATATCCTGATCGCCACCAAAACAGAGAAAGATTGTATGACATGGACAGTGAGTCTGTTGAATTTCCTGGGACTCCAGGGGTACCGGGTATCCAAGAAAAAGGCACAGGTAATGCAACGCAAAGTGAATTATTTGGGCTATTAGTGCGGGACAGAGAACTTTGGGACAGGCCCATAAAGAGGCAATATGTCAAACTTGGAGACCTCAGTGAAAGAGTTATGGACTTTTCTGGGAATGACAGGGTGGTGCCGATTGTGGATCTGTAATTATGGATTGCTTGTTAAACCACTGTATGCGTTGACAGCCACTGAGCAGAAACACCTTGAGTGGAATAAGGAGCCCGAACGAGCCTTTGAGCTACTGAAAAAGTCTTTGATGTTGGCCCCAGCCTTAGGACTCCCAGATGTGAGTAAGCCATTTCTTCTTTACTCCCACGAGAAGCAGGGCATTGCCCTGGGAATATTAGCACAAAACCTGGGCCCATATCGACGGGCAGTTGCCTACTTCTCTAAGCAGTTAGACACGACTGCAAAAGGTTGGCCTGGATGCCTGCGGGCGGTTGCGGCTGTGATACTGAATATACAGGAAGCCTGAAAGTTTACTCTGGGCCAGAAAATGACTGTTCTGTTGTCTCACACAGTATCAGCAGTACTGGAAGCAAAAGGTGGACACTGCCTCTCTCCGCAAAGATTCCTGAGATATCAAGCTATATTGGTAGAGCAGGATGACATGGAGATTGTAGTCACTAACATTGTCAACCCAGCTTCTTTTCTCAGCGGGAACACAGGAGAACTGGTACATCATGACTGTTTGGAAACCATCAAAGCAGGGATAGGTCATGCATATGTATAGGCGTATTGTGAATATGTAATACCTGACTGTATAAACTTGAGGCGAACTGCCGAGTCGGGCGCGCACGACTTTGGTGGGACTACCCCCTGTGCCGCCCAGCACTGAATGAACATACCTACTTTACAATCTCACTGATTGTGGAGTCTGTTTTCCGCACGTCATGCTTGCTATCACTTTCCATCTCTAGGAATATTCCTACACAGATCCCACAGCCAGAAACCTGGGTGGTCGCATGCTTTGACAGGAGCTCTGTCTGGGTGGCTGGATTGGTTCTACCGGGTGCTAGAAGCTCAGAAGCAGAGGACACTGCTTTTTGCAAGGTGGTCACCATGCTGCCCACTGCTGTGCACCTGCCTGCTGGGAAATATATATGTTCATCCGTTGCAATCAGCTGGGATGATTGTTTTAGCCTGTTTAAATCTCCTGCGCTGCTGGCTGTAGGCTCTGCCCCTTGCTGTCTCTTCCAATCAGTGGGTCCAGAGTCAGTTGCTCGGGGAATGTTCCCTGTTCAGACAAGCCTCTACTTGTCCACTTGTATCCCTCATGTGTCCCTTACCGCTGCTTGGTGCTGCTGCTGTTGCTGCCCCTTGCAATGCTCCAGCGTTGGTTGCAATCAGTTTTGTGCGCATCTTTGTTCTTTTAGGCTTTGATCTGGCAAATAGCTTAAACATCTGCTTAAGTTGGCAAGGCACTTTAAGTTCATGGTACCAGCCAATTAACTTTGAGATAAAGGTCTTTGTGTTCAGGGGCTTTATGAAAAAGGAGGTCTTTCATTAAAAATTTAAACTGAAATATGAGCCTCAGTCATGAATTCCTGAACTGGAGTCTAACAGTGTGGGTGGGGACTGCATTATGAACAAAGAGATGACAGCCTGCACAGAAGAAATGTCAGTACACAACATTCTGCACTTAATGCAGACTGGGGACCTTATAGCCAGAGCAAAAGATATGACACAATCATAAAGTAGTTTTTGCTGAGTATGATAGGAAATGCTGGCTTCTGTTTTCATTGCTGATTCCTGCACAGGGCAGATTTGTTTTAAACTGCTGTTGTGATCATATTTCTATACTCATGTTACATCAAGAGATCTTTGGATCAATACCAAAAATGTAGTGTTGGGCTGATAAAAAGCACAGGTGTGGTAAAGAGGGGGTGCTTCAAATACTAGGTAGTCCAGATGCACTGATTTGACGTGGCTCCTTTGCTTTTAATTATGATGGATATGCACAGCACTCTCATTAATCTGAGGAAGTCATAACACTTTTGAGGAGAGATGTCTGTCGGAGGATGCAACGAGTCTATGGAATGCCTGACAGTTCGAGAACAGCGCAACCTTGAGCAGCTTGTAGTGTATCCTTGAGAGTCTGAAAGATCCGAGAAGACCAGTACAAAAACAAGATAGTGATAAGAAGAACCGCCCTAACGAACTCACCAATCATGAATTGTTAGTTACTAACCAAACCAATCATATACTAACACATACTCTGAAGAAGGGGATAAAAAGGTGTGTTAGAACAATAAAGTAGCCATTTTGCATGGCCTATTACTTGTCGTGTCCGTCTCTACCGCGACAAATGGTGACCCTGATGCGCCTGAGCAAACAGATCATCTAACGGCGATAAATCCAGCACTAGCAAGAAGTATACCAGCGGCGACGAGAGCTGCGGAGTATACTAGCAATGAGAAGAGCTGTGGAGACGGAGCCCGGTGAAGCTGAGAGCAGTGGGAATCTGCCTGGTCCGGACCTGAGCCTAGACACCTAATAAGGTGAGCCACCGGGGACTAAACTGTTAGAATGGGGCAGCAATTAACAAAAGAAAAGGAGATGGTTTTGTCTACCTGGAAAGCCCTGTTAAAAAGAAAAGGGGTTAAAACCCCAGAACAAAGCCTGAAAAGGATTTTGATATGGTGTAAGATGCAAGGCTTTACAGCCACAACAGTTACTGCATTCAGTGTGGGTGCATGGCAAGCAGTGGGCTGGAAAATGTTTGGTGAGACCTCTAAAGGACAGAAAGAGCTCTGTAAGTTGGCAATCTATTACGTGAGACCCTGAAAGAATGGAAAGCAGAATGTGATGCGAAAGATCAGCAAAAGAAAGATAAGAAATCAGAAAATGTTAGCAAGGAAAAAAGATTCTGCTCAAGTAACAACTGCGGCCAATGCTACAGTATCAGCAGTAGCAAGCAGAACACCCCTCATGAGCAAAATCAGATCATACCCTTATCCACCTCCTCCTCCTATGCCATTAAATACTTCACTAGGCGATGAGGGGCCCTCCTCACCTACTGGTGCGGCAGCGGAAGGGGTGACTCCATCAGCCCACCCCCGAGGAGGAAAGTACGGCGACTCCGGCGACTAACACCGAGCCAGAAAGTGTGGGCCAACCTGACTGTGTGGGCTGTAATGAAAGTGAGAGCCAAAATGAAAGTGAGGCAGAAGAAGCTCTAATTGATGCTATGCGATCTCTGCAGCTCGCAGATAAAACCATAACGAAAGAACCCCTGCCATGGACTCTCCCTCCATCCACAATAACTGTAGTCCCAAGATCCCCTGATCAATTTTGGGAGGGAGTTAGGAGATATGCTGCCGACCCTAGCAACTGGGATCTAGTAAAACGCCTCAGCCCGTGCTCTCTAACACCTGCATTTCTAAAGCCTCTAGATAAAGTGGCAGAGGCTCCTGTTACATTTCCTGTTTTCAAAGCTTCTGCAGGCACAAACCGGCACGATGAGCACAATCCAATTGGCTGGAGAGTAGTGCAGGATTTGCAGAATAAAGTACAAAAATTTGGAATCAATTCTCCTGAGGTAATGCAGCTTATTCGTATAATCAGCACAGATCTGCTGTGTCCATATGACGTTATGCACCTTGCGCAAGTGCTGTTTCAGCCCCTACGATTGCAAGTATTTCAATCCACCTGGAGGCAGATGGCACGCACAGCGGCGCTGCATAATTCACGACTGCCACAGGGTGACCCGAGATTAGGCCTTGGAGAGGATGCTTTGCTTGGTGAAGGGCCGTTTAGTAACCCTCAGCTGCAGGCTACATGGCCTCCGATGGCTCTCAAACAAGCCCAAAATATAGGCCTTATGGCAATAAAGTGAACCATGGATACGGCAGCTCCAAAGCAAAAATACATCGCTATCCACCAAGGCCCCACAGAACCCTTTTTACAGTTTGTAGAAAAAATATCTGCCGCCCTGGAAAAACAGGTAGAAGATGAGGTCTTAAGACAAATGCTATGCAAACAGTTGGCAAAAGATAATGCTAATGAGGACTGTCAAAAGATCATACAGGCTTTACCAGGAGATCCTTCTGTTCCTGACATGGTAGCTGCATGTTCTAAGGTTGAGACACTGGAACACACGGTGGCTGCCCTAGCCAATGCTATGAGAAATTCTGGAAAGTGCTTTGGGTGTGGCAGAGAAGGGCACATAAAGGTAACTTCTCCATACAAAACATCACCAGGTAAACAACCGGTGCACCACTCACTGGAGATTACTTGCAAGAAATGCAGAAAATTAGGACATTTTGCAAAACAATGTCGTTCCAAATTTCATGCTAATGGACAGCCGCTACAGGAAAAACACAAAACGAGTGCGAGAGGGCACGCGAGGAGAACAAATCCCCTCCCAACAGCCGGCCAATTCCTCTCTTCGAACAATTGTCAGCTGCAACAGCTGGCTCAGCAGGGTTGGATGTATCCACCGCCGACACAGTAACTCTAGTCACAAAAGACATCGTTAAGGTCCCTCTTAATGCAAGGGGTCCTATAGGACGGGGAGTGAGTGCATTGCTACCGGGAAGATCAAGTAGCACGTTAAATGGAATAATTGTACATGCGGGAGTTATTGGTGCTGCTTTTACAGGTCAAATTTGCGCGATGGTTTCAAGCCCCTACCCACCAGTAACAATCCCTAAAGGTACTCGCATTGCTCAACTTGTTCCTCTTTCGAGTTGTATTTCAAAAGCAGAACAGCGACTGCGATGCGATGGGGGCTTCGGCTCTACAGGACCCCCTCAGGTCTGCTGGTCTCAGACTGTTTCATCATCCTGACCTCATATGACACACATGCTGTCGAATCACGGAAGATTGCCGACTACAGTAAGGCTCGCAGGGCTCCTGGACACCAGAGCTGATGTGACTATTATTGCCGATTATCTGTGGCCGTCCACCTGGACAACAGAGGAGGCTGGTATGGGAGTAGTGGGGCTGGGAGGATCTGCACGAGCAAAGATGGCAGCCACACCAGTTCTGATTACCAATCCTGATGGCCAACAAGCAGTCATTAAGCCATATGTGATGGCAGCTCCCCTCAATTTATGGGGGAGGGATTGCTTGTCGTAGTGGGGGGTGAGAATTACCAAGGATTTTTAACGGGGGCCACTGTGCTGCAGGGTGTTAGGCAACCCATGCTTGTTTTAACTTGGTCAACAAATAACCCTGTGTGGGTGGATCAGTGGCCCCTACCAATTGAAAAAATTAAAGGCCCTGCAAGAATTGGTAGCAGAACAACTAGCTGCTGGACACATTGAACCATCTCACAGTCCGTGGAATACTCCAGTGTTTGTGAAAAAAAAGAAATCAGGAAAATGGCGATTTTTGCATGACCTGTGGCAAGTTAATGCTGTCACGGCCACGATGGGGGATCTGCAACCAGGCATGCCTTCACCTGCCATGATCCCTCATGATTGGGAAAACATTGTCATGGACCTTAAGGATTGGTTTTTTATGATTCCATTAGCTTCCCAAACAAAGAAAAATTTGCATTCTCTGTGCCTTCTATCAATCATGCAGAACCGGCAAAAAGATACCAATGGAGAGTTCTGCCGCAGGGCATGAAAAATTCACCAACAATTTGTCAATGGTTTGTAGCACAAGCTCTGTCACCTGTAAGGGAAAAATTCCCTACTAGTTATTGTTATCACTATATGGATGACATTCTGTTAGCATCAGACAACAAGGAGCAGTTGAATGGCATGAAAAATTTGGCCACGAATTCGCTACAACAACAGGAGTTAGTTATTGCCCCTGAAAAAGAGCAAAAAATAGCACCCTGGAAATATTTGTGGATGACAATTACAAATAAGCAGGTTGTGCCCCAACCTGTGAAACTTAACCTTGCGGTTAAGACACTCAGTGATGTACAGAAATTAATGGGATCCTTGAACTGGATCAGGCCCTATCTTGGACTGACCAATTCGCAGTTACAAACTCTATTGGACTTATTAAAAAATTCCAATGATCCAACAGAACCCAGAATATTGAAAAAGGAAGCGTTAAATGTAATTCACAGGGTGGAACAATGTATATACAAGAAATTTGTTTCTCAAATTGATCTGTCTCAATTGGTACAATTCTTTGTACTAATTGACAAAACTGTGCCATTTGGTGCTTTAGTGCAGTGCAATTCTGAGTGGGATGACCCATTACATATTTTAGAATGGATGTTTTTGTCATTCTGGCCACAAAAAACTGCTCCTGGATTGTTTGAACTTATTGCTGATGTAATCATAAAAGCCAGAAAACGATGTGTAGAACTGACATGACGTGATCCAGCTATGATTGTTTTACCTGTTCAAAATTGGTACTTTGAATGGTGTCTGGGAAGAAATTACGAGCTGCAAGCAGCTATGGCGGATTTTCAAGGGCAGATATTGTATCATCTACCATTACACCCGCTCCTGAAATTTGCTCAAGAAATACCATTTGGTCAGAAAATTTAAGCCAGCCAGAACCTGTGAAAGGCCCCACTGTCTTTACAGATGGTTCTGGAAAAACAGGTAAAGCAGCAGTAGTATGGTATGAAAACAACTGGAACAGCAAAGTAGTATATCAAAATGGTTCTCCACAAGTAGTAGAGCTTCGTGCACATGGCACGTTGAAGCGGCTGCTTCAAAAACAAAAAGGAGGAATGATTGGGGAGCCACCACAGGCATGTTTCGATAAAGCAGTTTATGTTCTTAACTTTATCCATTATGGGGATAATTCTTCTCTACCTCCTTTTTTCAACATTTCTCTTCTCTTTTTTCAAGACAGAATTTACAAAGAGGCATCAAAGTACATGTTAAAGATTTAGTTACTGGTCAGTGGAGTGGACCATGTGAGCTATTAACCTGGGGGCGAGGTTATGCTTGTGTTTCTACAGATACAGGCCCACAATGGACTCCCACTTGATTTGTACGACCATCATCATCTGGAACATCCCAGAGGGTGCGGCAATATGAATACCACCTCAACCAAAAACTAAGTGTAGGTCACCTTGGCCAATATAACAGGTCAAGATTCTCTGTGCATTGCAACCACATCACAAAGCCCATGAACCAATAGACAGGATGGCTATGACTCGTGCAGCGTGCCTGGCCAGCGAGCGCATGCGTCATAGGTTGCAACTGAGGCGGATTTTGGCACCCGCTGGCCACGTGTGCTAAAACCTGTTCCTCTGCAAACGTATAAATACCGGGATTTTCTGAAGAGCATCGGACTGGTGTACGGCAAGGCCATCGTCGCCTCTGTGGGGACGCCCACATAAAGCTGGCACCTACCGATTGCTGGGCTGAATTTGCGGAGCAAGACAGCACAAGAATGTACAGATGGTTCATCTACCTCACAGTCCTCAGATGGACATAGTCATGGATACCGCCACAAACCAAAGGAAACATCTGGATGACCCTGGCTGACGTGACCGGACAAGATTGCTTATACCTTAGTACAGCAACACCAAACAATCCCTTATTCACAGGTTCAATCGGGGGTTCCACTGACATAAACATAGTTTAAGAACTTACTGATGGAGACCCCTGTGTAGCAGGTCATGGACTCAATGGATGGGAATGCCTGGTTTCCACGGATCGGGCATTCACCCTCCTTGCCACCCAAGGAATCAC
Source organism: Astur gentilis (assembly GCF_929443795.1). Taxonomy (NCBI): domain Eukaryota; kingdom Metazoa; phylum Chordata; class Aves; order Accipitriformes; family Accipitridae; genus Astur; species Astur gentilis. The sequence goes on from NC_064918.1 coordinate 35,180,929, forward strand.
AAGTTCTGTGGTCTCTGAATACAGACTGTAGTATTATCTGATTTACTTTTAGACGTTGATAGTATTAGACATGCTATGCTACAAAATAGAGCTGCAATTAATTTCTTGCTTTTAGCACAAGGACACGGTTGTGATGAGTTTGAAGGGATGTGTTGTATGAATTTATCCGATCACTCAGAATCCATTTTCAGTAGTATTCAACAATTAAAGAAGGGAGTCAGGAAGCTGACAGAAAGCGATGAATTAGATTGGCTGACAAAGATGTTCGAGGGTTGGGGATTGTCTGGATGGTTGATGTCTCTGCTCAAGACTGTGGGGGTAGTAATCTTGGTTGTGATAACTATGCTCCTAATGTTGCCCTGTCTTTTCAGCCTTCTGCAAAGGGCCCTGCAGAGGGCAGCTGGGACGATATTTTTAGCACAAATACAAAAAGGGGGAATTGTCGGGGGATGCAATGAGTCTACAGAATCCCTGACAGTTCGAGAACAGCGCGACCTTGACCAGCTTGTAGTGTATCCTTGAGAGTCTGGAAAGATCCGAGAAGACCAGTACAAAAATAAGACAGTGATAAGAAGAACCGTCCTAACGAACTCACCAATCATGAATTGTTAGTTACTAACCAAACCAATCATATACTAACACATACTCTGAAGAAGGGGATAAAAAGATGTGTTAGAACACTAAAGTAGCCATTTTGCATGATCTATTACTTGTCGTGTCCGTTTTTACTGTGACAGATGTCTGTGTTTTATAAAGTTTCACAAAGCTGAGATTGGGGTTAGGAAATTGCCAAGTGTCATGGTTTAACCCCAGCCAGCAACTAAGCACCACGCAGCCGCTCACTCACTCCCCGCCACCCAGTGGGATGGGGGAGAAAATCAGAAAAAGAAGTAAAACTCGTGGGTTGAGATAAGAACGGTTTAATAGAACAGAAAAGAAGAAACTAATAATGATAATGATAACACTAATAAAATGACAACAGTAGTAATAAAAGGATTGGAGTGTACAAATGATGCGCGGGGCAATTGCTCACCACCCACTGACCGACACCCAGCTAGTCCCCGAGTGGCGATTCCCTGCCCCCCACGTCCCAGTTCCTATACTAGATGGGACGTCACATGGTATGGAATACACCGTTGGCCAGTTTGGGTCAGGTGCCCTGTCTGTGTCCCTTCCCAACTTCTTGTGTCCCTCCAGCCGTCTTGCTTGCTGCCCATGAGAAGCTGAAAAATCCTTGACTTTAGACTAAACATTACTTAGCAACAACTGAAAACATCAGTTATCAACATTCTTCTCATACTGAACTCAAAACATAGCACTGTACCAGCTACTAGGAAGACAGTTCACTCTATCCCAGCTGAAACCAGGACAGTAGTATTTTCCTCTATCCTCCCAGTAATGGGGGGGAAACTTTAGAAGAAACAGGTGAGCCCAGGATATCAATACCTGGCTCCAGGACTGGTGCCTCCACCAAAACTCTGGGTCTTTAAACCATGGAAGAGCCTTCACGACACAAGATATGCTTGGGCCTGATGGGATCCACCTGTCCTGATGGGGAAAATGTGTCTTTGGGCGTAAGCTGGCGGGACTGATTGAGAGCGCTTTAAATTAGAATCGATGGGGGAAGGGGATACCAACAGGATTGCAGTAGGTAAGCCAAGGGTTGGCATGGCATCGCCTGAGGGTGGCAATGCTAGTGAGAACATTTACACTGCTCCAGGGAGCCTGGAGGGCTCAGGAGCACATCTGAAATGCTTGTACACCAACGCACGGAGTATGAGAAACAAGCAGGATGAACTGGAAGCGTTGGTCAGTTCCCAGAGCTCGGTATTAGTGAGACTTGGTGGAATGAGTCCCACGATTGGAGTGCTGGGATGGACAGCTACAGGCTGTTCCGGAGGGATAGGCAGGGCAGGTGAGGTGGAGGAGTTGCACTGAATGTAAGGGAGAGGTTTGACTGTACAGCCCTTACAGTTAGTGATGATGTGGTTGAGAGCCTCTGGGTGAGGATTAGGGGCATGGAAAACAAAGGAGATGTTGTAGTGGGTGTCTGCTACTGATCACCCAGCCAGGATGTAAGCACTGATGCGTTACTCTATAGGCAATTGGGAGAAATCTCTGGATGGGTAGCCCTTGTCCTTATGGGAGATTTCTGTTGAGGATTTCTTGGCTGGGCGAGGGCATGTGAGCAATCCAGGCGTTAGGTGGGAATGAAGCATAAGTTTACAAAGTGCTGGAGCAGACAAGGACGCTGTGCCCTTGTACGCTGGGAAAAAGGAAGATAAGAAGAGCCTGACAAGCAACTCCTGGATGCCGAAGAATGAGATAAGTAACTGCTGGACACCTCGTGAAGAAGCTTGCACAGCCAATAGAGGATAAGATAGCGTCGCATGAAACAGGGTATTGGACCAATTAGAGTATTGTATAAGGCGCGTGCACAAGCACATAAGGTATATAACTGTGCTAAAAGTTGTAGTAAATGGACTTCACTTGATCACATTGGTCTGTGCGTGATTTCCCCTGTGGATCCTCCACAACAGATTTCAACTTCCCAGACATGACCTGGGAATGGTATACTGCTGTGACGAGCAGGTCTTGGAAATTCTTGAGATTTGTAGGAGAGAAGTTCCTGTCACAAGTACTCAGTGAGCCAACTAGGAAAGATGCCCTCCTAGACTTGCTATTTGTGAATAGAGAAGGACTCCTGGGAGATGTGATGGTAGGTGGCTGTCTTGGCCACAGTGATCATGAAATGGTTGGGTTCAAAATTTTCAGTGTAATGAGAAAAAAGGACAGCAGAGTTGCTACCCTGGACTTCAGGAGAGCAAACTTTAAGCTACTCAGGGAGCTTGTTAGCAGAGTACCCTGGGAATCTGCTTTAGAGGGCCTAGGAGTCTACGAGTGCTGGTCAGTCTTTAACACCTTTTAGAAATACAGGAGCAGGAAATCCCATTGTGTCAAAAGTCAAGCAAGAATGACAGAATACCAGCTTGGCTGAACAGGAAGCTCCTCATGGAGCTCAAGGGGAAAAAGAAATTGTATGATCTCTGGAAGTGAGGTCAGGCTTCGCAGGAAGACTACAGAGCTGTGGTACATATATGCAAGGAGAAGACACGAAAGGCCAAAGCTCGATGAAAGAAATGATAGAGTTTTCAATTCTCAGAGAAGTCAGGAGGGGGGTTAGCAGAACTGCTACCTTGGACTTCCAGAGGCCAGACTTTGGCAAAGAAGTCCAGGAAGGCTGGACATTCTTCAAGAAGGAAATCTTAAAGGTGCGGAGCAGGCCATCCCCATGTAACGAAAGACGAGCCGGCAGGGAAGAAGACCAGCCTTGCTGAACGGAGAGCTTTGGTTGGAACTCAGGAAAAAAAAGAGAATTTATGACCTTTGGAAGAAGGAGAAGGCAACTCAGGAGGACTACAGGGATGTTGTGAGTTTATGCAGGGAGAAAATTAGAAGGGCCAAAGCCTAACTAGAACTTAATCTGGCTACTGAGGTAAAAGACAACAAAAAATGTTTCTGTAACTACATTAGCAACAGAAGCAGGGCTAAGCAGAATCCTTTATTGGATGTGGGGGGAAACATAGTGACAAAGACTGAAGAAAAGGCTGAGGTACTTAATGCCTTCTTTGCCTCAGTCTTTAATAGTAAGACCAATTGTTCTCGGGGTACCCAGTCCCCTAAGCTGGAAGACAGGGACGGGGAGCAGAATGAAGCCCCCATAATCCAAGGGGAAATGGTTAGCGACCTGCTACAGCACTTAGACACACACAAGTCTATGCGGCCGGATGGAATCAACCCAAGGGTACTGAGGCAGCTGGCGGAAGTGCTCACCAAGCTGCTTTCAATCATTTATCAGCAGTCCTGGCTAACCAGGGGAGGTCTGAGTTGACTGGAGGCTTGCCAATGTGATGCCTATTTACAAGAAGGGCCGCAAGGAGGATCCGGGGAACTACAGGCCTGTCAGCCTGACCTCGGTGCTGGGGAAGGTTATGGAGCAGCTCATCTTGAGCGCCATCACATAGCATGTACAGGACAAACAGATGATGATGATCAGGCCCACTCAGCATGGGTTTATGAAAGGCAGGTCCTGCTTGACTAACGTGATCTGCTTCTATGACAAGGTGACTCACTTAGCGGATCAGGCAAAGGCTGTGGATGTTGTTTACCTGGACTTTAGTAAAGCCTTTGACACCGTTTCCCACAGCATTCTCCTGGAGAAGCTGGCTGCCTGTGGCTTGGTGTCATGGTTTCAGCTGGGATAGAGTTAACTGTCTTCCTAGTAGCTGGTACAGTGCTATATTTTGAGTTCAGCATGCGAAGAATGTTGATAACACTGATGATTTCAGTTGGTGCTCAGTATTGTTTAGACTATAGTCAAGGATTTTTCAGCTTCTCATGGCCAGCCAGGGCACAAGAAGTTGGCACAGGACACAACGAGGGCACCTGACCCAAACTGACCAACGGTGTATTCCATACCATGGGACGTCCCATCTAGTTTAGGAACTGGGAAGTGGGGGTGCAGGAATCGCCGCTCGGGGACTAGCTGGGTGTCGGTCGGCGGGTGGTGAGCAATTGCCGTGCGCATCATTTGTACATTCCAATCCTTTTATTACTACTGTTGTCATTTTATTAGTGTTATCATTATCATTATTAGTTTCTTCTTTTCTGTTCTATTAAAGCGTTCTTATCTTAACCCAGGAGTTTTACTTTTTTTTCCCTGATTTCCTCCCCCATCCCACTGGATGGGGGGGAGTGAGTGAGCGGCTGCGTGGTGCTTAGTTGCTGGCTGGGGTTAAACCATGACAGTCGATTTTGGCGCCCAACATGGGGCACGAACGGTTGAGATAACGACAAACCTGACCAGAGCTTGTTAAAAAAATTTGTTCCAAGCGTTCATTATGTTGATTTATGTGTTCTTAGAGTTGTTGCTCTGGCTTTTAAAGCTTTGTTATGTATCACCTTGCTTGCTGTATGTAGTTCCTCTTCTGCTGCTTATCATCCGTGGGAGGTGGATTAAGGTTTTCGCTTTGATGTATGGTATAACACTGGTTTATGGTATGATAAAGTCATCGGCTGTGGGATTAATCCGGTATTTGCACTTAGCATTGTCACCTTTATACGGTGGGAGCCAACTGTGGGAAACTATTAATAATTATACCATTTACCTTTCCTCCATGGAAAACCAGTCTACGGGTGGGGTACCTTTCTTCCCCTCTCCTTTCTCCTTCAGTCCAGTTACAATGGTGTTGGAGAATTTTGGAAAATTTGAATACTCCTGGGGTGTTGGGACCAGCACGGTCCTAGCCCTACTGCTAGGAATTAGCATACTTCTGAATGTGGTTCAGCTCTCGTTTAAGGTTAAACAACTATTTAAGAAGATCACCCAGAGATGTGCCCCTAGGCTGGATAATTATGAGTGGCAGGGTGTGTGGGGTAGTATGGGCAAGTACCTAGAAAAGTGGGCACCTCCAGTGTTTTGGAAATTCACCCCTGAACAAGTGCAGGATCCAGAAGAACTAGTAAAATATTTGGAAAAGGTATGCTGTCACCCCGGCAGCTCCAGAGAGATACTAATCACTGCAACGTGCTGGGGCCTGGCCGATGCCTATCGAGCCCTGTTCGACACTACTCAGTACCCTCAAGGGGAAGAGAAAGTCTCTAGACCTAACAAGAAAACGATGAGCACCGCGGCCACCCAAACCTCGACAATGGGCGCTGCGGCCCATCCAGGCCTGGCAAGGAGCATTGCAGGCACCCAGACCTTGGGGACAGGCACCGTGACCCCTCCAGCCCCGGCGACGAGAGCTCGGGCTACCAAACCTCAACAACAGGCACTGCAGCCCCTCCAGCCCCGGCAATGAGCATTGCTGCTACCCAAACCTCGGCGACAGACACTGCGGTTATCCAGAACGCCGGCGAGCGATACTGCAACTGAACCAGAGGACCAACCTGGACCAGTATCGGTTGCCCCCACACAGAAAAAGAAATATACAAAAAAATCAGTTCGCTTAGCAAAGGATGAAGGTGAACCAGGGTCATCACGGGAACAGGAGGAAGAGGCAGAACCAGAGGTAATAACCCGGCCCCTATCCCTGAGTGAGCTGCGGGATATGCAAAAAGATTTTGGCCACCGTATAGGTGAGCATATTATCACGTGGCTCCTCCGATGCTGGGACAATGGGGCTAATAGCTTGGAATTAGAAGGTAGGGAAGCCAAGCAGCTGGGATCACTTGCCAGGGAAGGTGGCATTGACAAGGCACTTGGAAGAGGGACACAAGCCATCAGCCTCTGGAGGTGACTCCTGTCAAGTGTGAAGGAAAGGTACCCCTTTAAGGAAGATGTTATATGTCAATCAAGCAAGTGGACCACCATGGAAAAAGGTATTCAATATCTGAGGGAATTAGCTGTGCTAGAGACGATTCATCATGACCCGGACAACCCACAATTCCCCAAAGATCCAGACGAAGTGCAATGCACACGACCCATGTGGCGGAAGTTTGTACGGAGCGCACCATCGTCCTATGCCAACGCATTGGCAGTAATATCCTGGAAGGATGAAGAGGCACCAACAGTGGAGGAAGTGGCTCGCCAACTGTGTCAATACGAAGAAAATCTCTCCTCCTCCCTACAAGCCTGCATTTCGGCTGTGGAGGAGCTGTCCCAGGATGTCCAACAAATCAAAGAGGATATGTCCTACTCCACACTTGTAAGGACCAATGTCTCAGCTATTAGGAGTGAGCATTCCTCTGCCCAAGAGAGAGAATATAGAAGGTACACACCGCAAGGTGCCCTGTGGTTTTACCTATGTGATCAGGGAGAGGACATGAGGAAACGGGACAGAAAACCTACCTCGGTCCTAAATGCACGGGTACGTGAAACGCGAGGAAAAACCACCGCAAAAGGGGATTCTACCAGGAAAAATGCTGCTCCAGTTTCCAAACAGAGTAGAAGGGCTGACTTTATTTCTGATCCTCTTGAAGGGACTTCTGAGCCAATTCTACAAAAAGTGAATACTGAATACTCTAACCAGAATTAGAGGGGCCCTGCCTCCAGCCAGGTGGAGGAAAGGGATAACCGGGTCTATTGGACTGTGTGGACTCGCTGGCCTGGCACGTCAGACCCACAGGAGTATAAGGCTCTAGTAGACACTGGCGCACAGTGCACTCTAATGCCATCAAGTTATAAAGGGGCAGAACCCATTTGTATTTCTGGTGTGACAGGGGGATCCCAAGAGTTAACTGTATTGGAAGCTGAAGTAAGCCTAACTGGAAATGAATGGCAGAAACACCCCATTGTGACTGGTCCAGAGGCTCCGTGTATCCTTGGCATAGACTATCTCAGTAGGGGGTATTTTATGGACACAAAGGGGCATCGATGGGCTTTCGGTATAGCTGCCTTGGAGATGGAGGGCACTGAACAGTTGTCTACCCTGCCTGGTCTCTCTCAAGGCCCTTCGGTTGTGGGGTTGCTGAAGGTTGAAGAACAACAAGTGCCAATTGCTACCACGACGGTGCACCGGCGGCAATATTGCACCAACCGAGACTCTCTGATTCCCATCCAGAAAATGATTCGCCAACTGGAGAGCCAAGGAGTGATCAGCAAAACTCGCTCACCCTTTAAAAGTCCCATATGGCCAGTGCGGAAGTCTGATGGGGAGTGGAGACTAACAGTTGACTATCGCGGCCTGAATGAAGTTACGCCACCGCTGAGTGCTGCCGTTCCAGATATGCTAGAACTTCAATACGAGCTAGATTCAAAGGCAGCCAAGTGGTATGCCACAATTGACATTGGTAATGCGTTTTTCTCAATCCCTCTGGCAGCAGAGTGTCGTCCACAATTTGCCTTTACTTGGAGGGGTGTCCAGTACACTTGGCATCGATTGCCCCAGGGGTGGAAACACAGCCCCACCATTTGCCATGGACTAATCCAGACTGAACTGGAAAAAGGTGAAGCTCCGGAACACCTGCAATACATTGATGACATCATCGTATGGGGCAACACAGCAGAAGAAGTCTTTGAGAAAGGGAAGAAAATCATCCAAATCCTTCTGAAAGCTGGTTTTGCCATAAAAGAAAGTAAGGTCAAGGGACCTGCACAGGAGATCCAGTTTTTGGGAATAGAATGGCAAGATGGACGTCGTCAGATCCCAAAGGACGTGATTAACAAAATAGCAGCTATGACTCCACCGATTAATAAAAAGTACACACAGGGCTTCTTAGGTGTCGTTGGGTTTAGAAGAATGCATATTCCAAATTACAGTTTGATTGTAAGCCTTCTCTATCTAGTGACCCGGAAGAAGAATGATTTTAAAGGGGCCCTGAACAACAACAAGCCTTTGAACAAATTAAACGGGAGATTGTTCATGCCGTAGATCTTGGACCAGTCCGGACAGGACAAGATGTTAAAAATGTGCTCTACACTGCAGCTGGGGAGAATGGCCCTACCTGGAGTCTCTGGCAGAAAACACCTGGGGAGACCCGAGGCCGACCCCTGGGGTTTTGGAGTCGATGATATCGAGGATCCAAGGCTCGCTATACTCCAACTGAAAAAGAGATATTGGCAGCGTATGAAGGAGTTCGAGCCGCCTCAGAAGTGGTTGGTACTGAGACACAGCTCCTCTTAGCATGCTGACTGCCAGTGCTGGGCTGGATGTTCAAAGGGAGGGTCTCCTCTACACATCATGCGACTGACGCCACGTGGAGTAAGTGGATTGCACTGATCACACAACAGGCTCGCATAGGAAACCCCAGTCGCCCAGGAATTTTAGAAGTGATCACGGACTGGCCAGAAGGCAAAGATTTTAGAATGTCACCAGAGGAGGAGGTGGCACGTGCTGAAGAAGCCCCGCTGTATAATAAACTGCCAGAAAATGAGAGGCAATATGCCCTGTTCACTGATGGGTCCTGTCGCACTGTGGGAAAACATCGGAGGTGGAAGGCTGCTGTATGGAGTCCTACACCACTAGTCGCAGAAACCGCTGAAGGAGAAGGTGAATCGAGTCAGTTTGCAGAGGTGAAAGCCATCCAGCTAGCGTTAGACATTGCTGAAAAAGTGGCCAGTGCTCTACCTCTATACTGACTCATGGATGGTTGCAAATGCCCTGTGGGGGTGGCTACAGCAATGGAAGCAGAGCAACTGGCAGCGCAGAGGTAAACCCATTTGGGCTGCCGCACTGTGGCAAGATATTGCGTCCCGGCTACAGAATCTGGTTGTAAAAGTACGTCATGTAGATGCTAACATACCCAAGGGTGGGGCCACTGAAGAACACTTAAACAACCAACAGGTGGATCAGGCTGCCAAGATTGAAGCGTCTCAGGTGGACCTGGACTGGCAACATAAGGGTGAGCTATTTATGGCTTGGTGGGCCCATGATACTTCAGGCCATCAGGGAGGAGATGCAACATATAGATGGGCTCGAGATCGAGGGGTGGACTTGACCATGGACACTATCGCGCAGGTTATCCATGAATGTGAAACATGTGCTGCAATTAAGCAAGCCAAGCGGTCAAAGCCCCTGTGGTATGGAGGGCGATGGCTGAAATATAAATTTGGGGAAGCCTGGCAGATTGACTATATCACACTCCCACAAACTCGCCAAGGGAAGCGCTATGTGCTGACAATGGTGGAAGCAACCACCGGATGGCTGGAAACATATTCTGTGCCCCATGCCACTGCCCGGAACACTATCCTGGGCCTTGAGAAGCAGGTCTTGTGGCGACATGGCACCCCAGAAAGAATTGAGTCAGACAACGGGACTCATTTCCAAAACAACCTCATAGACACCTGGGCCAAAGAGCATGGCATTGAGTGGTTGTATCATATTCCCTATCATGCACCAGCCTCTGGGATAATCGAGCGATACAATGGACTGTTAAAGACTACATTGAGAGCAATGGGGGCTGGAACCTTCAAACATTGGGATACACACTTAGCAAAAGCCACCTGGTTAGTCAACACTAGAGGATCTGCCAATCGGAGTGCCCCTGCCCAATCAGAATTTTTACATACTGTAGAAGGGGACAAAGTCCCTGTAGTGCACATGAAAAATATGTTAGGGAAAACAGTCTGGGTTACTCCTGCCTCAGGCAAAGGTAAACCCATTCGTGGGATTGCTTTTGCTCAAGGGCCTGGGTGAACTTGGTGGGTGATGCGGAAAGATGGGGAAGTCCGATGTGTGCCTCAAAGGGATTTGATTTTAGGTGAAAATAGCCAGAATTAAACTGTATGATATTAGTTGCTATATAGCCCTGCTACTGTATGTTATCATTACTATAATTGCTATATGCTATATCCATAGTACTATAGTAAGAATCACTTGGATCAAGCAAGAAAGAACTGCGATAAAACTGAGCAAAACGCAGTAGTGATGGAACCAGAACTGACTCCAGCATGCATCAATCCAACGGTGCACACCATCCTCGTGCTGTGTCAAATGTCAGCTGCTCGTCACACCGCGCTGAAGCCCAGTTTCGCTCTACTGACTGAGAGGACTTTGCACCATTCCTCCTGCCCAGACAGACTGGTATGACAGATGGAGCCCAGAGTCGGAAACTAATTGAACTCAACAAATGTTTTATGAACATAACTCATGAACTAAAGGAATGATATGTCTCTGTGTATATACATATATATACACATCTCCTTGTTCATATGTCTCAAAGGGATGGAAAGGTGGTGATGATTAATCAGGATGTAACTAAAGGTATGGGAACTGAGCATGACATCAATGGTATAGAATAAGGGGTGGATACTGTCCTGGTTTCCGCTGGGATAGAGTTAACTGTCTTCCTAGTAGCTGGTACAGCGCTATGTTTTGAATTCAGCATGCGAAGAATGTTGATAACACTGATGTTTTCAGTTGTTGCTCAGTATTGTTTAGACTATAGTCAAGGATTTTTCAGCTTCTCATGCCCAGCCAGGGCACTAGAAGTTGGCACAGGACACAACGAGGGCACCTGACCCAAACTGGCCAACGGTGTATTCCATACCATGTGACGTCCCATCTAGTATAGGAACTGGGACGTGGGGGGCAGGGAATCGCCGCTCGGGGACTAGCTGGGTGTCGGTCAGTGGGTGGTGAGCAATTGCCCCGCGCATCATTTGTACACTCCAATCCTTTTATTACTACTGTTGTCATTTTATTAGTGTTATCATTATCATTATTAGTTTCTTCTTTTCTGTTCTATTAAAGCGTTCTTATCTCAACCCAGGAGTTTTACTTCTTTTTTCCCGATTTTCTCCCCCATCCCACTGGATGGGGGGGGAGTGAGTGAGCGGCTGCGTGGTGCTTAGTTGCTGGCTGGGGTTAAACCACGACAACGTGACGTCACATGGTATGGAATACCCCGTTGGCCACTTTGGGTCAGCTGCTCTGGCTCTGTCCCTTCCCAGCTTCTTGTGCCCCTCCAGCTTTCTCGCTGGCTGGGCATGAGAAGCTGAAAAATCCTTGACTTTGGACTAAACGCTACTTAGCAACAACTGAAAACATCAGTGTGTTATCAACATTCTTTGCATACTGAGCTCAAAACATAGCACCGTACCAGCTACTAGGAAGACAATTAACTCTATCCCAGCTGAAACCAGGACACCTCCCCTTATTGATATTGCAGCCACCGTTCTCTGTACCAGAGAGTCTTTACTCACTTGATTATGGTGCATGCTTTGCTTTCACGGAAAACCTGTGTGATGGCTTCAGTGTTCAGGCCCATCCCTGGATCACCCCTGGCTCTGTACATTGCATCTCTTCCTAGACGTCCAGATGTTGCATGGGCCCACTGAGCTATGAATAGCTCACCCTTATGCTCCCAGTCAGCTCACCCTTATGCTCCCAGTCCGCTCACCCTTATGCTCCCAGTCCAGGTCCATCCGAGCCACTTCAATTTTGACAACCTTGTCTACCTGTTTGTTGTTTCAATGTTCTTCAGCAGCACGGTTCTTAGGCACGTGAGCATCTACATGACGCACTTTTACAGCAAGGTTCTCTACCTGGGCAGCAATGTCCTGCCACAATGCAGCAGCCCAGATGGGTTTACGTCTGTGCTGCCAATTGGTCTTCTTCCACTGCTGTAGCCACCCTCATAGGGCATTTGCCACCATCCATGACTCAGTAGAGAGACAGAGTACTGGCTACTTTTCTCATTCAGCAATCTCTAGGGCCAGTGGGATGGCTTTCACATCTGCCAAATGACCCGACTCGCCTTCTCCTTTGACGGCTTCTACGACTTGTTCTGTGGGACTCCACGCAGCAGCTTTCCACCTCTGGAAGCCACCGTGCTGCTGGAAAGCTATGACCTAATTGCCATTACTGAAACTTGGCAGGACGAAACTCATGACAGGAGTGCGGCTATCGATGGCTACAGGCTTTTCAGAAGGGACAGGCGAGGAAGGAGGGGCGGAGGGGTTTTCCTCTACATCAAGAAATGGATAGATTGTGAAGAGCTGTCTCTGAAGAATAGCCACGAGCAGGTTGAAAGCTTATGGGTAAGAGCTAGAGACCGAGGCAACAAAGGGAACCTTGTGGTTGGTGTTTACTACAGGCCGCCCAATCAAGGGGAGCCTACTGATGAAGCCTTCTTACTCCAGCTCCAGGAGGCATCGCGCTCGCAGGCTCTCATCCAGCTGGGGGACTTCAACCACCCCGACATCTGCTGGAGAAGTAGCACGGCGAGCTGCAGGCAATCCAGGAGACTCCTGGAGTGCATTGAGGATAATTTCTTAAGCCAGGTAATAGACAGCCCTACCAGAGGGGCTGCGATACTGGACCTGATGGTCACCAGCACCAAGTGAGCTAATCGGTGACATCGAGATTGGAGGCAGCCTGGGCTACAGTGATCCTGCACTGGTGGAGTTTGCAGTGCTGAGGGATATGGGTCAGGCGAAGAGTAAAGTCAGGACCCTGAATTTTAGGAAAGCAAATTTCCAGCTGTTCAAGGAGTTAGTCAATAGGTCCCCCTGGGAAACTGCCCTCAGGAATGAGGGAGCAGAACAGAGCTGGCAGATCTTTAAGGATGCTTTCCATAGAGCGCAAGAGCTCTTGATCCCTAGGTGTAAGAAATCAGGAAAGGAAGGCAAGACACAGGCATGGATGAGCCAAGACCTGCTGGTCAAACTGAAGGGCAAGAAGGAAATGCACAGGCAGTGGAAGCAGGGACAGGCATCCTGGGAAGAGTATAGGGACGCTGCCCGGTTGTGTAGGGATGGTGTCAGGAAGGCCAAGGCGTGGCTCGAGCTGAACTTGTCAAGGGATGCAAAGAATAATAAAAAGGGCTTCTATAGGTATGTCAGCCAGAAAAGGAAGGTCAAAGAAAGTGTACCCCCTCTGATGAACACAACTCACAAACTGGTGACAACGGACGAGGAGAAGGCTGAGGTACTCAACAACTTTTTTGCCTCAGTTTTCAGTGGTAATCTCTCTTCCCACACCTCTCGAGTGGATGGACCTCAAGGCAGGGACTGGGGGAATGAAGTCCCTCCCATTGTAGGAGAAGATCAGGTTCGAGACAACCTGAGGAACCTGAACATACACAAGTCCATGGGACCCGACGAGATGCATCCCAGGGTCCTGGGGAAACTGGCAGAAGTAGTTGCCAAGCCACTCTCCATGATATTTGAAAAGTCACGGCAGTCAGGTGAAGACCCTGGTGACTGGGAAAAGGGAAACATTGCACCCATTTTTAAAAAGGGTAGAAAGGAGGACCCTGGGAACTACTGACCTGTCAGCCTCACCTCTGTGCCTGGGAAGATCATGGAGCAGATCCTCCTGGAAGTTATGCTGAAGCCATATGGAAGTCAGGGAGGTGATGAGAGACAGCCAGCATGGCTTCAGCAAGGGCAAATCATGCCTGACTAATCTAGTGGCCTACTATGATGGAGTGACTGCATCAGCGGACAAGGGAAGAGCTACAGATGTCATCTACCTGGACTTCTGTAAGGCCTTTGGCATGGTCTCCCACAGCATTCTTGCCTCTGTATTGGAGAAATATGGATTTGAGGGATAGACTGTTAGACGGATTGGGGCTTAACCCCGGTAGGCAGCTAAGCCCCACAGTATACCTCCTCAAGTTGTCTCTCCGAGGAGAAAAGGGGAAAGATGTAATGGCTGATCGTCTTCATGAGATGGTTCTCGGAGTAGTGAAACAACAGCAATGTAGGGCCGAAATACCAGATTACGCTCAAGGCAAGTACTTTTAGCATAGCTCTCCCACGCAAAGCAAAGCAAAGTGATAAACAGCACAGCAATCAGCAAAAATCGAAAACAGCCATTAACATTTCTTGGAGTTTGATGTACAGCAAGAAAGGGATCAAGGACCTGATCAGGTGAGGGTACACGTAAATCAGCATCTGGAGTAAATATGTCAGCAGCAACAAGTAACAGCCTATCAAGTAACGACTTGGGGTGGAACGACTGGAGT